>NC_135801.1:141516530-141862070 GCF_964213995.1 Mustelus asterias | reverse complement strand
GCACATATTGTCCTGTACTGCCTGCCTGCCTATCCATTCTGGTGTTTTTAATGGAGCTGCCCCTCATTAGGGCAGATCAGCTGCAGGCAGCTTGGCAGAACATTCCAGCAAGTTACATGCAGTTTGCTTGTTAGCATTGAGGGGAAGGCAAGTGAGCACTTGCAGGTGTGTTGATGGAGAGGGAGAGGTGGTGGATCAGTGCCTCAATGATTGGGGACAGGGGAGAGAGAGAGAGGTGTCACACAGCCATCAGAGTCCAAAGGAGATGGGGGCCTTGTGCAGGAGGGTCCAGGGTGGGGGTGAGGGGGATCACCCTGCCTGATATCAGTAGGGTGGAGGGGGGAGGGTGGATCTCTCTGCCTGAGGTCAGTGAGAGGGAAAGGGAGTCAGCTGCCACTCTGCCTGAGATCATTGGGGGGGGGGGGGGGGGGAGGGAGTCTGCTGCCACTCTGACTGAGATAGGTAGGGAGGAAGGGGGGTCCACTGCTACTTTGACTGAGATAGATGGGGGGAAAGTGGGGAGGGGTCCAGGATCATTCTGGGTGGCGGATTGGTGGGGGGATAAGGGGGTCAGTAATGTTGCGGGGAGAGGGGGGGGGGCGGGGGGCAATGTCTGTGGGGACCAGGGGGAGGCATTATCCAGCTCGGGAGTGAAGTGGTTGGGGAGCGTTATTCTATCATTTGTTTCTGAGCATGTGCAGTTGGAGGCGCCGATCAGAGCTGCAATGCTTTGGGCGTGATAAGCCACGCCTACAGGCTTCTGCAACACGATTCGGACTCGCTGATATTTTTGCAGGCAGAGTGCATATGGGAGCGCTGGAAAACGGGTCTAAAAGTCAGATCTGAAACACTCCCAGTTTCAAGTCCACCCAGCACTTAGAATCAAATGGTAAAATAGGGCCCCATGTGTAAGCAAGTGAAAATACTTCCATGTTTTATAATCGAACAGTCACAAATTTGATTCAGATTAGTGCTCCAATCTCAGGAACACATCCTTAACTGAATCAATCTTAACATGGCCATTTCCACACGCTTATGAACTTTTTTGAACAATTTAATACTAGCAATTAACAAAGGGCACTTGACTACTGGAATCTAAAGCTTTCTACAAACTGAATTGAGACGTACCAAACTAATCTCATAGGAAACATGTAGCCATTAAAGAAATTAGACTTTCACTAGTCAAATCAAGATTTAAACTCAGGTCCCAGAGGTTACATGACAGACTACCGACTCATTGTGACAACCAGTCCTGATTTTATAGTTTATTTTTAAATGCATATTTGCCAGCTCCCTTGGTATTTTGCAAAATCTACAAATTGTCATGTCAGGATGTTTAGAAACTCCCTGTAGGCATAAAGAAATAATTAATGAGTTTAAAGTTTTCCCATTTACTAATGTTAACAAAGATGTGGCATCAGTTAATGAAGGATACTCATTTCACTTTAATTAGTGAATGGAAGGATTTTTCTTGGTTCCAAACAAGCTACTTCTCTTCAACATTATAAAACCCATCACATTTTTACTTCTCTTCAGCTCTGAAGAAGTCATACGGACTCAAAATGCTAATTTCTCTCTTCAGGGAATATAGGTTTAGTTTATAAAATCTCTCTTCATAGAATAATCCTCTCATCCTAGGAATCAGTAAGTCTTCATTGCCCTTTCTCAAAGACAAGGTTATCCTTCCCTAGTTAAGGTGAATAAAACTATACACACAATACTTTGGATGTGGCTTCACCAACAAACAATGGTTGTCTGTCTATAAAACAATAGTTTGTGCTGTGGTGGTCAACAGTCTTAACTTTATTTATTAGTCACAAGTAAGGCTTACATTAACACTGCAATGAAATTCCCCGAGTCACCACCTGTTCGAGTCAATGCACCTAATCAGCACGTCTTTCAGACTGTGGGAGGAAAGTGGAGCACCCAAAGGAAACCCATGCAGATTCAGGGAGAACATGCAAACTCCACAGTCACCCAAGCCGGGAATCGAACCCGGGTCCCTGGCGCTGTGAAGCAGCAGTGCCAACCACTATGCTACTGTTATAGCTGGTGTAGCTCAGCATCTCCACTCATGGCAGTCTCTGCTATATTTTCGCAGAAGATGACAGACATTGGTCTCAGAAGGTGCATGATTCACTGGCTTCTGTTTTCTCTGGGCTCTCTTCTTGCCAGCTGAGTTTTATAATTCTGCTTGCACCTTCCAATGCTGTTCCAAACCTCACAGACATCAGTGACTCTCTTGTAGTTGTCAATGTCAATGTTCGTCAGCTTCATATCTCACTTGCAGGTAACCTTGTAGCTGAGATACTGATGCCCAGAAGGTTGTGACCCATTGGCCAGTTCACCGTACAGAATGTCTTTGGATATATGGTCATCTTCCATTTAATGAATGAGACCAAGCCAACTCAAATACATAAAATAAAAACAGGAAGTGCTCAAAAAACTCAACACATCTGGCAGTATATGTGGAGAGAAACAGAGTTAAGGTTTCAAGTATAATGACTCTTCTTCAGAACTTGCACTTGAAACTTTAACTCTATTTCTCTCTCCAAAGATGCTGCCAGGTTTAATGAGCTTTTCCAGCACTTGGTTTTTATTTCAGATCTATAGCACCTGCAGTATTTTGCTTTCATTCCAGCTCATATATTGTTGGATTAGCAATGAGTGCAGGCTGCAGAAGCTCCAAGTTGTGTGGAGTTTTCTCGTTCTCCCTGTGTCCGCATGGGTTTCCTCCGGGTGCTCCAGTTTCCTTCCACAGTCCTAAAGACGTGCTGGTTAGGTGCATTGGCCATGCTAAATTCCCCCTCAGTGTACCCGAACAGGTGCTGGAGTGTGGCGACTGGGGGATTTTCACAGTAACTTCTTTGCAGTGTGAATGTAAGCCTACTTGTGAATAAATAAACTTTACTAAATAAACTTTACTTTAGGAACTAGGGCAGCAGATGGATGGGAATGCCACCACCTGCTGGACCGATCGGAGCCCTGAACTGCGCATGCGCAGTTCGAAAAAAAATCCGAAGCAGCGCGCCCGGCCTGGGAGAAAAAAGCAGAGGGGGGGGGTGGTGGTGGTGGAGGAGGAGAGGGGGTGTGATGGGTCCATCTGGTTCACCAAGTCAGTTACAATATTGCGTTCAGCATCTACTGAACCATCTCGGATACAAAGGATAATGGCATTAGGGTCCTGCATGTAAGCCTTGCTTATGCTTAAAATTATATCCTTGGTGTCGGCAGCCATTCCTGATGTTACAGTACTGATAACACCAGGAAGATCAACCAGTACCATTCATTATCCTTTGTATCCAAGATGGTTCAGTAGATGCTGAATGCAGTATTGTAACTGACTTGGTGAGCCAGATGGACCCACAAGGCAGAAGGACCATCTTTGTGTTGACCAAAGTGGATCCAGCTGAGGAACATGCTGATGCGCGATTAAATCACTCGGTAGGCTGGATCGTACCCGGGAAATAAAGGCTTTTATTAGTAACAAGAATGGAGCATACTGCATAACAATACAATCCCAGACTAAAGGGTCACCAGGCAGTGCACCTTTATACTCCTACAGGTAGGCGGAGCCAACCTGAGTGTACCACAGAACAATACCAACAGGTAGAACACCCCAACCCTAACCCCAACAGTGACAACAGTAACATATGTACAAGTACCCATAGTGCTAACCATCTATGGTTCAGTACCCATAGTGGTAACCAACTATGGTTCACCACACACTCAGCTTATCTTGCTAACGGAAGAATGGTGGAGGGAGACCAGCGATCGAGGTAGGTTGGGGGTGTGCTCTGCCGAGGGGGGCCTGCCTCCCAGGGGGGTCTGATCCCGGGGGAGGGGTCTGCCGGGGTGGTTAGCGGGGGGGTCTGCGAAGGATGGTCGAGGAGGATGGCGACTTCACAAGGGCAGAAGGCTTCGGAGGTTCCCCTGCAGAATAGAAATCTGCTTTGGACTTTTATTCTGCAGGTCGCTAAAAGTGCGGATCCGGAACAGGCCAGAAGATGGTAAGGTGGGATTTGGCGGAAGGGTTGGGCGCGCGGTTCATTAAGTCGATTTAAATGCATGCTGATGCATTTAAATCGTCGGGCCGCCCGATTCGGGCGCGGGTCGAGTGTCGGTAAAGCTGCAAACTGCTCAGAATCTGGTGCAGATCGCGTATAGGCCCGACGCCCAACTTTACCGCGATTTCGCGCCAAGTTTTGGTAAAATCGGGCCCGAAGTTTTATATATAAATTTACAATAAGGTGGCAACATGAAATAGCTCTTATTCTTCATTTTTCCTTGATCTTCTCAAACCCACATTAAATGGAGCTCTGATTCCCTCTATTCCAGCACTAATATTACCAGAGGGATCGAAAACAAACTTACAAAGCGAAAAGATGAGTGACAAAATGTTCTTTGACTACTGAACTATTGGCTGGTACAGGTTTGCTTAAGGCAGGATAAAATTTAATACCGGTTCAGGAATGAATGGGCAATCAACTTATTCAATCAATTGCTGTATAAAAATTACCATTGTGCACACTCAAACTATAGTTCCACTCACACAAAGGAGGAGTATCCTCTCACTTTGAAAAAGAAACGTGAAAATAATCACTGGCCCCAAGGTCTACGAAATAGATTGAAAATCTCTCCAGATCGAAGTCATTAGATCTCTAGCTGTAGCATACAAAATGCTCATGATCATCAGGCCAAATGTCATGCCAGAGTTTACAGCCTGCTATCTGGTAAACTTGTCATTGCCCATTTGATTTCCTTGAGCCATTGCATAACAAATAGATGTAAAGCTATGATTAAAACATTGTGACACTCTCTGTGGAGGATTTGGGACCTGTGTCAGTACAGCAAGGAACTGTGTGCCTCTTTAACCAAAAGATTGATTAATTCAATCATAGAATCCCAACATTTCAGGAGGAGGCCATTCAGCCCATCAAGTCTGCACCAACTCTCCAAGAGATCATCTTCCCTAGGGAGCTGACAGACAGTCATAGTCTCAGGATTGAGCTCTAAAGGTCGGGTGAGAGATTGAAGGCAATCATGGGATTCTGTGGAGCACATAGTAGGGTTAAGAGATTAAAGACAGTTCCAGCGCTTTGCAGGCTATGCTGTAGGGCTATGCATGGTACGCGTTCATGGTCCCGCTCCACAGAGGTGCAAGACTCGCGTTCTCAATGAGGATCAGCTTGGTATGCAGTGGGTTGTCATTATCACACACTTGGGCGTGATGTATGGCTCAATACTGGGCTGTAGATGATGTGGTCACGATCATGAGAAGTATCAACATCCTGGAAATGGGAAAAAGGTAATAAGTAGTGGGGAGGTCACTCAAAACTCTCTTTGGGCAGTGGGGAGAGGGAAGGATGGTGAGTTCACTTCTTTTTGTCATTGTGGACACAAGCTCAAGACAGGATGCTGTGAGGGCACATGGAGGTCCACAGTGATGGACCTGGGGGGAGGGCAGGAATGCCCACAACAATTACTATGCACGCCAAGGTTTCTGGGGGAAGCTGAGAAATGACCAGGAAGAAGTCCATCTGCACCTTGTGGGATTCCAGGTTGATCAGAGGAACGTTGAATCATGACACATGGGGAGGGTCAAAGTTGGGCTCAAACTAGAAATGTAGCTCCGCCATCTTGGGACCCCTGAAGCAATGATGCAGTTTAAAATAGAAACTGAAAAGAAATTTCTGCTGGAAGGGTCTGAGGGAGAGCAGGAGGAGTCCATGGCTGGATATGGGGTGATGGGGGTTGGGGGGTGGTGGGGGCACCCTCATACTCACTAGGTTCTCAACATATAGATGAAGACTCACTGATAGAACTCATGAACAATTCATGAAGTCACAGTTGGAATCACTAACAAATGGCGCACTTTTACACGATGCGGCTGTTATTAGAGTCACATTAAAGGTGAGCTTGGAAAATTGTGAGGGATGCGGGCAGTGTCAAGGTGCCCAGTGGGCACTGCCCGGCAATGCCCCTCTGAACACCTGGGGGCTTCAATGGCCTCTGATCCCCAGCGAGGCCATCACGTCTGATCTCCACTAATGAAGGTCAACTATGATCCTCGCCGGTGTGAGGTCTGACCGGCAAGGGGGGTAAGTGTCGGTGAGGCTGGAAGATGCCATGTGGGGACCGGTTAATGGCATGCTAAGCCAACAAAACAGTGCCAGTAGCATTGCATTCAGTGCAAAAATGGGCACAAACTTTACTTTCGCTCCATACGCAATCTTACCACCTTGTTGCCCCAAGACTTAGCATGCCATTAAAAAATGTACTTGGCCTGAAATGAACAAATGCTAACTTTCTTTTTGCAATGTTAATCTGTATTTATCTAGACTGCAGATAAGTACAGAAATTCACTCTGTTTGATACATTTAAATAGGGAAATGGACAACGACTATGACAGCACTTTCAGATTTGCATCTCTAACTGTGCGTAAGCACTTGACTCAAGTTGCTGCCTGATTTGTGCATAAATAATAGAGTGCCATTAGTCTCATTGGTATTTTTAAAGTAACTTCTGGGCTCTTATCTTTAAATGTTTTGGTTTTGATATCCATGTTTAGCTACATGTATAAAAGCAGTGGGCGGAATACATACCCAAAGATAAGGATGGAATTGCCACGTGCTTCCCTAGAATCATGCATCTAGTTAATTTTGTGAATTTTAAGCACAGTTTATAAACATTCAAGAAATTGTTTATATATTCCTCTCAAGGTAACAATGAATGCAGAGCTACTAAAATATGATCTGTATTTGTAAGAATTCCCATTACAATGTATATACAATCATTTATGTCCGTAAATGTTAAATAAACAGTAAACAGAAGAATATTAGAATACTCAGCTTACTTTATTCATGAAGGAAAGAATCAGAACTTATTGGTGAAATATCACAGCTTCCCTGCACATAAAAGAAAGCAATACTCCTTTGTCTACCATTGTGTGTGTTCTCTTTCTAAATTCAAAGACATTCAGAGCCTCTCTATCCTGCTTTGTTAAGGTGCCCAAATCTATTTTCTGAAGAGCTCCTTCTGAATGTTAGAATTATATTAAAAGTTTCCACAAATCAAATCCTTTTCAGTTGTCATTAGCACAACTCTATAACTCTATTAATACACACGGAGTAATGGATGGTGTTGAAACCCAACCTTTTGGTGTTTTGAACAGAATAGGATCAGACAGGGGACCCAGGCCTTTGGCATTCCGTCCTTGAATTCGGAAATAGTATACTGTGTCCAGGTTGAGATCCAGAATCTGATGGGTCAGTCTATCACCACTCACTGACTCCATTGCCCATTCATCAATTGGTGCATTCTTCTCTATTGTATAAAACAAAGAATAGCCTAAAGGCAAAGGGAAAAAAAATCATTAGAACGCATTAATTAGATGGGTTCAACTTTTGTGTGACCTCCACAGTTTTTGTATTGTAGAATAGTTTTCAATATCATCGCACAATAAATGTATTTATCTTGGCTCCTTTGATACAGGAAACATACCAAAGTACTTCAAACAGGAGAATGAAATGGCTAAAAAAAGTGGTTCAAAGCTGGAAGGTTTTTAAAGCTGGATAGAGAAGCAACAAGGGGAGTGGTGTCTAGGGAATGAATTCCAGAGTGTAGGGTCAAAAGACCTAAAGGTTCTTCCACCAGTGATGAAGTAGAGGTCTGGGGAAGTTCTCGCCAGAATAGCGAAGGGCACAAGCTGAAACATAGGACAAGAGGGGATTGCAGGAAGACAATGCTTCAATGCTGTGCATAAATGAGACAAAAATAATTCTCACTGAAAACTGATAGGGAGCAATTAAGAGTCAGCAAGCAAGAAAATTCAAGCCTTTATTTGGTACACACACTGTGTATCTGAGCTGGACAGAGCAGAAAGGTCTCAAATTCTATCCTACGTTTCTGACAAATTATGATCCCATTATGTGCGTTACAATTGTTCTTAGCACTTCTGAGATAAGATGGAGTAAATTTCTGCTTCGGATCAATCTCCAGTGGCCAAAGTTGGATCACACAAAGGCAAGATTTTCTGTGACAGACTCATACTCAGCAAAGATAGCCTGTTGCTGACAGTTAACTAGGCTCAGACATGAGGAATGACTAATTGGCCAAGATGTCAGAGGTGTATCCATGAAACCATTATCCAGGCAGCACAGTAGCACAGTGTTTGGCACTGCTTCAGAGCGCCAGAGACCCGGGTTCGATTCCCGGCTTGGGTCACTGTCTGTTTGTACATTCTCCCCGTGTCTGCGTGGGTTTCCTCTGGTTTCGGCCCACAGTCTGAAAGACGTGCTGGTGAGGTGCATTGACCTGAACAAGTGCCGGAATGTGGCGACTAGGGGAATTTCACAGTAACTTCATTGCAGTGTTAATGTAAGCCTCACTTGTGACAATAAATAAACTTTTTAAAAAATTATCCAGCAAGTGAGCACAAAATTGAAAGCTTTTGAAAAAAAAGTCAATGATGACATTTATAACATGGGAAGTCAACTTTAACACTTTATAAATACCACCCTCATCCTGAATTAAATTACAGCCTTCAAATCACACTAAGCTATTTATTTCAAGCTGACGTAACTTAAGTCATTAACCGGTTCACTCCATGTAGTTGTGAAAATGATATCAGGATCAAAAGATTAACAATTGTGCTCTGATCATTGAGGTTTGACAATACATTAGTCAGCAATTTGATGAAAAAGGTTTAGCTCAATTGGTAAAATGTTATAAAAATTAATACTCCATGTCCCTGAAATAAAGGAATATCGGAACAGGAATATTCCATTTGACCCCTCTACCATGTCCTACCAATTGATTAGAGCAAAGCTGATCTGCGTCTTCATTCCATTTACTCATCTTTCTTCCAGAACCTTTAATACAAATATCTATCAACCTCAGTTTTGAAGTTTTCAATTGATCCAGCTGCAACAACTATTTGATGGAGACCGTCCCAGATTTCTATGACTTGTGTACTGTGTGAAGAAGGTACCTATAGCATATGGACAGCTGCAGTTCTAAAAGGTGGTTTCTCGAAAGGACAATCAAAGGTGAGAAATAAATGTTGGCCTTGCCAGGGATGCCAACACCCCATGAATGAAATAAAAAATGGTCCAGCTCTAATTTTAATGTTGTGTCCCTTTGTTCTGGACTTGCTTATCAGAGAAAATATTTTTTATCCATCTACCCTATTACCCCTTTAATCATCCTCAAAAATCAATTTGAACATCCCCTAATTTTATATACACAAGGGATTGCAAGATTAATCTATGCAACCTGTCCTCAATTTAACCTTTTATCCCTGGTATCATTTTGGTGAACTTGCACTCTACCTGGTAGATTGAAATGAAGTACCCAGAACTGAACACAACAATTTAAATAGGATCTAACCAGCGCTTTATTATAATTTTATCATAATTTTCACCCATTTGTCTTCCAGCCCCCTTAAAATTAAAGTCCATATTCCATTAGCTGTACCTGTCCATTAGTTCTTAATGATTTCTGCACCTAGATCCCTAAATCTCTCTGGTAATTCATAGTTCCTAGATTGTCACATTTTACAAAAAACTTTGATCTATCTTTCTTAGATCCAAAGTAGATGATCTCATCTTTCATGTCTCTTGTTCATCCTTCAAGGTGACAGTGACCATGTCCATTATCTGGTGTGTTTGGTAGGGTGTTCTGATGGATACCCAGGTGAATGCTCATGCCAATGTGCCCAGACAGTTCTGTAGAACAGAATATACTGCAGACGACTGAGTTTTGTACAAGTTGCTGACTTGCAATTTCCTCTCCTTGCATTTTCTATCTGCCTGACATGCATTTGCTTTTGAAGGAGGCTACACCACTTTCATTTGGCTGTGCCAGGGCAAGCTTCTTCCAGGGCTTGAAGTCAATGTCAAAACTCCTAAGTGAAGCTTTCAGAGTATCCTTGTAGTGTTTCTTTTGACTGCCGTGAAAGGGCATCCCAGATTCAAGCTCTCCTCAGAAAGCTAACTTTGGTAAGCGAGTGTCAGGCATTCAGGACCAGCCCAACGCACATGTGATTGTCTCAATATGGTGTGTATGCTTGGCATGCTAGCTCGGGTGAGCACCACAGTGTCTGGTGTTTTGTTTGCTCTGATCCTCAGAAGCTTCTGGTGATAGCTCAAGTGAAAGTTGGCAATGGCGCTTGTACACAGTCCATGTAGAAGAGTGGATTGTACCAAAGCTCTGTAGACTTTCAGTTTGGGAGGCAGACTTACCCCTCTTTGTTTCCAACTGAGGTCCAAAGTCTGCCAGAGGCTACACTTGCTTTCACAAATATTGTGTGTTCTTGTCATCAAGAACATACAGAGTATATTGCTGAGATAACTGAACTTATCCACTGCCGACAGTTCCATGATAGCATGCTCACAAGTGTCCCAGATGATGGTCAGTCTCCTAACCTATCCAAGTCACAAATGGAGTTAAACAGAGCTGCGCGCCAGTACCAACCCTCTCCAGTATGTTTTTCGAGGTCATGGTCTTTCATCTCTACATAGCTCCTTAGTTCTATCCATGGTGTATACTGGGTGAGTGGCTAGAGAAGTGGCATGGGGGTATGAGGGGGCATGGGGGTAGTAGGGATTATGGGTTGGCATGGAGGTGGCATAACCAAGACTAACAGAATGGAACAAGTGTCAAACAAGTGCTCGTGTGGGTGCACACGATTATAAACTGTAATCAGACAAAGGAATCCTTTCAACCAGTCAAAGCATTTCTCTTCATTGTTAGTTGGCTATTACATTTTCTGCAAAATGTGCTTATTAGTTCCTGTATAATCTTGTCACTCTTACTTTGTCTGTCACCATTATTGTAACGTATTTCTTTGAGGAGCTTGTGTGAATTAACTTCTTAGAGCCCAGAATTGTTCTTTGATAAATAAAAGTAGAATGATGCCGTTAACTAGAAACAAACTCCAGGTCCCAAAATCTTAAATATATGCGGCATGGTAGCACAGTGGTTAGCACTGCTGCTTCA
Source organism: Mustelus asterias (assembly GCF_964213995.1). Lineage (NCBI taxonomy): Eukaryota > Metazoa > Chordata > Chondrichthyes > Carcharhiniformes > Triakidae > Mustelus > Mustelus asterias. The sequence goes on along the minus strand of NC_135801.1, from coordinate 141,851,069 downwards.
CAGCTCCAGGGTCCCGGGTTCGATTCCCGGCTCGGGTCACTGTCTGTGTGGAGTTTGCACATTCTCCTCGTGTCTGCGTGGGTTTCCTCCGGGTGCTCCGGTTTCCTCCCACAGTCCAAAGATGTGCAGGTTAGGTTGATTGGCCAGGTTAAAAATTGCCCCTTAGAATTCTAAAATGCATAGGTTAGAGGGATTAGTGGGTAAAATATGTGGGGGTAGGGCTGGGTGGGATTGTGGTCGGTGCAGACTCGATGGGCCGAATGGCCTCCTTCTGCACTGTAGGGTTTCTATGATATGATTTCTATGATTAAAACCTTACATCAGAGCAGAATTCCTATCAGCGTTTCCCATTATAAATTCCTTTTGCTATATTTCTAATAGAAATATTTATGTAAACTGTATTCTGTAATTATGCTGTTCAGCCTGTGGTAGTATTGCAATGCCTCAGTTTTACATCACCGTTTCACAGTGTTTACTATTTTACTATAAATAATACTATAAAATTAACACATGCTGTATAAAAATATAAGGACAGAATCCATGACTCTAAAATGGGGATTCAATTATTATTCACTCTTTAACCTTGCTTTTGAAGGCTACACAGTCTTGAAATGGGGCACGATCACACCCATTTTTTGGAGGAATAAGATCAAATATTGTGGGAATATGTCCAGCCTGAAATATGCTTGGCCACATGTTGGGCCAGGTGATATTCAGGTGTCCCTGACAGTCACACAGAACAGGCATCAGCCCTCTTGAGTCAATGTGGTGTTTAATGCCTATTTAAGGACCTTTCCCAGCCATGTACTGGTCTTGAGCTTTTTGGTTCTTATTGCAGCTTAATCAGTGGGCCTTAAAGGCCACCATCAAAAAATGTTCAATATTATGTGAGGTTCCCTTTCAGATCTACAGCATTACTGCAGACTGCTGATTTTCTGTGTTTTGACCCCCGCCTGTTCTCCTCCGCACTTAGGCTTCCTGGAGGGCAAGGCAGCCAGCCCAAATTGATACTCTTCAAAAGGCAGGTCATCCTTAATAACGGTGATGTGGTCTGAGTCATAATTTGGGAGGACCTTTGGGCCTATTTCAGGCTGGCTGGACAGGTATCTGTCGAAACACGTTTCTGTGCCTTTGTTCATTTCTTTCTTCATTCAATGTATTAGGTGTGTACAGTTCTGGTCACCCTACTATAGAAAGGATATTATTAAACTAGAAAGAGTGCAGAAAAGATTTACTAGGATACTACCGGGACTTGAAGGTTTGAGTTACAAGGAGAGGCTGGATAGACTGGGACCTTTTTCCCTGGGACCTTTTTCCCTGGAGTGCAGGAGGCTTAGGGCTGATCTTATAAGGTCTATAAAATAATGAGGGGCATAGATAGTCAACATATTTTCCCAAAGGTAGCGGAATCTAAAACTAGAAGACATAGGTTTACGGTGAGAGGGGAGGGATACAACAGGGTCCAGAGGGGCAATCTTTTTACTCAGAGGGTGGTGAATGTCTGGAATGAGCTGATAGAGGCAGTAGCAGAGGCTGGTACAATTTTGACTTTTAAAAAACATTTAGACCATTATATGGGTAAGATAGGTATAGAGGGATATGGGCCAAATGCAGGCAAGTGGGAGTAGCTTAGTGGTAAAAACTGGGCGACATGGACAAGTTGGACCGAAGGGCCTGTTTCCATGCTGTAAACCTCTATGACTCTATGGTGAAATGTCAAAAATTATCATAGAGATGCAGGTTGTCCATAAATGAGAGCTAGCACAATGAGATACATTAAAAAAAGACAGTCTTTAAAATGTTTAACAGTAGGGCCTAACAACTCCTGTAATTTACTGTCCAAACAGTTCATCATTGAAGCTTCCATGGTGTAATACATTTCTACAGGCTAGATCCACCTTGGAAGATCAAACAATATCCTAATAAATTGCTTTTAAACATTGCCTGTTTTAACATAAATTTTAAGCATAGCGATTGAATGGGATTTTAGTAGAGATAATGATGAACATCATTCGGTAGAATTGCCAATAGTCTTTCTCAGCTTTTTTTAGTAATAGGAATTGTATCTGGATTGCATTGACAATAAGTAAGGGAAAAAGTCTGACAGAAATTAAGCTATTTTACCAGTGATCTTTCCATTGGCCTCCATTGGCGGCTGCCAGCTAATGATGATGGCTCGAGGCTTTCCTTCTCTGCTTATAACAGTCAGGTCCTTCGGGGCTGAAGTAGGAGCTATTATCCAAGTGTAAAGCAAAGAGGCAGGGGAGAAAGAGAAAGCAATGAACTGTGGATTATTACTGCCTGAAAATTTATAATGTTACTGACAAGGCCATGTAAATTAGACTTAACTCTAAGCAGTTCACTTCAAGTTTGAATCTTTAACAATGTTTCCTGAGCAGAACCCATTGTACAAGCCAGGTAATGCTACCTTATGATTAATAGACAAATTGACCCTCCAAAGCGAATTTTACTCAGGTGCTGAAGCATAGCACAGTACCTGCCAAAGTGTTTGGATAATCCTGTCACTAATTCCTGTGGACCTTAACTGAACAAACAATGCTTCAGATGAGCACCCAGCCCTGAGATTTTCACTTTTGAAATGCCATCTTCATTCCTTGATTGAAATGATGATGTTCATGCCTCTGTTGATGGTTTGCGAGGGGAATGCACTAGCAGCATGGAACTCCAAGACGCGGAGCTAAGCTATGGATGCAACTGTGCAGAGGCACCCAGTCGAGGCCATACAATTGCCAAAATAAATCAAAAGATCAATCAGTTTCCAAGGTGGTTCTGCAATTTTATTTTGTGAAAAGTTGAGATTCACCAACCAGGAATGACACAGCAACAATCCTAGGCCATGTTATTGGACACAATCTTCTATGACTCTATGACCATGACTCTATTATAAGAGCTTATATTCTGAACATAGCTGCTTGATTAAGATACCAAAAGATGGCCAATGACTATGCAACCATACACCAGCCAAAAAGAGACATCAAGATTGTCACAACTGCTGGCTTTCTACAGTGTAGACAGTTTGCAATGACTCACCAGCTTCATAGGTTGTAGCATGTGCTGTCATACTCCATGTGCTTGACCTCCGCCCTTTGGTTACCATGATTGAGAACTCATACATGGTGTTGGGTTTGAGACTTGTGACAGTATGACTCAAGGCTGTTGCGTCTACAGACTGGACAGTAACAAGACAGGAAACAATGTTAAGTTGCTGACTATAGATTGAAAAAATGGAATGCGTTAAACAAAATTCAATTTGGTAACCTTAAAAATAACTGTGCTATGAAGATGTGCAAAGGACCTGGGTTTCCCAGATTTGATTAAGCAAAGCAAATTGCTGCTTCAAATATTCGTCTAAAATGCAATCATTGTATATTGACTGTTTCAGATCATATATCCCGGCTAATACTTTCCTTTTACACCAAGCTTGCCTTACTTGCTAAGAGTTTGCCTGTGTTCTACTGAGGAGGAACATCGTGACAATGTCTTCTGAGATGGATCGTATATATATTTTTTGTTTTTATGTAATGAGTTGATTCAAAATTGCTCTTAACAATGAAGCTGCCCTATATAATCAATCAGTTTTCTTCCTCTATCGTCATCACGGTTAGATCAAGAATCATTGTATTGTCACCTGCTGTAATTGTTTAATTCCCCAGCTTTCTTTACATCATATAATTTAAAGGTTTTTAAAACTTGCCTTCACCTAATCATTATTTCTCCATCTTCTTTTCAACTCTGGTGATGTATGCACCCTGGAGCTTCATCTCCTGGGGGTTTACTTAATAACAGTAATTATATATACACTAAAAACCTGAAACCATTATTAGATGTTCGGAGTATTTGACAATTTTACTGATGCTTGTCAATAATTAACCTGTTCAACTTCAATACCAAAATGATTGTAGGATTAAAAACAAGCGAATATTTATACAATTGTGCTACGCTGGATTAATGAATTTTAATAGAAATTTGCATTTTGATCCAAAAGCTAAGCAGAACAGGCTTGGAGCCAGCTTTACCCAGCACCTTCAAGTTTAATGGAAGATTCCTCAACAGGCACTAGCCCTTATTAACATATTCATGAGCCTGTTTTAGGTTGTCAGCAGGACTCTTGAATATTGCCTATCTCTTTTACAGGTCAGAGATATTTGAGGTGCCCTTAGGCTGACCTTCTAAAGGGCAACAAATGCTGGCCTAGCCAGTGACACCCACATCCCACAAACTGAATTCAGCACTAGACCAGGAGTGCACTTATCAACTGAGCAATTGTGTGACGAAACTTTCCTCTCTCCTTTCATATACAAGATTTGACAATGGAAATATTTATTAATGACTATCCAGTGAATTAAACTATTTAAAACATGAGCTTAACTTCAGTGTAAGCTTCAGTTTACTATTTAAAATGAGGAAAGACTTAGCTGGCTTGTACAGAAGTGTTAAGTAGCATTTACCTTGTACTTGGCATTGGCAGAATAGCTTGTCCTCCATCGAACAGTATAAAAGCGTCCATCTAGTGTTAGCTTCTGGTTTTTAGGCACAGAGTTATCTGCCCAGCTGACCCTGACAGAGTCGTGACTGACTGCAACTGCCTGGACACCTACAGGTGGTAGCATGGGGGTGGAGGCATCTGGGATTGAGGTAGGAAGATCACCAAACAAATGAAACAAATCAACATCTAAAGGGTCCATAGGGTCTGGGTCATGGCAGCAAACAAATCATGCATCGAATCATGGAACAGAAAAATAAGGAAAACAGCAGCAATAATTCAAGAAGTGAGGAATGCATAAAAATGGTGTGAAATGATATGAGAAAAATTATTTTAAAAACCATGTTAATTCAATCAGGAAAGGCAATTAATACAGGGATAAACAAACATGAATAATCACATTGCTTTATGGGATAGTCTCATTAAATTAAGCTAAAGTTATTGCTAGCTCTAATTTCTTGGCATTATTTTGTCTTCTTTGCATGCTGTGCATTATATCACACCTGGTCGAGTGCTGGGCTGTGAGTTAACATCTATGGTTCTTTCACACTCCCAAGATGGTAGGATTGAAAAACAGGAGGTTCCGACAGGGACGAGAGGTGAGAAAACTCGGAAAGGGAACCAAGCTGTTAGGTGTTTGTTTGCATCTTAACAAATGCAACACCACAGTTGGGCTTAGGTTCACACTTGTAATTCTACACTCAGTAAGTTTCTGAACATAGTCACAATTGCGATAGGGAGCAAAGGATTCCACTTAGGAAGCAAAAGAGGGACAAAGCAAAGAAATAGCTGAGTTGCAACACTTTAACTTATCCCTTCAAATGACAGTTGGAAAACAACAGTGAATGAGGCCTGCCAGCACTGTTTGGGATTATGTGAGGAACCGAGGGGAATCAGAGAGGGAAGAAAGGAGGACAGCAAAAAGAAAGTTTTATAAAATTAAGATCATAAGTAACAGGAGCAGGAGTAGGCCATTCAGCTGATCAAGACAGATCTAATTTGTGGTCTTAACTCTACTTTCCTGTTCCCCCGCCCCAAACGACCCTTGTCTCTTGTCAATCAAATATATTTGTCCAACAAATATGTTCAATATATGAGAGAATTCCAAACACTGATGACCCAAAAACATCACCTTGCTGCCTTGTTAGAACAGTGCTATTTTTAGGCAAATATTGAAAATTCCAGAATTTAAGTAATTATGGTAAATTGATTTGTGCCCCCATTAGACCATTAGTGGGGGACGAATACAGATTTTCTTCTGCTGAATCCTTTCAATGTATTTATGATTGAAGAAAATGTAAAAGAGATTTGAAAAATACAACTTTGAGAATAATAATCCAAATCTGCATACTTTCTTTCACCAAGGCTAAAAAACATACTAAAGTGTTTTAAACCCCATTTTAAAAGTTTGAAGTTCATTTATTAGTGTCACAAGTAGACTTACAGAAGTTACTGTGAAAATCCCCTCGTCGCCACACTCCGACGCCTGTTCGGGTACACTGAGGGTGAATTTAGCATAGCCAATGCACCTTTCAGACTGTGGGAGGAAATCGGAACACCCGGAGGAAACCCATGCAGGCACGGGGAGAACGTGCAGACTCCGCACAGACAGTGACCCAAGACAGGAATTGAACCTAGGTCCCCGATACTGTGAGGCAGCAGTGCTAGCCACTGTGTCACCTCCTTACCACTGGAAGGTGAATGCAAGTTATGGCTCTTTTAGGCAGACATCGAGTCGCAAACAATTCCGATAGCTCCATGATTTTCTACGTTTTCTCAAATGTTCAGAGTTGAACCTTAGGCAATTCTTTGAGCTTGACGGATGTGAACTTTAACAATCGAGAAGATTTAATCAAGACCCATATCTTTTCACCCTTGGTTGTCTATACCACTTGCAATGTAAATAGATACCCCAGAAAGCAGGCATCATGTGCAGTGAATGACAGTGAAATAGCATCGCACCAGGGTAATTACCAGACTTGTTTGCCGTCTCTGGTTTGACAAATGTATATTCTTACCAGTATTCCCAGGATGACAATTTAACTCTCAAAGGAATTTAAGATCAGTTTTTCCTTCTCAGACAAAACCTCATTCCTAGTAGAGCAAAACTTGTTAAAGTGAAGTCCCAGAGGTCTCAGGATCAATTTTGCCCTTAATTCTACACATTGCGCTTTAGAAAAAGTCTGACATAAAGTCACAGTCGAACAGTGCCTTAATTAACTCATAGAAAGTTGTCTTTATCTCTTTTGAAGATTACTTGTGGTTTGGCCATTGCTAAAAAGGCATTGGGGAAACAATATGAGCCTATGAACAATTCATATGATTAAGATCTACAGCCTTCATCAGTAGAAGAGAGAATGAAACCAGGAAACAATAGAGCTACTTTTGAGGGGAAGTTACAAGGATCTATAATTAAGGACAAATAACTGAGCACTTCAAGAAATTTGAGCTCATTAGAGACAGCCAATATGGATTTGTAAAGGGTTACTCAAACCTAATGAACCTAATTGATTTTTTTCAAGAAGAAAAGTAGTTGATAGGGGAATAACTATGTAAGTAGTTTATATGGACTTCTATCAGACATTTGATAAGGTTCCACATAAGATATTGTTATTGATGCTCATGGAAATGCCAAATTATTAACCGAGTTAGGAGAATGGATAGGCAGGAGCAGACAGTGATTAGTGCTAATGAGTATGCACTTGAATTGGAAAGAAATGACTAGTGGCATCCCACAAGGATCTGTGCTGGGGCCTCTTTCTACCATAGAAATAGAAGAATCATAGAAATCCTACAGTGCAGAAGGAGGCCATTCGGCCCATTGAGTCTGCACCGACCACAATCCCACCCAGGCCCTACCCCCATATCCCTACATATTTACCCGCTAATCCCTCTAACCTACACATCTCAGGACACTAAGGGGCAATATTTTTAGCATGGCCAATCAACCTGGCCCGCACATTTTTGGACTGTGGGAGGAAACCAGAGCACCCGGAGGAAACCCACGCAGACACGAGGAGAATGTGCAAACTCCACACAGATAGTGACCCAAGCCGGGAATCGAACCCAGGTCCCTGGAGCTGTGAAGCAGCAGTGCTAACCACTGTGCTACCGTGCCGCCCGCATATGAACTATAGAAAACATCTTTGCCAATAATATCAAGATCAGTGGCATAGGAAGGAGTACAGAAAGGAGCATAACATTAAAAAAAGAAATTGTTAAATGTTAAATGCATTGTGGCAGATGAATTTTGACAGTGAAATGTGAGGTCATTCATTTTCAGTCAAAAAAGAAAAGATCCAAATATTCTTTAACTTGTGAGAAACTGGACACAGCGGAAACCCAAAGAGATTTTGGGGCCCACTTAAATGAATCACAGAATCATACAGTGCAGAAGAGGTCCTTTGGCCCATCGAGTCTGCAGTGACATGTTTGAAATACCTGACTTCCCACTTAATCTTACCAGCACTTGACCCATTGCCTTAAATATTATGACATGCCAAGTGCTCATCCAGGTACGTTTTAAAGGATGTGAGGCAACCTGCCTCTACCACCCTCTTAAGCAGCAGACTTCAGACTGTTATCACCCTTTGGGAAAAAGGTTTTTCCTCACAATCCCCCAAACCTCCTGCCCCTCACCGTGAAATTGAATCCCCTCATGACTGACCCTTCAACTAAAGGGAACAGCTGCTTCCTATCAACTCTGTCCATGCCCTTCATAACCTTTTACACCTCGATCAGGTCACCTCTCAGACTTCTCTGCTCCAACAAAATCAACCCAAGCCTACCCAACATCTCTTCATAAATTAAGTGTTCCATCCCAGGCAGCAACCTGGTGAATCTCGTCTGCACCCCATCCAGTGCAATCACATAAAATGTGGCGACCCAAACTGCACACAGTACTTCTGCTGTGACCTTACCAAAGTTCTGCGCAACTCCCAGCTTTTGTAATCTATGCCTCGATTGATCAAGGCAAGTATTCCAAATACCTTTTCAGCACCCTACTAATATGCCCTTCTGTCTTCAAAGAATTATGGACAAACATACCAAGGTCCCTATGTTACTTAGAACTTCTTAGTGTCATGCCATTCATTGAATATTTCCTTGTCAAATTACTCCTTCCAAAATGTTTCAGCTCACACTTTTCAGGGTTAATTTCCATCTGCCACTTATCTGCCCATTTGACCATCCCGTCTGTATCTTCATGTTGCCCAAGACACTCAACCTTCGCTGTTTGCCACCTAGTCAATATTTGTGTCATCTGCATACTTACAAATCCAACCCCCCACATTGTCATCTATGTTATTTACATAAATGATGAATAATAGGGGACCCAGCACAGATCCCTGTGATACGTCTCCGGACACTGGCTTCCAGTCACTAATGTGGAGATGCCGGTGTTGGACTGGGGTAAACACAGTAAGAAATTTAACAACACCAGGTTAAAGTCCAACAGGTTTATTTGGTAGCAAAAGCCACATAAGCTTTCGGAGCTCCAAGCCCCTTCTTCAGGTGAGTGGGAACTCTGTTCACAAACAGGGCATATAAAGACACAGACTCAATTTACATGAATAATAGTTGGAATGCGAATACTTACAACTAATCAAGTCTTTAAGAAACAAAACAACGTCAACTCATGTTGAGTTTGTGTCTTTATATGCCCTGTTTGTGAACAGAATTCCCACTCACCTGAAGAAGGAGCTTGGAGCTCCGAAAGCTTGTGTGGCTTTTGCTACCAAATAAACCTGTTGGACTTTAACCTGGTGTTGTTAAACTTCTTCCAGTCACTAAAGCAGCCTTCTGTCATCGCCCTCTGTCTCCTACAACCAAATCAATTTGTGAATCCACTTCCTCAAATTACTTTGTGTCCTATGTGCATTTGTCTTCTTCATTAATCCATGTGGGACTTTGTCAAAGATTTTGCTGAAGTCCATATAGACTACAGCAACTGCACCATCCAGATCCACTCACCTCCTCAATAAATTCAATAAATTGATGAAGCCATGCTGACTATCCCTGATTAAATCTTGCCTCACCAAGTGGAGATAGATTTTCTCCTTCTGAATTTTCTCCAGTAGTTTCCCTACTACTGACATAAGACTCACTGGTCTGTAGTTCCCTGGTTTACCTCTACAATCTTTCTTAAATAGCAGAGCCACACTAGCTGTTCTCCAGTCCTCTAGCAGTTCCCCCATGGCCAGAGAGGAATTAAAAATTTGGGTCAGAGCCCCTGCAATCTCCTCTTTTGTCTCCCAATTAAGATGTCAAATATAAAAAAAACCCAAAAGGCAAATGAAATGTTAACATTTACAACCAATGGGTTTGAACATTAAGGGGAGGAAATTCTGCTACAAAGCCCTGGTTAGATCATGGCCAAAATTATCCTACCTCGTCTGTGGATGAGGTTCTCCAGTCCCGCTGCAGTGAATAGAGTTTTGACTGGGCGCCAAATTCTCCATTCTCGCTGGCAGCGATGGAGAAGCGAATGAGACTGGAGAATTCCAGCCCACATCAGGAGTACTGCGTACTGTTCTGAGCACTGCATCTTGGAAAGGATATATTCATCCTTGAAAGAAATGTGGGAAAATTTCACCAGAGTGCTACCAATGCTCCAAGGATCAGATTATGAGGAAAGATTACTGTATTCGGCAGGAATACAGAAAGGTAAAGTGCAATTGACTGAAATTTTTAAAGACTTTTGAAGGAATTGATAGGGTATAGATAGACTCATTCTGCGAATGGGGGAGTTTAGGGCAAGGGGGCATAACCTTAACATCAGGAGAGAAGTTTGGAAGCAAATCGTAATAATTACAGATCTGAGATCTATCAACTTCTGTTAGTCTGCGGGCACCTAGGGCATGGATTGACAGATCAGAAAAATGTAAGTAAGGAAGATTAAAAGTTTAATAGGTTGTTTGAACAATTATAAAAGAATCTGGCCTGAATATTCAATAAAGCATCAGAAGTGTAATGAGGCAAGAAAAGGGGCAATGATGTCAGGAGTTAAAATATAAAACAAGTGTCAAAAAGAGGAGGAAAATGTTCAATGGGAAAGACACCACAAATTCCTGATCAAAGAAGGTGAACTGCTTGAGAAGTGCTTCCACATCCCAAGACTCAGGCAGTTGTGCCCAGCCATTATTTGCTTTGATCGTAATACATACAGATTGGGATGAGCCGACAAGCACATGTCAGAAAAGTCATGATAATTCTTGAGCGTGCTTGACATGGTTTTCTGCAACAATATGGCCTGAAGTTGACAAGGAAACAGGCCATATCAGATTCAGAAATGAGCCAGATTCAGTACATAGTCTAATGATGCATGAACATTTATCTAATGGCGAGCACAACATGATTGAGGTCAATGTAAGCACACAAAACAGTTACTAAGGGCTGGATTCTTCAAGGTGCCATGTTCCCCACCACCCAACTAAAAAAGGAGCCCACTCATGAAGAAGCCAGCTGCCCCGCTCAGTATGAGTTTCCAGCCCCATCTGGGAGAGGGCAAGTCCTGGCTTAGAGAACTTCTGGCCAATTGGATTGACCAACAGAATGCAAGCACACAGAAAAATAATTTCAAAGATTGATAGAAACATATTAGGGAAAAGATTTGTTTGTGGAGCTCCACTCGAATTGACTTTCAGTGAACAATGTAGACTTCCACAGACTCTTCAGTTTAGACAGTATTGTGGGCCACAGCTTGCACGGCCCATCCAAGTTTCCACATTGTTATCACTGAAGTAACCAATGTGGATGGCAGTGAACAGTGCTGACAACCCTGGAGAATTAAAACGGTCTGCAGAACATTGCTTGATGTGGCACCGCATAAATTATTTTTTTTCCCCATTAACTACATATCAAAGTTACTTGACAGCCATTCCGTGAAGAACTGTTGAGTATCTTTGCATCAAGGGAAAATCAAACAGGGGAACTTGAAAAACATGTTGCTAAACATTGATAACCATATCTACATCTCCCAGGCCTATCCTTCATTTCTTTACTTATCCCATTACCATCTCCTTTTGCATCATCATCAACCCTTTTGTCATTTAATCTATTCTGCCTTCCACCCTATTGCAGACTTTCCCTTTATTTTTTCCTCTCCTCTCCCCCTTTCCCCTGCATCTGTAGTTGCTTCCAATTGGCATACATGTTTTTCAAATTCCGATTAAATAAAACAAATGATTAGCCTGAAACATTGGGCTGGATTTTCGGTCCAAGATTGGGAACTTGTTCCATGTCCAGACTTTGCAAGGATGTTTCAGATATTCCCATCCGAATTTTTAAGTGACCAGGCTAATTAATGGCAGGAAGCAGGATAGTCATCCATTTAAAGATGGTGGACAGATGTCCTTTGCTGGAGGACAAATGGGAGGCACTCCAACACTGAAATGTTAACAAACCCACCCACAGAGGTGGGAACTGCCAGTGATGGAGACATAACGAGGCAGCCTCAGAAGCATAGGGCAGCATTCTTCATATTTAGGAATGTTACAGCTGCCTGGCCGTGATCTTAGAGGGGAAAACCCTTCCACAGGATGGTCAGCAGCTGCAGCTGTAGCCCAGCGGCCATGACTGTTGTGGGTGGGGGGGTGACTCTGGCAGGATGAAGCTCACCCCTCATTTTCCCAATGTGAAATTGCCATGGTTGCCTGGCCATGATTCCAGCTGACTGAAGATCTCAGTTGGTGCCGAATCAGGGTCGTTTGGACCAAACTCCCCTCAAGGGTTAACCTGGCACATGTAGACCATTCAGACTCTGACCTGTCCACTCCAGAAATGGCTCAGGGTCACAGTCATGTGGCTGAAGCCACAAAATGACTGGCAGTGCGAAAAAGCAGACTCAGCCACTTCCAAATCCATCCTGACCTTTTAGAAACCATGAGAGAAAATGTTTTGCTCTTCCACACATGCTGCTTGCTCTGCTAGTAAATTCCACCATCTTCTGTTTTTTTATTTCAGATTTTGTATTAGTGTTTGGTTCACTGCCATTCTCGGAACTCATATTTTAAAGTTCTGCTTCTCTCTCGCTGATGGATTTTCTGTTGGTTTTCTTTACCTTTGTCATCTTCAGTTTTTATTAAAATTCATTGGCAGGATGAGGGCATCACTGATCAGAACAGCATTTATGACCATATCAAATGGCCTTGAGAAGGAGGTGACTTACCACCTTCGTAAATGGTTGCAAACATAGTGATTTAATACAACTCATTGGCTTGGGTGGCACAGTGGTTAGCACTGCTGCTTCGCAGCATCAGGGACCCGGGTTCGATTCCCGGCTTGGGTCACTGTCTGTGTGGAGTCTGCACATTCTCCCCATGTCTGTGTGGGTTTCCTCCGGGTGCTCCGATTTCCTCCCACAGTCTGAAATACGTGCTGGTTAGGTGGATTGACCCGAATAGGTGCCGGAGTGTGGTGACTAGGGGAATTTCACAGTGACTTCATTGCAGTGTTAGTGTAAGCCTTACTTGTGATGAATAAATCAATTTTAAACTTGATAAACTTTAAACTTGCTAGATCACTGCTGAGGCTGGTGAATAGTCAATTACATTGCTGTGCTTCTGGTGTCACATATAAATCAGACTGGATAAGAATGGCAAATTTCCTTCATTAAAATACCTTTAATTCTTTTCCCCCCTCCCCCTTTGCCTGTCTCAAAACTTGTTACATCTCTAACGTGAAGAGTTAACTCTGTTCCTCTCTCCAGGGAAGTTCCATGAGCTGCTGTTTATTTCAAGCATTTCCAGTTTACTCTGAGGGAATAACAGATGAATGATCAAAGAAACTAAAGCACTGAAGTACATTCATAACGAGGGCCCCCAAGTGAAGGTGAATAAAAATGGAATAAACTGAAAAGAAAGAACTTACATCCAGTCTAAGGACTTTGAAGTGCAGTTTTTGCTGTCATGTAGAAAAGGTGACAACAAATTTGCACAATGCGAGCTCTCACAAACAGCAATGTGATAATAACCAGATAATGTTTCTGGTGATGTTGTTTGAAGGATTTGCCATGACAATGGGGAGATCTCCCTTGCTTTTCTTTGAAATAACACCATGCTGTCTTTTAATTCAACCTGAGTGATCAGGTCTAATATCTTCCAAGGAGCAGAGTAAACCAAAGACAGGGAGATAAAGGGCGTACGTGTAAATCAAAGTGGGAAGGGATGAATGTGGGAGGTAAGATTCAAAGGGGAACAGAAGAGAGAATTAAAAAGAAGATAGTGGCCATGAGGTGCGTCTGTTCAAAAAAAGCTAAGATCAGAACTGAAACATGCAAAACCTTTCTAATGATTAACAAAAGGTATTGGGAAGGACAAGTAGGTTGATCGAGAGAGAGAGAGAGAGAGAGAGACAAAAGCTAAAAAACACAGCTTCTTCTGGCTTGAATTGTGATGGATAAGGAGGAACTTGTATTGTACTATTTGAAATAGAGAGGTTAATCTTGAACACTATCTCAAGGAAGTATGACTATGGGTTAAGTCATGATGTGGAGATGCCGGCGTTGGACTGGGGTAAACACAGTAAGAAGTCTCACAACACCAGGTTAAAGTCCAACAGGTTTATTTGGTAGCAAGAGCCACTAGCTTTCGGAGCGCTGCCCCTTCATCAGGTGAGTGAAGGACCCTCTTGGGTCTCGTGACCACAATATGGTCGAATTTCTGATTCAGATGGAAGAGGAGAAAGTTTGGTCCCAAACCAGTGTCCTCTGTTTGAACAGAGGGAAATATGATAGGATGAGGGATGAATTGGCTAAGGTAGACTGGGAGAGCAGGCTGGCAGGTAGGATAGCTGAGGAACAGTGGAGGATTTTTAAGGAGATCCTTTTCAGTTCTCAGCAAAAATATATTCCAGCAAAAAACAAGGATTGTAAGAAAAGGGAGAACCAGCCGTGGATAACGAAGGAAATAAAGGAGAGTATTAAAATAAAAACAGCTGCGTACAGAGTGGCCAAAAATAGTGGAGAAACAAGTGATTGGGAAAAATTTAAGAAACAACAAAGAGAGACTAAGAAAGCGATAAAGAAAGGAAGGATAGACTATGAAGCTAGGCTAGCAATTAATATAAAAAATGATAGTAAAAGTTTTTATAAATATATAAAAAGGAATAGAGTGGCTAGAGTGAATGTTGGACCCTTGGAGGACGAGAGGGGGGAGCTAAAAGTGGGAAATGAGGATATGGCTGAGTCTTTAAATAAGTTTTTTGTGTCGGTCTTCACGGTGGAGGACACAAATAGTTTGCCAAATATTAACGATAGAGGGTTGGCAGCAGGAGAAATATTTAATACAATTAATGTTACCAGAGAGGCAGTGCTGGGTAGACTAATGGGACTGAAGGTGGACAAGTCCCCGGGTCCGGATGGAATGCATCCCAGGGTATTGAAAGAAATGTCAGAGGTAATAGTGGATGCGTTAGTGATTATTTATCAAAACTCATTGCATTCTGGGGTAGTGCCGGTTGATTGGAAAACGGCTAATGTTACGCCGCTGTTTAAAAAAGGAAGGAGACAAAAGGCGGGTAACTATAGGCCAGTCAGCTTAACGTCTGTAGTAGGGAAAATGCTGGAATCCATTATTAAAGAGGAGATAGCAGGGCATCTGGATAGAAATGGTTCGATCAATCAGACGCAGCATGGATTCATGAGGGGAAAGTCGTGCTTGACGAACATGTTGGATTTTTATGAAGATGTGACTAGGGCGGTTGATGGAGGAGAACCGGTGGATGCGGTGTTTTTGGATTTCCAAAAGGCGTTTGATAAGGTGCCCCATAAAAGGCTGCTGAAGAAGATTAGGGCACATGGAGTTGGGGGTAGTGTGTTAAAGTGGATTGGGGACTGGCTATCCGACAGAAAGCAAAGAGTCGGAATAAATGGGTGTTTTTCCGGTTGGAGGAAGGTAACTAGTGGCGTGCCGCAGGGATCGGTACTCGGGCCGCAACTATTTACCATTTATATAGATGATCTGGAGGAGGGGACGGAGTGTAGGGTAACGAAGTTTGCAGACGACACAAAGATAAGTGGAAAAGTGAATCGTGTGGAGGACGGAGAAGATCTGCAGAGAGATTTGGACAGGCTGAGTGAGTGGGCGAGGATATGGCAAATGGAGTATAACGTTGATAAATGCGAGGTTATACACTTTGGAGGAAATAATAACAAATGGGATTACTATCTCAATGGAAACAAATTAAAACATGCTACTGTGCAAAGGGACCTGGGGGTCCTTGTGCATGAGACGCAAAAGCCCAGTCTGCAGGTACAACAGGTGATCAAGAAGGCAAATGGGATGTTGGCCTATATCGCGAGGGGGATAGAATATAAAAGCAGGGATGTCTTGATGCACCTGTACAGGGCATTGGTGAGGCCGCAGCTGGAATACTGTGTGCAGTATTGGTCCCCTTATATGAGGAAGGATATATTGGCATTGGAGGGAGTGCAGAGAAGGTTCACCAGGTTGATACCGGAGATGAGGGGTTTGGATTATGAGGAGAGGCTGAGGAGATTGGGTTTGTACTCGTTGGAGTTTAGAAGGATGAGGGGGGATCTTATGGAGACTTATAAGATAATGCGGGGGCTGGATAGGGTGGAGGCGGAGAGATTCTTTCCACTTAGTAAGGAAGTTAAAACTAGAGGACACAGCCTCAAAATAAAGGGGGGTCGGTTTAAGACAGAGTTGAGGAGGAACTTCTTCTCCCAGAGGGTGGTGAATCTCTGGAATTCTCTGCCCACTGAGGTGGTGGAGGCTACCTCGCTGAATATGTTTAAAGCGCGGATAGATGGATTCCTGATCGGTAAGGGAATTAAGGGTTATGGGGATCAGGCGGGTAAGTGGTACTGATCCACGTCAGATCAGCCATGATCTTATTGAATGGCGGGGCAGGCTCGAGGGGCTAGATGGCCTACTCCTGCTCCTATTTCTTATGTTCTTATGAGTGGGAGTTCAGTTCACAAACAGGGCATCTGGAACATAGAACATAGAAAAGCTACAGCAAACAGGCCCTTCGGCCCTCAAGTTGCGCTGAACATGTCCCTACCTACTAGGCTTACCTATAACCCTCTACCTTAGTAACTTCCATGAACTTACCCAAAAGTCTGTTAAAAGACCCTATCGAATCCGCTTCCACCACCACTACCGGCAGCCAATTCCACGCACCCACCACCCTCTGAGTGAAAAACGTACCCCGAACATCTCCTCTGTACCTACTTCCCAGCACCCTAAACCTGTGACCTCTTGTGGCAACCATTTCAGCCCTGGTAAAAGCCTCTGAGAATGCACTGTATCAATACCCCTCAACATCTTATACACCTCTATCAAGTCACCTCTCATCCTTCGCCTCTCCAAGGAGAAAAGACCTAGCTCTCTCAACCTATCCTCATAAGGCATGCCACCTAATCCAGGCAACATCCTTGTAAATCTCCTCTGCACCCTTTCTATGGCTCCCACATCCTTTCTGTAATGAGGCGACCAGCACTGGGCACAGTACTCCAGGTGGGGTCTGACCAGGTCCTATACAGCTGCAGCATTATCTCCCGATTTCTAAACTCAATTTCTCTATTGATGAAGGCCAGTATTCCATAGGCCTTCTTAACCACAGCCTCTACCTGCGACGCTGCTTTGAGTGTCCTATGAACCCGGACCCCAAGATCCTTCTGATCTTCCACACTGCCAAGCGTCTTACCCTTAATATTATATTCTTTCATCCTATTCGACCTGCAAAAATGAACCACCACACACTTATCTGGGTTGAAGTCCATCTGCCACTTCTCCGCCCAGTCTTGCATCTTATCTATATCTCGTTGCAACTGCTGACATCCCTCTACACTATCCACAACCCCACCAACCTTTGTGTCATCAGCAAACTTGCCAACCCATCCTTCCACTTCCTCATCCAGGTAATTTATAAAAATCACAAAGAGCAAGGGTCCCAGAACAGATCCCTGGGGCACTCCACTGGTGACCGACCTCCATGCTGAAAAAGACCCATCTACAACCACTCTTTGCCTTCTGTGGGCAAGCCAGTTCTGAATCCACAAAGCAATGTCCCTTTGTATCTCATGCCCCTTCACTTTCTCAATGAGTCTTGCATGGGGCACCTTATCAAACGCCTTGCTGAAATCCGTATAAACTACATCTACCGTCTTCCCTCGTCTATATGTCTAGTTACATCTTCAAAAAATTCAATTCGGCTCATAAGGCATGATCTGCCTTGGACAAAGCCATGTTGGCTATTTCTGATCATACTATTCCTCTCCAGATGTTCATAAATTCTGCCTCTCAGGATCTTCTCCATCAACTTACCAACCACTGAGGTTAGACTCACCGGTCTATAATTTCCCGGGCTATCTCTTCTCCCTTTCTTAAATAACGGAACCACATCCGCAATCCTCCAATCCTCCGGAACCTCTCCCGTCTCCATTGATGACGCAAAGATCATCGCCAGAGGCTCAGCAATCTCTTCCCTCGCCTCCCACAGTAACCTGGGGTACATCCCATCCGGTCCCGGCAATTTATCTAACTTGATTCTTTTCAAAAGCTCCAACACATCCTCTTTCCTAATGTCCACATGCTCAATCTTCTCAGTCCACTGCAAGTCTGCACTGCAACTACCAAGATCCTTTTCCACTGTGAATACTGAAGCAAAGTATTCATTGAGTACCTCTGCCATTTCTACCGGTTCTATACAGACTTTCCCACCTTCACATTTGATAGGTCCTACTCCTTCACATCTTATCCTCTTGCTCTTAACATACCTGTAGAATGCCTTGGGGTTTTCCTTTATCCTGTCTACCAAGGCCTTCTCATGACCCCTTCTTGCTCTTCTAATTTCCCTCTAAAGTTCCTTCCTATTAGTCGTATACTCTTCTAGATTTCTAACATTACCTAACTTCCTGAACCTTTTGTCGGCTTTTCCTTTCTTCTTGACTAAATTCGTTACAGCTTTCGTGCACCATGATTCCTGTAACCTACCATAACTCACCTGTCTCATTGGAACATTGCTGTGCAGAGCTCCAGACAAATTTTCCTTGAAAATTTGCCACATTTCTTCTGTACATTTCCCTGAGAAAAACTCCTTCCAGTTTATGCCTCTAATTTCCTGCCTACTAGCCTCATAATTGCCCTTACTCCAAATAAACACTTTCCTAGCTTGACTGATCCTATCTCTCTCCAATGCTAATGTAAAGGAGATAGAGTTATGATCACTATCCCCAAAATGCTCTCCCACAGAGATCTGACACCTGCCCGGGTTCATTCCCTAATACCAAATCAAGTACAGCCTCTCCTCTTGTAGGCTTATCCACATACTGTGTCAGGAAGCCCTCCTGAACACACCTAACAAACTCCTCCCCATCTAAACCCCTTACCCTAGGGATATTCCAATCGATATTTGGGAAATTAAAATCTCCCATCACGACCACTCTGTTATTATCACATCTCTCCAGGATCTGCTTCCCAATCTGCTCCTCCACGTCCCTGCTACTATTGGGCGGCCTATAGAAAACACCCAGTAAAGTTATTGACCCCTTCCTGTTGCGAACCTCCACCCACAGAGATTCCGTAGACAATCCCTCTGTGGCATCCATCTTTTCTACAGCCGTGACACTATCCCTGATCAACAGTGCCATTCCCCCACCTCTTTTGCCTCCTTCCCTGTCCCTCCTGAAACATCTGAAACCCGGCACTTGAAGTATCCAGTCCTGACCCTGAGATTACCAAGTCTCTGAAATAGCCACCACATCACACTTCCAAGTAGTGATCCACGCTCTAAGCTCATTCATTTTGTTCACTACACTCCTTGCGTCAAAATACACACATCTCAACATATAAAGACACAAACTCAATTTACAAAATAATGGTTGGAATGCGAGTCTTTACAGGTAATCAAGTCTTAAAGGTACAGGCAATGTGAGTGAAGAGAGGGTTAAGCACAGGTTAAAGAGTTGTGTATTGTCTCCAGCCAGGACAGTTAGTGAGATTTTGCAAGCCCAGACAAGTCGTGGGGGTTACAGATAGTGTGACATGAACCCAAGATCCCGGTTGAGGCCGTTCTCATGTGTGCGGAACTTGGCAATCAGTCTCTGCTCAGCGACTCTGCGCTGTCGTGTGTCGCGAAGGCCGCCTTGGAGTTCGCTTACCCGAAGATCAGAGGCCGAATGCCCGTGACCGCTGAAGTGTTCCCCAACAGGAAGAGAACACTCTTGCCTGGAAAAGGAACTACGTCATCTACATGCACACCAAGAACAGGAAACTTGAGAAACTCGGTATCACCACCAGCAGCAACCAAGCCTCCCCCGGTACCACAGTAGAAAACAGTACCACTGCAGGGAAGTCCATTGTCAACTTGTCGGACTACACACTTCAATCAGATGAAATCGAAGTTCTCAGCCGAGGGCTCAATTTCTGCCCCAGCACCAAAATGGACCCCATCAGTCTTGCAGCAGACACAGAGGAATTCATCAGGTGAATGAGGCTGTGGGAGTTCTTCCACAAACCCCAACAGGCCAACAACGAACACAATGAGACAGCCAATGAACCGGAACAGCCGACAGAGAGATCCGTGGTGCAGCAACCGAAGAGGAAAGAGTTGAATTGGACTCCTCCGGAAGGCCGCTGCCCTCAACTTGACATGTATGTCCAAGCCGTCAGGAGATGCGTCAGCCACACTCACAAGACAGCCCCGAACATCACCCAAGCACAACGCAACACCATCCACGCTCTCAAGACCAACCAGAACATTGTCATCAAACCAGCAGACAAAAGAGGGGCCATCGTCATACTGAATAGAACGGATTACTGCAAAGAAGTGTACCGACAACTGAACAACGAGGAACACGACAGACAGTTACCTGCAGATCCGACCAAAGAACACACCCGTCAACTCAACAGACTGATCAAGAAATTTGATCCGGACCTTCAGAGCACCCTCCGTGCTCTCATCCCACGTACTCCCCTTGTTGGAGATCTCTACTGCCTCCCGAAGATACACAAGGCAAACACACCCGGCCGTCCCATTGTATCAGGCAATGGGACCCTGTGCGAGAACCTCTCCAGCTATGTCGAGGGCATCCTGAAACCCATTGTACAAAGAACCCCCAGCTTTTGTCGCGACACTACGGACTTCCTACAGAAACTCGGCACACATGGAGCAGTTGAATCAGGAGCACTCCTCGTCACAATGGATGTCTCGGCACTCTACACCAGCATCCCCCACGACGATGGCATTGCTACAACTGCCTCAGTACTCAACGCCGACAATTGCCAATCTCCAGATGCAATTTTGTAACTCATCCGCTTCATCCTGGACCACAATGTCTTCACCTTCAACAAGCAGTTCTTCATCCAGACACATGGAACAGCCATGGGAACCAAATCCGCACCTCAATATGCCAACATCTTCATGCACAGGTTCGAACAAGACCTCTTCACCGCACAGGACCGTCAGCCGATGCTATACACTAGATACATCGATGACATTTTCTTCCTTTGGACTCATGGTGAGCAATCACTGAAACAACTATATGATGACATCAACAAGTTCCATCCCACCATCAGACTCACCATGGACTACTCTCCGGAATTGGTTGCATTCTTGGACACGCGCATCTCCATTAAGGACGGTCACCTCAGCACTTCACTGTACCGCAAGCCCATGGATAACCTCTCGATACTCCACTTCTCCAGCTTCCATCCTAAACACGTTAAAGAAGCCATCCCTACATCAAGCCCTCTGTATCCACAAGATCTGCTCAGATGAGGAGGATCGCAACAGACACCTGCAGAAGCTGAAAGATGCGCTCATAAGAACAGGATATGGCGCTCGACTCATTGATCGACAGTTCCGACGCACCACAGTGAAAAACAGCACCGACCTCCTCAGAAGACAAACATGGGACATGGCGGACAGAGTACCCTTCATCGTCCAGTACTTCCCGGAGCGGAGAAGCTACGACATCTTCTCCGGAGCCTTCAACATGTCATTGATGAAGATGAACATCTCGCCAAGGCCATCCCCACACCCCCACTTCTTGCCTTCAAACAACCGCACAACATCAAACAGACCATTGTCCGCAGCAAACTATCCAGCCTTCAGGAGAACAGTGACCACGACACCACACAATCCTGCCACAGCAACCTCTGCAAGGCGTGACAGATCATCAACACGGATGCCATCATCTCACGTGAGAACACCATCCACCAGGTACATGGTACATACACTTACAACTCGGCCAACATTGTCTACCTGATACGCTGCAGGAAAGGATGTCCCGAGGCATGGTACATTGGGGAGACCATGCAGACGCTACGACAACGGATGAATGAACACCGCTCGACAATCACCAGGCAAGAGTGTTCTCTTCCTGTTGGGGAACACTTCAGTGGTCACGGGCATTCGGCCTCTGATCTTTGGGTAAGCGTTCTCCAAGGCGGCCTTTACGACACACGACAACGCAGAGTTGCTGAGCAGAGACTGATAACCAAGTTCCGCACACATGAGGACGGCTTTAACCGGGATCTTGGGTTCATGCCACACTATCTGTAACCCTTACGACTTGCCTGGGCTTGCAAAATCTCACTAACTGTCCTGTCTGGAGACAATACACATCTCTTTAACCTGTGCTTAATGCTCTCTCCACTCACATTGTCTGTATCTTTAAGACTTGATTACCTGTAAAGACTCAAATTCCAACCATTATTTTGTAAATTGAGTTTGTGGCTTTATATGCCCTGTTTGTGAACTGAAATCCCACTCATCTGATGAAGGAGCAGCGCTCCGAATGACAGTAGCTTTTGCTACCAAATAAACCTGTTGGACTTTAACCTGGTGTTGTGAGACTTCTTTATGGGTTAAGTTGCAGAAGATCAGTTCACATCCAATTTCAGGCAGTGTTTCCTCACATAGCAGAGTCTGCTTGATCGTTTGGGCAGAGTAGTGAATCATCCAATAATCAGGGAAATGTTTTAACAGGGAGACTATCGGGAGGTGCAGAGAGATGAACTAGTTGGGATGAACACTTCTGCTGAAAATTATATTGTGACCTCTGTAATAAATGAATGCTCATCTAATGTGTGTCTGGAGCAAAAGGGTAATTCCTTAGCAAATGGAATCTTCTCCAGTTCCATTGAGATTAAATTGTTCTTCAAATAAGTGAGGAACCCTTGTTGAAATTTGTGTTAATTCAGTTAGAGATAGCAATAGACAGAACAATTATCCATTTGTTGAACCTAGTGCTAATATTAAATATTTCCAGGTATAATGAGAGGGAGTTTCAGGCAAGTAATCCTGATCATTTACTTCATCATGTTTTTACTGGTTGGCTTTTCCACAAGAAATCTTTTAATTCTTCAAGGTCTGGATATTTGTTCTTGATTCTAAAGCAGCAGATATATTTTCTTCATTTGGCAAGTTGCAATTAGTTCCTAAGAAATTTAGCAGCTTATGCTGCTCGGTGTTAAGGTCTGGGATGTCACTGAACAACTGCAGGGCATTCTGAAGGGGGAGGGTGGTAAGACAGAGGTCATTGTACATGTTGGTACCAATGACATCGATAGAAAGAGAGATGAGGTCTTGCATCAAGAATTAAGGGAGTTCGGCAGTAGATTAAAAAGCAAGACCTCTCGGGTTGTAATCTCTGGATTACTCCCAGTGCAGATGAATGCATGGCTTAAGAGTTGGTGCAGGAGGGAGGCTTTTAGATTCCTGGATCACTGGGACGATTTCTGGGCAAGGTGGGACCTGTACAAGTGGGACAGTCTACACCTGAACCAGAACGGGATTAACATCCTTGCGGGACATTTTGCTAGTGCTGTTGGGAGAAGTTTAAACTAATTTGACAGGGGGAGGGGGACAACAATAAAATAAACATGTCAGAGGGAATGCAGATGTATTAAGTTTCAAGGGGGGAGGCTGGATGGCCTCTACCTTAACTCAAGAAGTGTCGCTGGTAAAATGGATGAGTTGAGGGTGATGATTGGCATGTAGAAGTGTGATATAGTAGCCATCACAGAGGATGTTAAAGTTTATTTATTTGTCACAAGTAAGGCTTACATTAACACTGCAATGAAGTTACTGTGAAATTCCCTAGTCGCCACACTCTGGCGCCTGTTTGGGTACATTGAGGGAGAATTTATCATGGCCAATGCACCTCGCCAGCATGTCTTTCAGACTGTGGGAGGAAACCGGAGCACCCGGAGGAAATCCACACAGACACAGGGAGAACGTGCAGACACCGTGCAGAGAGATCCAAGCCAGGAATCAAACCCGGGTCCCTGGCGCTGTGAAGCAGCAGTGCTAACCACTGTGTCAGCGTGCCAACCTAGCCAGGGGTGTAACCAATTTAATCCAAGACAGCAGAGAAATGGGACATACAAACTCCTCCTCCTATTTAGCAGAGCCTTTGGTTCAGTTTCAGGCTGTATTTATCTTACTGGTTAGTGATTAGCTGGCCCCAGTCAGGGTCAGCACTGCCTCAGGGGTATGCAGTGACCGGGATGGACTACCCCCCCTTGAGCGAGGTGTGCACCAGGCATGCTAAAAACGGCCGATGAAGCGAGAGGAAGGACACAACTGGTAACTCAACATTCTGGGATATAGAATCTACAGGCGAGACAGAGGAGGAGGTAAAAGAGGAGGAGGCATTCCATTATTAGTTAAGGAGTCAGTTATTGCAGGAAGGAGAGATGATATCTTGGCGGGGGCATCTAATGAAGCTTTGTGGGTAGAGTTTAGGAATAAAAAAGGGGCAGCCACATTGTTAGGTGTTTATTATCGACCCCCAGATAGTCAGAGGGATATTGAGGAGCAAATATGTGCTCAATTTGTGAAGGTGTGTAAAAACAATAATATAGGGTTACTATATTAGGTGGTTTCAACTTTCACAACATTCACTGGGATATACCTAGTGTTAAGGACTTGGATGGAGTAGATTTCTTGAAATGTGTACAGATGAACTTTTTAGATCAATATGTAGAGGGTCCAACAAGGGATAGAGCTTTACTGGACCTAATTCTAGGTATATCAATGGAAAGAGGATAACCATGGAAAGAGTAGGGTCCATTAGGGACCAATCTGTGAGTGGAGCCAGAGGACATTAGTAGAGTGTTGAATGAATACTTCACATCCGTCTTCACCCAGGAGAATGAGGACAATGGTAGGAAATTCTGGGAGAGAGACTGTGAGGCTCTTGATCAAATTGGCATAGGGAAGGACAAGGTATTGGAAGTGTTGGCAGCCTTAAAAGTGGATAAACCTCCAGGTCCAGATGAATTGTGCCCTTGGCTGCTGTGGGAGGCAAGGGAGGAAATTGCAGGGGCTCTGACCCAAATTTTAAATTCCTCGCCCAGGGAGAGGTGCCAGATGACTGGAGAACAGCTAAAATGATTCCACTATTTAAGAAGGGTTGTAGAGGTAAACCAGTGAACTACAGACATTGAGTCTCACATCAGTGGTAGGGAAACTTCTGAAGGAGGGCATCTATCTCTATTTGGAGAGGTAAAGCTTGATCAGGGATAGTCAGCATGGCTTCATCAGAGGGAGGTCATGCCTAACAAATTTGATTGAATTTTTTGAGGTGGTGACCAGGTGTGTAGACGGGGGTAGTGCAGTCGATGTAGTTTATATGGATTTCAGCAAAGCCTTTGACAAGGTCTCAAGTGGTGTCCCGCAGGGTTCAGTGTTGGGGCCACAGCTGTTCTCTTTATATATTAACGATCTAGATGACGGGACTGGGAGCATTCTGGCCAAGTTTGCCGATGATACAAAGATAGGTGGAGGGGCAGGTAGTATTGAGGAGGTGGGGAGGCTGCAGAAAGATTTAGACAGTTTAGGAGAGTGGTCCAAGAAGTGGCTGATGAAATTCAATGTGGGCAAGTGCGAGGTCGTACACTTTGGAAAAAAGAATAGAGGCATGGACTATTTTCTAAACGGTGACAAAATTCATAATGCTAAAGTGCAAAGGGACTTGGGAGTCCTAGTCCAGGATTCTCTAAAGGTAAACTTGCAGGTTGAGTCCGTAATTAAGAAAGCAAATGTAATGTTGTCATTTATCTCAAGAGGCTTGGAATACAAAAGCAGGGATGTACTTCTGAGGCTTTATAAAGCACTGGTTAGGCCCCATTTGGAGTACTGTGAGCAATTTTGGGCCCCACACCTCAGGAAGGACATACTGGCACTGGAGCGGGTCCAGCGGAGATTCACACGGATGATCCCAGGAATGGTAGGCCTGACATACGATGAACGTCTGAGGATCGTGGGATTATATTCATTGGAGTTTAGGAGGTTGAGGGGAGATCTGATAGAAACTTACAAGATAATGAACGGCTTAGATAGGATGGACGTAGGGAAGTTGTTTCCATTAACAGGGGAGACTAGGACGCGGGGGCACAGCCTTAGAATAAAAGGGAGTCACTTTAGAACAGAGATGAGGAGAAATTTCTTCAGCCAGAGAGTGGTGGGTCTGTGGAATTCATTGCCACAGAGGGCTGTGGAGGCCGAGACGTTGAGCGTCTTCAAGACAGAAATTGATAAATTCTTGATTTCTCGAGGAATTAAGGGCTATGGGGAGAGAGCGGGTAAATGGAGTTGAAATCAACCATGATTGAATGGTGGAGTGGACTCGATGGGCCGAATGGCCTTACTTCCGCTCCTATGTCTTATGGTCTTATGGTCTTAAAGAAGACAATTCACATGGCATACAGGGTAATTTGATAAAGTGGATTCAAAATTAGCTCAACTGTAGGAGACGGAGGTTGATGACAGAAGGCTGCTTTAGTGACTGGAACCATGTGTCTAGTAGATCCACTAGACACATGGTTCCAGTCACTAAAGGGGCCCCCTATTGTTTGTCATTTATATAAATGACACAGATGACTACACCAGGAGGGTAGGATTAGTAAGTTTGTGGATAACACAAAAATTGGCCGGGTGGTTAACAGTTAGGCAGAATGTCTTGGGTACAGTAAGAAATAGACGGAATGGTCAAATGGGCAGAAAAGTGACAGATGAAATTTAACCATGAAAAGTGTGAGGTGATACACTTTGGAAGGGGTAATTTGACAAGGAAGTACTCATAGAACATAGAACAGTACAGCACAGAACAGGCCCTTCGGCCCACGATGTTGTGCCGAGCTTTATCTGAAACCAAGATCAAGCTATCCCACTCCCTATCATCCTGGTGTGCTCCATGTGCCTATCCAATAACCGCTTAAATGTTTCTAAAGTGTCTGACTCCACTATCACTGCAGGCAGTCCATTCCACACCCCAACCACTCTCTGCGTAAAGAACCTACCTCTGATATCCGTCCTGTATCTCCCACCACGAACCCTATAGTTATGCCCCCTTGTAATAGCTCCATCCACCCGAGGAAATAGTCTTTGAACGTTCACTCTATCTATCCCCTTCATCATTTTATACACCTCTATTAAGTCTCCCCTCAGCCTCCTCCGCTCCAGAGAGAACAGCCCTAGCTCCCTCAACCTTTCCTCATATGACCTACCCTCCAAACCAGGCAGCATCCTGGTAAATCTCCTCTGCACTCTTTCCAGCGCTTCCACATCCTTCTTATAGTGAGGTGACCAGAACTGCACACAATATTCCAAATGTAAATTCCAAATGTACTCAATGAATGATAGGACATTAGGAAGTTCTGTGGAACAAAAGGACCTTGGCATGTTTGTCCACACATCTCTGAAGGGGCAGAAGGGCATGTTAGTAGGGTAATGAAAAAGGCATATGAGACACTTGCCTTTATCGATCGAGGCATAGATTACAAAAGCAGGAAATTCATGTTGGAGTTGAATAGAACTTTGGTGAGGCCACAGCTAGAGTACTGCGTACAGTTCTGGTCGCCACATTATCGGAAGGATGTGATTGCACTGGAGGGGATGCAAAGGACGTTCACCAGGATGCTGCCTGAGATGGAACATTTAAGTGTAAAGAGAGGTTGGGTAGACTTGGGTTGCTTTCATTGGAGCAGAGAAGACTGAGAGGTGACCTGATCAAGGTGTACAAGATTATGAGGGACATGGACAGAGTGGATAAGGAGCAGCTGTTCCCCTTAGTTGAACGGTCAGTCACAAGGGGACATAGGTTCAAGGTGAGGTGCAGGAGGTTTAGGGGGATGTGAGAAAAAACTTTTTTACCCAAAGGGTGGTGACGGTCTGGAATATGCTGCCTGGAAGGGTGGTAAAGGTGGGTTGCCTCACATCCTTTATAAAGTGTTTGGATGAGCACTTGGCACATCATAACATTCAGGGTTATGGGCCAAGTGCTGGCAGATGGGATTAGGTGGGGGTTCAGGTATTTCTAATGTATCAGTGTGGACTCGGTGGGCCAAAGGGCCTCTTCTGCATTGTATGAGTTTATGATTCTATGATAAAAGTAAGGATTTGAGAAAATCTGCAGCAAATAAATGTATATAATTTTGATGCATATGTTCAGCATCCATCCATCAGCCTGTTTTCACCTCTTTCTCATTCCCTCTGGTCCTAAGCACTCAAGTTGTTGAAGGTTTAAGGTTTGCCAATATATCTAAAATACTAAAACTCTTGCAATATTTTAGATGTATTGCAGTGTTTGGAACAGTAGAATTCCAAATAATGGAACATTGAATATTTCCCAATTCACTTTAATTTGAGGAAATGCACGAGATTGTGTGGCAACTCTCTGCTGGAAATATTCTGGAATGGTTCTTACTGCACATCTAGGCCTGGATAAGAATTCTGTTTGATCAATGTTGACAGTGTGAATGCCTCTTCCAAGTATTACCTACCTGATAATGCCCTGGTGGTGGCACTCTCATACAGAGGGACCCCCTGCCCTACATTGTTAAAGGCCTTCAAGGAAATAACATAATGCGAGCTTGGCTCTGCAAAAGAAAACACAATATTAACTTCAGTGTTTCTCATTTTTCTTGCTAATAACAGGATATTGTGTGAAATAAAGGGTCTGAAAGTTTGAAGTGCAATATTTTAGGTGCTGATTTTTAAACAAATGTGTGTCTTAATTCATCCCCACACAGATGCACAGGTATATAGTGTTTCACTACCTGATATGGAGCAACAAATAAATAGAAGTCATTTGTAAAAGTCGATCCAATTAATATAGGTCACTGTCAAAATTTGCCAAAAATATTGCTTTGATAGAATATAATAAGAATGAGTGCTAGTTCCTAAAGTACCATAATATTCTAACAAAGTTAGACCTGTGCATTATGTGTATTCTTTTAGATACCTTCATCATGAAATGTTTCTTTCATTTGTTTTCTGCCTCTTCTCCTGTAGTCACTGACCTGTGATAGGCCAGGAGGAGGAAATATCCATATAACTGCCTAGAAACCTCTGATAATTGGATCAGGTGCAAAGTTAATGATGTTTGTCTTCGGCAGGAAGTAGAATTTCCAGGGATTTCTCCGGGTGTCCTGCTATAACTTCAATGGAAGATTGGCATGAACCCTGATCTTCATTCTACCTCCTGCTCCCTACATCCCTCCACCATCTACTAAACAAAAATTCAATTTCCTTCTCTTATTCTAGTGCTGATATCACCAATAACTCCTTGTGCATTGTATCCCTTTCCCCTTCAAAAGCTGCTGTCAATATACCCTCTTCAAAAAGGCCACATGCTCACTGGCAATGGGGGCAGGTACAGATAAGATTGGAGAATCCCGCCCTTTATCATTGATATCCCTGTCTCTACTTTTTAAACACTTTGCAACCGGACATAATTGGACATTTCATGCCTATTTACCACCTATCGTCCATGGGACTGCCCTCGCTTAGTAAAAAGTACTACCACTCTCTTCCTCTGCTTCAAAATTATCCTTGTTTCAATTCTTACTACAGCAAAGAATTTGCTGCTCCAATTCCTGGTTGCTGCCTCCAACCTGTACAAGTCTAATAGTCATGCAGCTATTTCCCACCAGAAGCCCTCATACTAAAATCCCATGAGGTTCACGTACTAAAACAAGCTGAAGTTGGCTGCGGTCCCTTGTGGACAGACATGGTGCTCACCTCGCTGAATTACTGCTCGGGAATCAAGGCCAATGTGCCTATATTACATGAGAACTTTATTTATATGTTGTTTATTGCGTCTTCAAATGAATAAAGAAGCATTTTGGAAATATAATCACTGTTCTAATGCAAAATCAGCAGCTAATTTGCACACAGCAAAGTCCCATAAATTGGAAATGAACTCAACAACCAGTTCATTTGTTTCAAGTGGGGTGAGTTCAGATGTGGAGGAGTTTATATTTGTTTTCTCACAACAGATGTTATGTGATAGATTACTAGAGTGTTGAGATCAAACCAGTTGACTCAAAATGCAGTGACACTATGCCACAATATTTGAGCTTGCGTCGCTGTAGATTATGTGAGATTTGTAACATTCTAGCTTATTCTTTCATGGTTGCAAAAATATTTGCAGATTACAGATTCGCTGTTAAAGGTATTAGTGCCAGATGTAAAGTTAGTATTTCCATTTCTTCTCCAAATGACTAGGTACAGATAATATTTACCTAGATTTTCAATGGAAAAGTAGCGTTGCTTGCTGTCGACTTGCACAGTTTCAGCATAGGGGCTTCCCACTCCGTAACCAATGATGTAACCTCTGACCGCAATGTTTGGATTTAAAGGTGGAGTCCAACTCATCACGATGCTTGTGGTCAGAGGCCTGACATGAAGGGAACTTGGCTGGTCAGGAACCTGGGATTCTGTGGTTTAAGAAGAAATTCTTCTATTAAGACATATAGGGTGGAATTTTACCGGCGCGTCCGCCCGCGTTTCGTACGATCCTGCCCGAGGCCAACGGAGAATGCTGTTCTCCAAGCCTTGCCCGCCCAGAATTGGCAATACCCATTAGCTTACCCCCAACAACCTGGTGGGCCTCCATGGCCCCCCCTTCACTCCAGCGGGTTTGGGCTGCCCGTTAGTGGGGAGCTGTTGTAAACCCCGCTGGAGTGAACACTCCTAGCAGGGGGAGGGAGAGAGACGAGCAGGCCCGGAGACTTCAGTCCCGGGCTCGCTAATTGAATGTAAATTGTATTAAAATCAGCATTAACATAATTTATACAGCTCCGTGCCGATTTCTGGCATGGAGCTGATGGCACCGGGAAAACGCAGAGGTCTTGGAGCCCAGCGGGTAGCTGCGACACGGCCTCCGCTTGAGTCTCCCAGCCCGCTGTGCTGCTGTTGCTGGGAGAATCGCCCCCATTATTTTCAAGTCCATTTTATAAAATGACTGAAAAGAAACACACATTTTAAGAAAATAAATCCTTCTCATTTTACTTCCCATGCAGGTGTTTTGAACACGGCTGTTTTTATAAAGGCTTACTTCATAATATCTACATTTTGTGCCCTTGATCATTGACATGCCCCAAAATGTTTCATGCAACGGATTATTTTTGACCTAATCACAGAATCAAATCATGCAGAAGAGACCCTTCATCCCATCAAGTCTGCACCGACACATTAGAAATACCTGAATTCCACCTAAACCCATCTGCCAGCACTTGGCTCATAGCCCTGAATGTTACGCTGTGTCAAGTGCACATCCAGGTATTTTTTAAAGGGTGTGAAGCAACCCAGCTCTACCACCCTCCGAGGCAGCGCATTCCACACCGTCACCATCCTCTGGGAAAAAAAAGGTTTTCCTCGCATCCCCCCTAAGCCTTCTGCCCCTCACCTAAATTGACTGTCAATATGCACACAAATGCATAGCCTCTATGTCAGCAAAATCCTCCAAACAATAATGAGATGCACCATTAAATCATTTTGTGATCTTGTTGGCTGAGGTAGGAAAATTGGTCAGGTGACCAGGAGGAATCCCTGGTCTTCTTTAAATACTCCCGCTAGATCATAAAAGCCACAGGAAGAATCCAGTTTAATAACAGTTTAAATTGATTTTCCAAATGAGCACTCCTGGCATGGACGTCTGCCTGAAGGCAGCTCATACTGCAAAATCACAGTTGTATTTCCCACGACCCTGTGTCTGTAAATGGTACCACAGTGGAGTCTTTGCTAACTACACAGTAGGACTGTTTACACAATTCTAGTTAAACATATTATAAAGCTGGCAGGCTCTGTGGAATTGGCTTGGATGAGCTATGGCTTCAGATAGATTCACCATCGATTGACGAAATCTGAATTCCAATCAGATTTTACAGAAGCTACAGTTGCTTGCCACTGGGGACAGACATGCAGCTCTTATTTTTCAACTTTTATTCCTTTAAATTAGAGTTTTAACAAGCTTCCCTTTAATGATTGATTATAACAGATAGATAGATAGATATCTCAATGGACATTAAACATTGATGTTAAACTAAACAGTAGGACCTCAATGATAGTAATCTCAGGATTGCTACCGGTGCCACGTGCTAGTCAGAGTAGGAATGTCAGGATAGTTAAGATGAACACATGGCTTGAGAGATGGTGCAAGAGGGAGGGATTCAAAT
Organism: Mustelus asterias; assembly: GCF_964213995.1. Taxonomy (NCBI): domain Eukaryota; kingdom Metazoa; phylum Chordata; class Chondrichthyes; order Carcharhiniformes; family Triakidae; genus Mustelus; species Mustelus asterias. Next base: position 141,819,128 of record NC_135801.1, on the reverse strand, counting down.
TCCTGGCACATTGGAACCGGTTCTGGGGGAGGTGGGACTAGTACAAATTGGACAGTCTGCACCTGGGCAGGACTGGAAACAATGTCCTATGGGGAATGTTTGCTAGTGCTGTTGGAGAGGGTTTAAACTAATGTGGCAGGGGGATGGGAACCGATTGCAGGAAGTCAGACGGAAGTAAAGTGGGGACAGAAACAAAAAGCAGTAAGGGGAAAAGTGGAAGGCAGAGAAATCAAAGACAAAAATCAAAAAATAGGGTACAGAGACTGTGGAGAACTCAGTGAATGGGTCCAGTAAGGCTAAGAGAAATAAAACACAGGGAGAGTTTACAGAACATTACAGGACAGATGGTCTGAGAAAACAGAGTAGAGAGCAAGGTAGATGAACTCAGGGCATGGATGGGTAGGTGGGACTGGGATATTATAGCTATTACTGAAACATGGCTAAGGGAGCGGCAGGACTGGCAGCTCAATGTTCCAGGATACGGATGCTATAGGAAAGATAGAACAGGAAGTAAGAGAGGATGGGGGAATTGCATTTTTGATTAGGGAGAACATCACGGCAGTACTGAGAGGGTATATATCCAAGGGTTCGCCCACTGATATGGGTAGAACTGAGAAATAAGAAGGGAGAGATCACTTTGATAGGATTGTACTATAGGCCCTGATGCGCGATTAATTCACTCGGGAGGCTGGATCGTACCCGGGAAATAAAGGCTTTTATTAGCAACAGGAATGGAGCTTACTGCTTAACAATACAATCCCAGACTAAAGGGTCACTAGGAAGTGCAGTGACCTTTATACTCCTGTAGGAAGGCGGAGCCAACCGGAGTGTACCACAGAACAATACCAACAGGTGGAACACCCCAACCCTAACCCCAACAGTAACAAGAGTAACATATGTACAAGTACCCATAGTGATAACCATCTATGGTTCAGTACCCATAGTGGTAACCATCTATGGTTCACCACAGGCCCCCAAATAGTCAGCGGGAAATTGAGGAGCAAATATGTAAGGAGATTACACATAGCTCCAAGAAAAACAGGAGTGGTAATAGTAGGGGATTTTAACTTTCCCGACATTGACTGGGACAGCCATACTAATAGAAGCTTGGATGGAGAGAAATTTGTTGAGTGTATTCAGGAGGAATTTTTCATTCAGTATGTGGATGGCCCGACTAGACAGGGGACAAAACCTGACCTCCTCTTGGGAAATAAGGAAGGGCAGGTGACAGAAGTGTTAGTGAGGGATCACTTTGGGACCAGTGACCATAATTCCATTAGTTTTAAGATAGATACGGAGACTGATAGGTCTGGCCCAAAAGTTAAAATTCTAAATTGAGGTAAGGCCAATTGTAATGGTATTAGAGAGGAACTTTGAAAAGTTGGTTGAGGGAGTCTGTTGGCAGGCAAAGGGATCTCTGGTAAGTGGGAGGCTTTCAAAAGTTTGTTAATCAGGGTTCAGGGAAAGCACATTCCTTTTAGAATGAAGGGCAAGGCTGGTGGAGGTAGGGAACCCTAGATGATTCGGGATATTGACGCCCTGGTCAAGAAGAAGAAGGAGGCATATGACATGCATAGGCAGCTGGGATCAAGTGGATCCCTTGAAGAGTGTAGAGTTTTTGGAGTAGAGTTAAGAGAGAAATCAGGAGGGCAAAAAGGGGACATGAGATTATTTTGGCAGATAAGGCAAAGGAGAACCCAAAGGGCTTCTACAAATACATAAAGGGCAATAGAGTAACAAGGGAGCGAGTACGGCCTCTTAAGGATCAACAAGGTCATCTATCTACAAGAGATGGGTGAGGTCCTAAATGAATATTTCTCATTGGTACAATACTTTTCATTGTATGTTAATACATGCGACAATAATAAATCAAATCAAATCAAATCAAATCAAAAAGTATTTACTGTTGAGAAAGGCATGGATGTTAGGGAACTTGGGGAAATAAACAGTGATGTCTTGAGGAATGTACATATTACAGAGAAGGAGGTGCTGGATGTCTTAAAACGCATCAAGGTAGATAAATCCCCAGGATCTGATTAAATGTATCCGATTACATTGTGGGAGGCTAGGCTGGAAATTGTGGGTTCCCTAGCAGAGATACTTGAATCATTGACAGCCATAGCTGAGGTGCCTGAAGATTGGAGAGTGGCAAATGTGCCTTTGTTTAAGAAGGGCTGCGGCGAAAAGCCTGGGAACTACAGACCAGTGAGCCTCACATCTGTGGTGGGTAAATTGTTGGAAGGTATTTTGAGGGACAGGATCTACAGGCATTTAGAGACGCAAGGACTGATTAGGGATAGTCAGCATGGCTTTGTGAGTGGAAAATCATGTCTCACGAATTTGACTGTGGTTTTTGAAGGGGTAACCAAGAAGGTAGATGAGGGCAGTGCAGTCGACCTGGTCTACATGGATTTTAGCAAGGCCTTTGACAAGGCTGCATCAGGTTAAATCTCATGGGATCCAGGTTGAGGTAGCCAAGTGGATACAAAATTGGCTTGATGACAGAAGATGGAAGGTCATTGTAGAGGGTTGTTTTTCAAACTGGAGGCCTGTGACCAATGATGTGCCTCAGGGATCGGTGCTGGGTCCACTATTATTTGTTATTTAATATTAATGATTTGGATGAGAATTTAGGAGGCATGGTTAGTAAGTTGCAGATGACACCAAGATTGGTGGCATAATTGACAGTGAAGAAAGTTATCTAGGATTGCAACGGGATATTGATCAATTGGGCCAGTGGGCTGATGAGTGGCAGATGGACTTTAATTCAGATAAATGCAAGGTGATGCATTTTGGTAGATCGCATCAGGGCAGAGCCTACTCAATTCATGGTAGGGTATTGGGGAGAGTTATAGAACAATGAGATCTAGGAGTACAGGTTCATAGCTCCTTGAAAGTGGAGTCATACGTGGACAGGGTGGTGAAGGTGACTTGGTTTGGCATGCTTGGTTTCATTGGTCAGAAATTTGAATACAGGAGTTGGGACGTCTTGAAGTTGTAAGGCCACACTTGGAATACTGTGTACAGTTCTGGTCACCCTGTTATAGAAAGGATATTATTAAACTAGAAAGAGTGCAGAAAAGATTTACCAAGATGCTACCGGGACTTGATGGTTTGAGTTATAAGGAGAGGTTGGATAGACTGGGACTTGTTTCCCTAGAGCGTAGAAGGCTTACAGGTGACTTTCTGGAGGTTTATAAAATAATGAGTTGCATGGAGAAGGTAGATAGTCAACATCTTTTCCCAAAGGTAGGGGAGTCTAAAACTAGAGGGCATAGGTTTAAGGTGAGAGGGGAGAGATATAAAAGGGTGCCGAGGGGCAATTTTTTCATTCAGATGGTGGGTGAGTGTCTGGAACAAGCTGCCAGAGGTAGTCGTAGAGGCGGGTACAATTTTGTCTTTTAAAAAGCATTTAGAAAGTTACATGGCTAGGATGGGTACAGAAGGATAAGGGCCAAATGCGGGCAGAGGGGACTAGCTTAATGGTTAAAACTGGGCAGCATGGACAAGTTGGGCCGAAGGGTCTGTTTCCATGCTGTAACTCTCCATGACTCTACATGATTTTTGCCTACACAGCTCAAACATTTCAAATCTAATCCTGCAAAATGGGATTTCTGCAAAAGGTTCTAGGCTGTGGAATTTGTTAGTTTGGTTCTGTCTGTGCACACCAGGAAGGAATCATCCTGCTTCTTACCTTTCACAAAGGGTGGAATTTTATCATCCCACCCCCGCGGATTTGGTGGCGTGTGGGAGTGGAGAATCAAGCGGAAACCAAAATAAAAATTGGAAAGCCGCTGGCATAAAATCACATTGTGATTTTCCCAATGGTGAGTTAATGGTGAGCCGGTCTTCCCGCTGGCTGGTGGTGTGAATGCCATTTGCATGAATTTGCATTTCACAGGCACACTTAAAACAGCTACCCATCAGCCTCCTGGCAGGTCACCCAATCTTGCGTCAAGCATGAAGTTACATCAGTCTAAAACCTGATTGCTAAAGAATGGCATGCACAAGTTGGTCCTCAGTTTGTGAGGGACTCTGGGGTGAATGCATTACTGCCATAGTGCTATGCTGTTCCATGTTCACCATCATGCTGCTGGCTTCATGGACCTTCCTGTGTACTGAGTTGACTAGTACTGAATCTGGGGTTGTGGAGTACAAGGGGTCTCCTTCCTCCCAGTGCCACTCACCAGTGTCTATCTGGGCAGCATTGTGCTGTGGGATTCATGCAGCCACCGCAACAAAGGTTCAAAGTTTGACAGGGGGTGGCGTGCGAGGTGAGGCCGGAATGGAGTTGGGAGTTTGTTGCAGCCTGACAAAGAGGGTGCAGTGTGGAAGGAGAGCTGTGCAAGGAAGTGGGGGGGCGGGGGGGGGGGGGGGGGGGGGTAGGGGGTGGCAGGCTTCTACAATTGTCTCCCTATTGTCTCCCTATTGTAGCTTTGGATCACAGCAGAGCAGGAGATCAAAGTTGTTCCCACCAATGTTTTGGGCCTCCATCACCATACATTCAGCTTATCATTAAATCTAGAGTTTACCATTCTCTCACACGCACACACTTGCTTTTCTGGATCTGTATTCATCTTATTATTCCTATAAAATCAGGAATTTCTCTGTACAAATGTACTGTTAGTAATACATAAAGAAAGAACACACAGTTGGAGCATTCAGGCCCGATTCTCTGACCTTGCAATCTCCTGCCTCTTACCCTGGAACGATACCCCCTCATGATTAATTCCTCAACCAAGCTGTTTCCTATTCACCATGTCCACTCAATGGTGTGGTTGAGGGTTTAATCATGAGGGGGTATCGTTTTATGGTAAGTGCAAGGAAAATGCGAGGGGATTTGAGAAAAATAAATTTCACTCAGAGGATGGCGCAAATCTACAATGCGCAGCCTGAAAAGGGAGTGGGGGCCGGAAACCTGACAACCTTTAAAAAGTATTTGGATGAGCACTTGAAATATCGTAATATTCTAGGATACGGGACATGTGCTGGAAAATGGGATCAGCAGTCTTTAGTGTCGGTGCAGATTCGATGGGCTGAAGGACCTTTTCTGCACTGTACAGTGCTATGATTCTATAGTGTTTAGCGAAAGCTCATGATTAAATATTCTTGCTGTTCCATAACCTTCACAGGGCCTGGCAAAAGAAAGTGCTCAATAGAAACCTGGGTTCAAATCCCACCACAGCAGATGGTGAAATTTGAATTCAGTAGAACTGGAATTAAAAGCCTAATGATGAGCATGAAACCATTGTCGAATGCTGTAAAAACTCATCTGGTTCACTAATGTCCTTTAGGGAAGGAAATCTGCCGTCCTTACCTGGTCTGGCCTACATGTGACTCCAGAGCCAAAGCAATGTGGTTGACTGTTAAATGCCCTCAGGGATGGGCATTAAATGCTGGCACAGCCAGCGACACCCACATCCCATGGACGAATTTAAAAAAACAAGACAATGGGCTGGGCGCAGGAAGGTGGGATTAGAAAGGGCACCTGGGTGTCCTCAGGCTGGCATGGACAAGATGGGCCGAATGGCCTCCTTTTGTGCTGTAACTTCTCTATCGTTCAAACTGGTAGATATGCTCAGCTGCATTCTAATGACAGTATATATTATATACAACAAATCTGGCCTCTGATAAATTTATTAATCACTTATGGCTTTTGTCTCATGCTCCACGAGTTAAGTTTATTTATTAGTGTGACATGTAGGCTTACATTAACACAGCAATGAAGTTACTGTGAAAACACCCTAGTCCCCACACTCGGATGCACTGAGGCAGAATTTAGCATGGCCAATGCACCTAACCAGCATGTCTCTCGGACTGTGGGAGGAAACTGGAGCACCTGGAGGAAACCTAGGCAGACACGGGGGAAACATGCAAACTCCACACAGACGGTGAGCCAAGCCGGGAATCGAACCTGGGTACCAGGCGCTGTGAGGCAGCAGTGCTAACCACTGTGCCACCGAGTTAATGCATTCACCACTCAAGTTACATCCTTTGTATGAGGATGTCACTGTTCAATTCCCCTCTTGGTTGATCTTCATGCAAAATCATAACCTTTGACCACCGACTACCAAATTATTGATGATCTATTGGCTATCATTTCAATTACCACAGTTCCATGCCGTAAATGGTATATTAAAGTTTTCTGAAAGGATTATTACCATCTAAATCATTCTCTGGAGTTTCCACTGTGAACCAGTCGGAGGCTGGGCCGGTTCCATTCACTGTCATGGCAGCAACCTGAAAACTGTAGTGCCCTCCTTTGTCCAGACCTATCAATCAAACGATGACAACGGTTAATGCAAACTGTCATTAGAGGTTTACTTGTTTTTACATAATTTATATGTCAGACAAGAAGCATTAGATCAACTGACAAGCCTTGTAGTCATCTGTTCTCCTTTGAATATGAACTGAGGCCTAACATCTAGTGCACACGTAGGAGTAGATCTTGGCTTTGAGCAATAGTGTAAAATGAGTGATAGTGAGTCAGCGGCACAATTTACATCTCTGCTGATTTTTGTTTACTGAACTGAGTGGAAATAAATTGAGTAATAGATGCAAAAATGCTGCCAACTCACTGTCAGCTCTTTTACACTGTGACGCAGAGTCAAGATCTACTCTGTAGAAATCTGTTATTATTGGAGTTGACAAGACATCAATGGAAGAGGTTTCCATTTTCACAATTGTGGGCTATTTTATTAAACCAGTTACCACTCTTCACTGAGAAGAGCCTCGGTCACTGAGCCCTGACGCACTTATTAGGATGTATATTGTGCATATGTAAGAATAGAAATTGCAAGGATCCATGGCTAGCACAGAATCTTGTGTGACATGAACATACAAGAAGACAAGAACTCAGAGCAGGAGTGGGCCATATGGCCCGTCGAGCGTGCTCTACCATTCAACATGATCAGGGCTGATCCCGGGCTTCAACTCCATTTTCCCACCTGCTCCCCATATTCCTTAATTCTGAGAAAAATCTGTCTATCCCAGATTTAAATGGATTCAATAATGGAGCAACCACAGCTCTCTGAGAATCCCAAAGACTCACAACCCTTTGAGTGAAGTAATGTCTCCTCATCCCAGTCCTAAATGATTGACCCCTTATCACAGTTAGGAGCTAGGGCATTATGTCACCAATTCTGCATACTGTCATCATGCTTAGTGTGTGCATTGGCCATGGTGCTGTGTGAGGGGGCAATTCTCCCCAAAAAAAAGTCTCAGTACTGAATTGGCGGGAAAAATGGTGTAAATCACAATTGTTTTATCAGTGGGAGTTCAGACTCGAATCTCCCACACTCTGTGCAATGCAGAGGTCACAATGGGGAGTATCATTAAAAGCTTGTAGGGGGGCTGGGCCTAATCGCGCCAGAGTTAGACAGTCCTGGAACTCTGCGCATGCGCAGTGGCCCCGAACTGTCAGCCTGCAGTTTGCTGGCCAGCTCGATCGCTGGCCAACCTGGGACCCTCGCACTGCTGTTGATCGTGGCCCCCAAAAGCATTCCCGAGCCAGCCCCGACTCCCCACCCTCGTCCCGGAGCGTCCCGATCTCCAGCCTCCTCCCCCCCGGCCCCCAGCAGTGAGGATCCCCCAGTTGACCTCCTCATGGGAGGCAGACACCCAGGCAGACCACCCCATCCAGCCCACCCCAATCACTGGCCTCCCTCCAGCCCTGACCGGATCCCAATGCAGAGTACCAGCGGAACCCCCCACACCCACCGATCACTTCCTAAGCCCTGCCCCCAGCTGGTCCCGTACACTTGGCCCCGCCCCAGGTCACATATCATTGCCCAATGCCCAGTGGACAGTGTCATGGTGCCCCCTGGGCACAGGCACTTTGCCCCTTGGGCAGTGCCAGGGGGCACAGGCTGGCACTGCCAGCATGCCCATGCCCAGGGGGCAGAACACTCCCTGCCGCCCAACCCCCTGGAGGGCCTTGATTATCCCCTTCCCTCCACTGGGGTCTCCCGCTAGTTCCCCACAAGTGGGGAGCTACTCTAAACCTTGCCCAAGTGAATTTGTACTGGCGGGGTGGGAGATGCTTGGATTTTCGGATCTGGGACTGAATTTTCCGGGCTCGATAATGACTTTCAAATAACATTAAAAATAGATTAAAGTGACTTACCTGGTCTTCCCGCCGGTTTCCTGTGTGGTCCTGACTGTGCTGAATTTCTGGCGGTGGGAGATGCGCATGCGTTAGGAACGCATGCGTGAATCCCGCAAATCGGCACATGTGTGTCTCCCGAATCGACCCGCCAAAAAATTAGCGGGTCGGAATGGGAGAATCGCCCCCATAGTGTTTGCTTGGCTTAGCTGATAACAATTGCCTCACTAAAGTATTTGACTGCACAATCTAGGCTGACATTTCAGTGTATTATGAAAGTGGTGCTTCATAAGAGGTAATTCTTATACTGTTGGGTACCTTCTGTCCTTGGAATAGATTTATTGGTCTCTATATTTTAGATTACCTTTCTGCTAAGTACCATCTCCTTATGACCTTGACAGCACTGTTATTTATCCAAATCTGAAGAGAAACTTTCGACAACGTGCTCAGAATAATGCTTAGGAATTTTCTTGGAGCTGCCCCTGAACCACTCTGTAACTTGCTAATCATGAAGTTAGAAGCCCTGTTTATTATTGAATGTGGGGGGGGGTTGGATTTTACAGCTTCCTGCCACCATGTTTATGAGTTCCTCATGGAGGGAGACGACACCTAATGGAGTAATTTGGAGTAATTCCCTCCACCGTGAAGGCCAACCTTTCTGCCCAGTCTGTGGGGATTTATGTCCGGACTCCATGTCCCCGGAAAGTGAAGAAAGCAAACATGTTTTTGGCGGGAGGGTGGGGGTCACATGAAATATGCTGAATGCCCAGCCCACCTGCTTTCTACACCTGCCCTGTCTGCCATAATATGAGTAGATAAGTTACCCACTAGGGTCATCCACCCTTAAACCTTCTGAGGCCTTTAACTGCTGATATAAGTGGCAATGAGGGCCTCAATCCATCTCCACTTTCACAAAATGCATGCAAGTCAGAGTGAGAAGGTTATTTTTGAAAGGGTTGTTTTGAGAAGGGGGGTAAGGATGGAGGCTCATCAAGCAGGGGTACCCTGCACACATCAGGGACGACTGAATTTGGGTGCTGCTGGGGCTGCTAGAGCAGCCGACCAACCACATAAGGCAAAAGTGGGGAGGACAGAGCTGTGGGTAAAGGGTTGAAGCCTGAAGAAACATTTCTTTCTCTTGTAATTGCAACACCTTCACAATATCTGTTTGTTTTCTTCACTTTCCGGGGACATGGAGTCCGGACATAACTCCCCACAGACTGGGCAGAAAGGTTGGCCTTCACGGTGGAGGGAATTACTCCAAATTACTCCATTAGGTGTAGTCTCCCTCCATGAGGAACTCATAAACTCTTGTGGAATCAACATTGGCCATCACCGGAGTAAGTTCCAAGGTCACATCTATGTAAATTTAGTTCCCTCATGGATTTAGCTCCCCAAAATAGATTGAGAGTGCGTGCCATCAAAATTAATTGCATGAACATATTTAATGAGTATAATGCAAAACCAGACTCTTATCTCTCTATTCTGGTGGCTGAAGTGGATGTTAAACATGCCATGGCCCATGTGTTGTACACATACTTTTTGATATACTGAATAAGCTGCATATCCACTGCAGCAAAACAGACGTATTTGAGATGAGGAAAAATTACAATACTGAAGGAGATAACAGCCTATATTAATTTTCTTTTGCCTCAGGAAGATGTGCAGCTGTTCAAGTGATAAGTATTTACGGAGGATCCAATGCATAAAGTGGAGAACAACACCGAGGTTGAAAAATGTAGGAGAGAGGATGAACCAAATTAAAAATTAATAACCAAGTATCATCATGTTTTTGTTTTAAAGCATTTAGATTGTCGGAAGGAGAACTGAAGGAGTGGGTTTTAAAAACTTCATTTAATTTGTGTCACAAGTAGGCTTACATTAACACTGCAATGGAGTTACCGTGAAAATCCCCTTGTCACCACACTCATGGAGATTTCAACCAATGCACCTAACCAGCACATCTTTCGAACTGTGGGAGGAAACTGGAGTACCCGGAGGAAACCCACGTAGACACGAGGAGAACATGCAGACTCCACACAGACAGTGACCCAAGCCGGGAATCGAACCCACGTCCCTGGCGCTGAGAGGCAGCACTGTGCCACCGTGTCGCCAGTTATGAGATCCTGCAGGAGACAATCTCACTTAAACACTTTGGGGATCATGGGAAGTGGAGGAACAAGAGTGTGTAGGATGATGTAATTAACATTTAAAAGGAAATAGAGAAGAACATTCCTAGAAGTACTTGCAATTACATTGTGAATCTCTCCGGTATAAATGTTGTCCACAAGGAGTGCTGATTGGATGTACCATATTCGATACAAGTGAAATACTTGTCTAGTGTATCACACTAAATACAAACATTGTACGTCTCTATGTGCAGGTGGAATTCTCCCATCTGGGACTATGTCCTGTGATGGGGATGGGGACGGGGAGTGTTTCCCGCTGTGAAGGCCGGCTGGAAATCCTGTGTTATCTTCCGGCCCTGGCGTTATTAATTTTGCAGCTGGGAGTTGGTTTCCTGATGCAGAGCCACAGAATCCCTACAGTGCGGAAAGAGGCCATCCAGTCCATTGAGTCTGCACCAACTCTCCAAAATATCATCCCACCCAAGCCTTCCCCTGTGCCCTATTCCCATAACCCCCATGAATTTAAAGTAAAAGTTTATTTATAAGTCACAAGTAAGGCTTAGATTAACACTGCAATGAAGCTACTGTGAAAATCCCCACTAAACATCTTTGGACACTAAGGGGCAATTTAGCATGGCCAATCCATCTAACCTGCACATCTTTAGACTGTGGAGGAAACCCACATAGACACATGGAGAATGTGCAAGCTCCACACAGCCAGTTACCGAAGGCCGGAATCGAACCGGGATCCCTGGTGCTGTAAGGTAGCAGTGCTAAGCACTGTGCTACCGTGCTGGCATCTTGTTTGGTGGGGTGGGGTGGATTGCGCATGGCCCAATGTCCTCTATGGGTGCCATATTTAAAGGGCGCTGAAATATCCACTGTGAAAGGAACCATGGCGATGTCTGGAAGTGGAGGTGAAGGTCCAGAGCCAAATTCTTCCTGAACCATGTCGAGGTCCGGGCAATATACTGTACCCAGCTGAGAGGAGGAAGAGAGGGAGCAGGGAAACCAACCCTGCGTGAGTGTAAGTGGCCAATGTCCACAGTGCCTGGGCTATCCAGTGGTGGTCGGCCATACAGTGCTGTGTTAAAATGAATGAATGCTCTTATTTGCTCTGCCAGGGTATATGTAAGGGTACAAGAGTCTCGGTGGCAACAACATAGTTATACCTCACAGCTCCAGTGCAGTGGAATCACCACTGCGCCTCCCTTACCCTTCTGCCCTACTTTTCCATGTTGAAGAACACAAAGCTCTTAAAACTCTAAGATGTGCTTATTTTTTATAATCAGCCTATTAGTGTCACTTTTTGTGTAGTAGATTTTTTAGATACGGCCCGTTTTCCATTCATATTTTATACTCACTTGATGTTGCCCTTTAATACGAACGTGACATGTGTGACAATGATTTACAGAATGTGGAGCATCACAGACAAAGGCCATGTTCCACACTAATGTTTCACTGTCTTCAGATGAATTAGTGATTATAATTTTCAGCTTGATAACATGACCATTAATCATTAGAATTCATAACTAATACTGCAGTTAAATACCACATGTCAACGTTGGACAGCTAATGTACAGAATATTACACCACTGCAGGTACATAAAAAGGAAAGGCTTTGCCAGTGTTGTAAAGGGCTGTCATAAGCCAATCATAGCTGCTCACTATCTAAGCGATGGTTAGCACATTGAATCTTGTCATTGTCGACTGTGCATGTGCAAAGATATCTGAAACCCCCCTCACCAGCAGACATTGAGCAGTGACAACTCAATCACATACCCTGTCTTATGGCAAAAGTAACATGCTGGTATCCTTGAATCTTATTTATCTCCCCCACTGTCTCTTTCATTACTCTGAGAGGATTTTTAAAAAATTCTGCTATCCTCTGATTGCGATTTGTGTTTTGTTCACTATTATTTATCTCTGCAGTTTCTGTGTGGCTTTGCAAAGCTAGGTTTGAAGCCATCCATATGTTTGTGGGATAATTCATAACTATCAGCCATAACAGCCATCTCTCTAATTTTAGAAACTTTGTGCTCTTCCTGATAGAAACCTGATTCCTGATTTTAAATTCTTCCATTAACAACTTCTCTCTAAGTTTTTCAAAATTTTGGTCATGGTTCATTGCCCTATACCATCACTCAAACATTCTTTTTCTCTGGCAAATTCCATAAGTCTGATTCTGTCTCTTCCTCAGATTTCTAAACTTCTGTCTATAAACTTTTGGGACTAACACATTCGCATTAAGCACAGCTTTCTTAACCATATAATAATCTACAGGCTGAAAGAGTTGAACAATGTTTTTCTCAGTCTCTGTGATAAAATTGTGCAAATTTCTTTGGATGAATGTAACTTGGTAGCATTTTTTACAAATGAGTCAAAATGTATTTTAACTACTTCCTCACTGAATTTAGGTATTAGGTGAATTATTCATTGCGAAATGAAAACCAGAAGGTAAACCTGACCCATCAATCATCCAATATGCCTGTTACTCCCTGTTTGTGCAACCAAAGCCTTTCTCTGTCCAATGCAAATTTCCTGGCCTCCCTCTCCCTTTGAAAGTCTAATTCAGGTTTCATATGTCCCTTTCTATTTCTCTTTTCCCTCTCTTTCAAGTTCAAGTGTTTTAATTTTCTTTTCTAATTCAAGTTACTTCAGAATCCTAGTCAACTCGAGCTGTGTTTTATCTGGATTACTTTTCTCTTCCTCAAGATTCAAAGAATGAGTCAAAACTTCACTTCTCAGACTGATGTGTGGAAAATGGACACAGAGCCAAGAAAGGAGAGATTAGCAGGATGAACCAAATGATAGGCTGACAAGATTAGAAAAGTAGGAGAAGAAAGAAAGGAAGAGGATGTAGAGAGAGCCAAAGGATATCAGATCTAGAGAGCTAAAGGCTCTGCTACCAATACTGATGTGGAGATGCCGGCGTTGGACTGGGGTAAACACAGTAAGAAGTTTAACAACACCAGGTTAAAGTCCAACAGGTTTATTTGGTAGCAAAAGCCACACTTTTGTGGCTTTTGCTACCAAATAAACCTGTTGGACTTTAACCTGGTGTTGTTAAACTTCTTACCAATACTGATGTGAGGGGTTAGATAGGGGATCCAGAAGGCCAGATTCAATGGTACAGGAAGTTCAGGGTGATGTAGGGCTGGACTGAAGTGCTGTAAAATCAGATATTAAAATTCAGGCACTCAGGGTATCAGGGACCAAGTTCAGTATGGGGAAGTGATTATGGAAGAGCATGACCTAGTACAGCAGGAAGTGTCAATAAAAATGACCATGCTTTGGATAGACTGAATCTCACCTGTAAAGAGGTACCAAAGATTGTTGGGTTCCAGGGTCTCTATGTCACCCCTACGGCCAATCTTTTTGTGCCTAATTTTGTATCCGGTAATAAAACCATTCTGCATATTGGGTGGTGGCGGCAACCAACTGACCTTTATACTCTGGAAAACAGAAAGATTTCTGAATTTTAGTCATCAATATTCAATCAAACTTAATTGCAATAGAATAACTGCTCCTTTTAACACTGATAATGTTCGTATAATTTAATGTGAAGTAACTACATTCAGGTTTGCCAAAACATAGAAAGGGCACAACTTCCACTTCCACAATACCAGTACAGAGACATTGATTAAGCTATTGCGAGTGGAAAATCAATTGGCTCCCTATCAATTCTCCTTTCTCTTCCAAGGGTTTCCTTTAGAAGTTAAGCATATTTAAAGTAGACAATAATGACAATGACTTTATATATCACAGTTTCCATCATTACTCCCTAACAACTCGTCACTCCACAGATCATATTGAGTCTTGGTATTCAAATATTTTTGGATTTATCGTATATATGGTAGACCAAAGACTGCTATACAAAATGAGACTGGAAGATTGAAGGTGCTGTGCAGGTCCCTGGATTTATATAGAAGTATTCTCTTTGGGGAAAAGTCATACATCACAAATGTCTCACAACAAGTATACACTAAGTTGAAAGAGGAGAGGTTATCATTAAGGCTGACAAGCAAAATCTATCTTTTGGTCCTATACCTGACTGGGACTTCTTGAAGTGTGGGTTTCCACTGGGAGGAGTGTATTTTGACTTTCCAGGATGGTGTAAAAGGGGCGATAGCAAACTGGTGACCTATTTTACATTTTCCCCGAATTTCATTGACTTGAAATGGCCTTACACTAAATTCTAAAGTGAAAAAAAAACTCAGTGCAGAGGCTTAAACAGATTCTTTGGGCAGCTGATAGGCAAGTGCAACATCTTGCATACCATTTGATGACTGGAAATATAGGTGTGTAACAGCTTGAGGAGAGTTTTGAGGAGGACAGGCCTGTTTGACACTTGAAAGCATTTACCCCAGAGGATATCAATTCACCATTTCTTGTAAAGGAGATTACCACCACACTTTCAGTAATGCTATGCTTATTGAGCAAGAACAGTTCTCTAGGAATCCTGGACCACACTTGTACTGCAGACACAGCAATTGATATTTCACATGTGAATCACACCAAAGCTTGAATTACTTGAATGGGTGTAAATTGAGAGAGGTGGATACTCAGCCAGTCCTTGGTTTCCTCGTGCATCAGTCGCTGAAAGTAAGCGCGCAGGTAGAGCAGGTAGTAAAGAAGGCAAATAATATGTTGTCCCTCACTGCGAGAGGATTTGAGTATAGGAATAGAGATGTTTTACTACAATTATATGGGACATTGGTGAAGCCACACTGATGTATTGTGTGCAGTTTTGGTGTCCTTATCTGAGGAAGGTTGTTCTTGATATAGAGGGAGTGCAGCAAAGGTTTATCAGGTTGATTCCTGGGATGGCAGGTCTGTCATATGAGGAGAAACTTAAGCCAGTTAGGATTATATTCATTGGAGTTTAGAAGAGTGAGAGGGGATCTCATCGAAATTTATAACATTTTAACAGGATTAGATGGGGTAGATTCAGAAAGAATGTTCCCGATGGCGGGGGAGTCCAGAACTAGGGGTATAGTTTGAGGATAGGGGGTAAACCTTTTAGAACTGAGGTGAGGAAAAATTTCTTCACCCAGAGAGTAGTCAATTCACTACCACAGAAAGCAGTTGAGGCCAAAACGTTGTCTGATTTCAAGAAGAAATTAGATATAGCCCTTGGGGTTAAAGAAATCAAGGGATTTGGGGGGGAAGGGGGTTCCGGATATTGAATTTGATGATCAGCCAAGATTATAATAAATGTCGGAGCAGGTTCGAAGGGCCAAATGACCTACTCCTGCTTCTAGTTTCTATGTAAAGCAAAGAAAGACCAAATCACCAGCGAATAATCTGAACCATTGAGCTTTAAGGGTTAAATGTGGCACACAGAAAATATATTTTGCTCACACGTTTTGCAAGTTCTTTTGAAGGATGTCATGAATCAAACATATAGAGGGTTGACCTGTGACCCATCATGCAATCTAATCTATTGGAAAAGGTGGGAGAGGTGAAGTGTCAAAAATCTGACAGTAAAATTTAAAACGCCACTGCAGGATATTAGTTAGAATCTGCTACTTGTCATAATGTAAAATTTTTTGTCATCTGTAATTGAGAGTCGGGTTTCACAGTTGAATCATTCCAAGCGAATCACACTAATGAGTCTCCAAATTAGGTAATTTATCAAGACTTTTCACTTCCTCTCTCTCGGCAATGTGGTAAGCCTCATTGAATCATTTTTATTGCAGGAGACCAGCCATAATAAAGATGTTCTGATACCAATTCTTATGTCATAGTACTTAACAATGAAAGTTTATGATATATAAGATGATACAAAATCCGATACACTAATACAAAACCAATGCATTAACTTCCAACTGCAAGGCACAATCCACCAATCCTTATGAATGTGTCAAAGAGCAGTTACGCTAATCAATGTCCAGTCTTCTGTGAGTATCCTCCAACGAAAGGTGAAGTCTATGATACATTGGCTGCTTCCGAGGGAATAATGGAAGAATGTGAGGATGATAGTCCATGTTTCATTTCCTCTTACATATTTTGAAATTTATGATGGTGAAGAATGTTAGCACTGTGATATGTTCCAGTTACCAGGAAGGGCGCTCGTTATGATTTAGATGCAGAGAAATGCTACTGGTTCTCCACCAAATAACTGAGCGGAGAAATTTGTTCATGTGGCTCTGTTTCTAGTGACACTCCACAGACTCTATCAAATCCCTGGTGACAGGCAGGGCAGGCAGACATTCACATCGTTACCTGCCCCCAGGAAATCGATAATCGTAGCACCAGGAACTGATTTCTCCAGCCTTATGTCCAACTTCAAAAATCCTTGCCACTGCATTGCTATTTGCAACAACACCCGACCAACCCCTGACCGCCAGCCCCAGCCCCACCCCCTGCCTGAGGTCTGAACAGCATCACTTCTCAGGTTAGCTGCCACCCATGAACTCCGTCTGCCAGCCTGATAGTTGAGGCTTGGTGGGAAACTGTCCTGAAGTGGTCAATAATTGGTCACTTAAGCACCTCAATTGGGGCAGGAGTGGGCCAGCCAACCAAGGCCTTGCCCGTTTCAGTATAAAACTGTGGAGAGTTCAAGACTTGTGGGAACCCAGTGGAAGGCCATCTGAGATGTTTTACAGCCAGCCCCCTGACAACCTTAACTATAAACCCACCAGCGACAGAACGTAAAATTCTGCCTTTGGAATATTTTTGTTGATCGAATGTACAAGTTGTTGAGAAATTGTAGCTATTAAGAGCTGAATTGAGCAGTCAGAGCTCCCCTTTTACAAAGCACTGCCAGGGTGCAAAGAACGACACAGATTTACATCATAGAAAGAAGCCATTCAGTCAAACCGATCTTCACATGTTTATCCTCCGCATAAGAACAGTCTTAATCCCATGTGCCTTGTAGCTAAATCCAATTGTTCCCTTTCCTTCAATCACCTATCTATCCTGTTCTTAAATGTTAGCATGATCTCTGTTAACTTTGCTGGTGCTTCCACTGCCTCACAATCCTCTCAGAAAAATGTTTATTCTCCTCTTGTTTCTAAAATTTCTTATGTTTTGGGGGATTAGCAATTACGTTTTAACCTCAAGAAAGTACGGTTGTGGGTCAGATGAGAGGTCGGCCCAACTCTATTTCCTGAGTCTAAGGGAAAACCTGCTGCCTAAAGAAGGTTAAGGATTGTTGAATCCAGTGAATAAATGCCATTACACTTTCCTGCTGAATTCAGAATATCTTGCCAACCCTTGCAATCAGATGCGCCCCCAGGCTTAGAAATCCGATCAAAAACTCCACAGCGTGCAGGGATACAGCAACTTCCAGTTTTCCCGCGCACTGCCAGGAACCACCTTCTCCTGCAGGCCAAAAGTTAAAAGTCCTCCTCGCTGCACCCCCACCACTCCCCCTCATAATGTTGCATCGCTGGCTCTTCGCTCAATCAATCACTCAAAGCAGTTTGATTCTATCGACTCTTTCTTATTCATTTGTAACTTTAACCACTTCCAAATCACCCCATAAACTTCTGTGTTCGAACGAAAACAGCCTCCAATATTGGTGTCTTTTCCACATTTGTATTTCCTCAGACCAGCCAACATTTTTATGAATGCCTTAGGCACACATCTCTGTGCCTAAGGCAGGTGTTCCCCTTGCCTCAACATCCATCCTATTATGTGGAGCCCAAAGTGTGCTTTCACATATGTTCACTTTCACATCTCTGGCTGGATTTTACACTCACAAATCGGATAAGCTGCCGCACCTCGAATGATGAAAAACTCAGGGGGCAGTCTCTGCTAATGTGTAAAGCGGGTGTTTGCTTTAATTGGCAGCCTTCCCACCATTTTGAAATAATTGATTAACAAGCTATCAAGCTTGTTAACAACCCAATCATTCAGAATTCTTTATTGCCCACTGCATTTTTCAGGAGTTGGATGCAAAAATGTTTGAGAGATTTTTATGCTTGCAAAAAGATGTGGTACAAGAGTGGTGGGAAAGGCTTGCCATCAGGCCCATTGTTGAATGTATGGCCAAATTCTGTGAGCAAGGTGGCAGCATTTAAGAACAAAGAACAATACAGCACAGGAACAAGCCCTTCGGCCCTCCAAGCCCGCGCCGCTCCCTGGTCCAAACTAGACCATTCTTTTGTATCCCTCCATTCCCACTCCGTTCATGTGGCTATCTAGATAAGTCTTAAACATTCCCAGTGTGTCCGCCTCCACCACCTTGCCCGGCATCGCATTTCAGGCCCCCACCACCCTCTGTGTAAAATACGTCCTTCTGATATCTGTGTTAAACCTCCCCCCCCTCTCCTTGAACCTATGACTCCTCGTGAATGTCACCACCGACCTGGGAAAAAACTTCCCACCGTTCACCCTATCTATGCCTTTCACAATTTTATACACCTCTGTTAGGTCACCCCTCATCCTCCGTCTTTCCAGTGAGAACAACCCCAGTTTACCCAATCTCTCCTCATAACTAAGCCCTTCCATACCAGGCAACATCCTGGTAAACCTCCTCTGCACTCTCTCTAAAGCCTCCACGTCCTTCTCGTAGTGTGGCGACCAGAACTGGGCGCAGTATTCCAAATGCGGCCGAACCAACGTTCTATACAACTGCAACATCAGAGATTTTATACTCTATGCCCCGTCCTATAAAGGCAAGCATGCCATATGCCTTATTCACTACCTTCTCCACCTGTGACGTCACCTTCAAGGATCTGTGGACTTGCAAACCCAGGTCCCTCTGCGTATCTACACCCTTTATGGTTCTGCCATTTATCGTATAGTTCCCCCTACGTTAGTTCTACCAAAATGCATCACTTCGCATTTATCTGGATTGAACTCCATCTGCCATTTCTTTGCTCAAATTTCCAGCCTATCTATATCCTTCTGTAGCCTCTGACAATGATCCTCACTATCTGCAAGTCCAGCCATTTTTGTGTCGTCCGCAAACTTACTGATCACCCCAGTTACACCTTCTTCCAGATCGTTTATATAAATCACAAACAGCAGAGGTCCCAATACAGAGCCCTACGGAACACCACTAGCCACAGGCATCCAGCCGGAAATAGACCCTTCCACTACCACCCTCTGTCTTCTGTGACCAAGCCAGTTCTCCACCCATCTAGCCACCTCCCCCTTTATCCCATGAGATCCAACCTTTTGCACCAACCTACCATGAGGGACTTTGTCAAATGCTTTACTAAAGTCCATATAGACGACATCCCCGGCCCTTCCCTCGTCAACCATTCTAGTCACTTCTTCAAAAAACTCCACCAGGTTAGTGAGACATGACCTCTCTCTCACAAAACCATGCTGACTATCGTTACGAGTTTATTCCTTTCTAAATGCGCATAGATCCTATCTCTAAGAATCCTCTCCAACAATTTCCCTACCACGGACGTCAAGCTCACCAGCTTATAATTTCCCGGGTTATCCTTCCTACCCTTCTTAAATAACGGGACCACATGAGCTATCCCCCAATCCTCTGGGACCTCACCTGTGTCCAGTGACGAGACAAAGATTTACGTCAGAGGCCCAGCGATTTCATCTCTCGTCTTCCTGAGCAGCCTTGGATAGATTCCATCAGGCCCTGGGGATTTGTCAGTCTTTATATTCCCTAAAAGACCTAACACTTCCTCCCTTGTAATGGAGATTTTCTCTAACGGGTCAACACTCCCCTCCAAGACACTCCCAGTCAACACATCCCTCTCCTTTGTGAATACCGACGCAAAGTATTCATTTAGGATCTCCCCTACTTCTTTGGGCTCCAAGCATAATTCCCCACTTTTGTCCCTGAGAGGTCCGATTTTTTCCCTGACAACCCTTTTGTTCCTAACGTATGAATAAAATGCCTTGGGATTCTCCTTAATCCTGTCTGCCAAGAACATTTTGTGACCCCTTTTTGTCCTTCTAATTCCTCGTTTGAGTTCTTTCCTACTTTCTTTGTATTCCTCCAGAGCTCCCTCCGTTTTTAGCTGCCTGGACCTAACGTACGCCTCTCTTTTCTTTTTGACCAATCCCTCAATTTCCCTGGTTATCCACGGTTCTCGAATCCTACCCTTCCTATCCTTCTTTTTTACAGGCACATGCCTATCCTGCAGCCCTAACAACTGTTCCTTAAAAGACTCCCACATGCCAGATGTGGATTTACCCTCAAACAGCCTCTCCCAATCAGCAGCTGCCAATTTCTGCCTAATCCCACTAAAGTTAGCCTTCCCCCAATCCCACACCTTACCCTTGGGACAACACTCATCCTTTTCTATCACTATCCTAAAGCTAACAGAATTGTGGTCACTATTTGCCACATGTTCCCCAACCGAAACTTTGAAGACCTGACCGGGCACATTCCCCAGTACGAGGTCCAGTATAGCCCCCTCTCTAGTTGGGCTATCTACATATTGTTCCAAAGAACATTCCTGTATGCATTTTACAAATTCCTCCCCATTCAGACTCCCAGCCCTATGCGATTTCCAGTCTATACCAGGGAAATTGAAGTCTCCCACTACAACAACCCTATTTTTCCTGCACCTATCCATCATCTCCTGACATATCCGTTCTTCCACTTCCCTTGAGCTGTTGGGGGCCTGTAGTATACCCCCAACATAGTGACTGCACCCTTCCTGTTTCTGAGCTCCACTCACAGTGACTCGTTACACGACCCCTCTGAATTGTCCTCCCTCTGCACCGCTGTAATATGCTCTCTAACTAATACTGCTACTCCCCCACCTCTTTTGGCCCCTCCTCTGTCTCGCCTAAAACACTTATACCCCGGAATATTCAGTTGCCAGTCCTGTCCCTCTTTCAACCAAGTCTCTGTCACCGCAACCACATCCAAATTCCTCGTAAGCATTAAGGCCCTAAGTTCGTCTGTCTTACCTGCTACGCTCCTGGCATTGAAGTAGATGCACTCCAGACCTCCAGGCCCAGTGAGGTCATCCTCCCCCAGAGTGCTCTTCTTCTTTGCCAGCCTTGTCCTGGCCCCAAGCTCGTCCCCAGACTCTACACTTGTAGACATAATTTTTTGATCCCCACCCCCCTGCCATATTAGTTTAAACCCACCCGAACTGCACTAGCAAAACTCGCAGCCAGGATATTCGTGCCCTTCCAATTTAGTTGTGACCCATCCTTCTTGTACAGGTGCCCTCCTCTCTTGAAAACTTCCCAGTGATCCAGGAATATGAAGCCCTCCCTCCTGGACCAGTCCTTTAACCAAGCGTTCAATTGTACTATCTCCCTATTCTTAGCCTCACTGGCCCTAGGCATTGGGAGCAGCCCAGAGATTGCCACCCTGGAGGCCCTACTTTTTAGCCTATTTCCCAACTCCCTAAATTGCTCTCGTAGGATCCCCCTGCTCTTCCTATCTACGTCATTTGCACCAATGTGTACAATGACATCCATTTCTTTATCCTCCCCTTTTAATATGCCTCCTATCCGCTTGGAGACATCCAGTACCCCAGCACCAGGTAGGCAGACTACCATCCTGGAGTCCTGTTTGCACCCACAGAATCGCCTGTCCGTGCCTCTAACCGACGTGTCCCCCCACCACTATTACTCTCCTAATCCCTCTCTTTCCTTTCCGGGCCACAGAGCCTGACTGTGTGCCAGTGATCTGGCCACTGTGGCTTACCCCTGGAGAGTCATCCTCCTCCACACTATCCAGAACAATATACTTGTTTTGGAGGGGGACAACCACAGGTGACCCCTCCTCTAATTGCTCACTCCCCTCCCCTCTCACACCTGTCGCCGAACCCTTCCTATTATGAGAGACAGCCACTGGAATACTCTCTGGTGCGTTACCCTTATGACGTTTACTCCTCCTAACTGTGACCCACGTGTCTTCCCCCTGAGGCCCTGGTGTAACTACTTGCCTATAACTCATGTCTATTTGTCTCTCATTCTCCCTGACTAGACTAAGGTCATCAAGCCACTGCTCCAGTTCCCTGACACGGTCCCTCAGGAGCTGCAGTTCCACGCACCTGGCGCAAATGTGAACCTCTGGGCGGCTAGGTGTTTCCAGGAACTCCCACATCCCACACCAAAAGCAACAAACTGGCCTATCACTCATAGCTACCCTTTTCCTTTATAGGATTGGAAAAGAAAAAACCTACCCCTGCTCGCCCTTTCCCCCGAAGCCCTGTGAGCCAAAGCCCTTACAGCTCTCACTCTGCTTCCCACTCACTCCACTGCCCGCTCCCAACGCTGCCCGCTCAAAAGTGCGGCCTGCTTTTAAACCCTCCAAAAACCTTCCCAGGCTTCTCCTGGGCCTACTTCCGGTTTTGAAAAAAAAACCCTCCGATTTTTAACACAAAATTCACTGAAAAATAAATAAATAAAATGCAGAAACAAACTAAGTTTTAATTACTTTTTTTTGCTCCTTTTGTGTGCATTCAATGAATAATAAGGATCGATTCGGAGAGCAAGGGGCCTTTACAATTTTAGCACTGACTGTGGCATTGCTGCTGTTGCGCATGACATCTCAGCATACAGGGCCAATTCTCAGTGTGAAGGTAGTTACAGCAAACACTCATCACTTTTTTAAATATATTAACTCAAATTGTGAATTCTAAAAACAAGCATGAGCAACTGGCCCTGATGATAACTGCAAGGTTGGAAAGAAACAAAGAGAAAGTTGAAGTTAAAGTTTATTTATTAGTCACAAGTAGGCTTCCATTAATACTGCAATGAAGTTACTGTGAAAATCCCTTCATCACCACACTCCGGCACCTGTTCGGGTACACTGAGGGAGAATTTAGCATGGCCAGTGCACCTAAGAAGGGTTTGTGGTTAAGAAGCAAGCTTTCTACATGCCTTTAATTGGACACCTTTCCACTGGACTGCCACCAATTGGCCATCCAACATATTTTGGGAAGGCTCGCCAAAGCACATGTGCATGAGGCAGTGGCGAGACCACTGGTGCATCTTGCCCCTGAAATCAAAACTCAGTGGGGCTGGGGGTGGAGATTCAACCGAGCAAGAGCAAGCATTGTGCAGTCCATGGTTGCTACCAGAAGGACACCTACCCCTCCAAAGTCCCAAGATCATGGAGGACCCAAGCTATAGGTAAGTAATTTTAGGATGAGGTTCGGGTGGGGAGTTGTTGTGGGATGGGGTTGCATGGGAAAGAGAGACAGTGGGTCAGAAGCAAGGACAGGGATAGGCTCTCAATAGGTTCTCCCCCATCTTCCCAAAGTCCAGTCTCTCGAGCAGGCACCCGATTGTCTTTGATTGAGGGACCCCTTGCCCAACCCTCCAACTCCAATTTTAAAAGTAGCCTGCACAGCTCTCAGTCATGCACACAGCAAGGATGACAGGCCCATCACTGAGTTAATACCAGAAGTGTTAGGATGAGACCCAGGTCAGTCTTCAAAAAAAAAACCCATAGGGAATATTTCTCCTCCTTCCACTTCGCTATCCTCTGAGTGCAATAATAGGATGCCTATTTTCAGGTGTGGGAAAAGTAGTCAGCATTTGTTCTTTTGTTTGAAACCCTCTCAAATTATAGGATTTGGGGGAATGAGGGTGGGGGTT
This sequence comes from Mustelus asterias, assembly GCF_964213995.1. NCBI lineage: Eukaryota > Metazoa > Chordata > Chondrichthyes > Carcharhiniformes > Triakidae > Mustelus > Mustelus asterias. Next base: position 141,795,395 of record NC_135801.1, on the reverse strand, counting down.
GTGGGCAATTCCATTGTCTTCCAGCGTTCCCTGATTTTTAGTTCTGGATGTTTTCTCACTCCTGTTCTCCAGTTCTGAAGTTAGTAGTAAGTTCTACACCTACAGATTACTCAGGCTTGCAGCTACGCCTGTACTCTTGCTCTCAGATCCTAGGGAATGATGTGACCAGGTCATGGAAAGAGTCCAGCATAATAAGTTTACATACACAGCATATTTCCTGCTCAGCAAAGCAGGGAGGAAGAGAAAACACCTGGGCCACTCAGGTGTTGACCTTATTACAGTCTTGATCCAAACATGGACAGAAGAGCTGAACACAAGAAGTAAATCATAGAAATCATAGAAACCCTACAGTGCAGAAGGAGGCCATTCGGCCCATCGAGTCTGCACCGACCACAATCCCACCCAGGCCCTACCCCCACATAATTACCCGCTAATCCCTCTAACCTATGCATCTCAGGACTCTAAGGGGCAATTTTTAACCTGGCCAATCAACCTAACCCACACATCTTTGGACTGTGGGAGGAAACCGGAGCACCCGGAGGAAACCCACGCAGACACGAGGAGAATGTGCAAACTCCACACAGACAGTGACCCGAGCCAGGAATTGAACCCGGGACCCTGGAGCTGTGAAGCAGCAGTGCTAACCACTGTGCTACCGTGCCGCCCATGAAAGTAACATGAAAGAGACTGCCCTTGGCATGGAATGTGACATGGAAGAGTCCTAGAAAAACTGGAGTCAATTGAAATTAGGAAGAAAACTCCCGCTAGTTGGAGTCATACCTCACACAAAGGAAGGTGCTTGCAGTTGTTGGAGGTCAAACATTTTAGTACCTTAGTACCAGGACATCACTTCAGGAGTTTCTCAGGATAGTGTCCAAGGTCTAACCATCTTCAACGGCATCATCAATGACATTCCCTGCATCATACAGTAAGAAGTGGGGATGTTTGCTGATGATTATACGATGTTCAGCACCATTTGCAACTGTTAAGATACTTAAGTTGTCCTTGTCCGTATGCAACAAGAGCTGGACAACATTCAGGCAAGTAACATTCATGCCACACAAATATCAGCCAATGACCATCTCCAGCAAGAGAGAATCTAACCATTGCCCCTTGATATTCAATGGCATTACCATTGCTGAATCACCCAGTGTCAACATCCTGAGGTTTACCATTGACCAGAAACTGAACCGGACTAGCCACATACATACTGTGTTTACACGAGATGGTCAGAGGCTGGAAATTCTGCAGTGAGTAGCTCCCCTCCTGACTCTCCAAAGTCTGTTCACCATCAGCTCAAGTCAGGAGTGCATTGGAATACTCTTGACTTGTCTGGGTGAGAGCTGCTCATGGAACATTCAAGAAAGTCGACAGCATCCAGGAAAAAGCAGCCTGTTTGATAATCTTGCCATCCATCACCTTTAACATTCACTTCCTCCACCACTGATCCACATTGGCAGCAGTGTGTATACCATCTGTAAGATGCACTGCAGCAATTAAAACATAGAACATAGAACAGTACAGCACAGAACAGGCCCTTCGGCCCATCATGTTGTGCCGAGCTTTATCTGAAACCAAGATCAAGCTATCCCACTCCCTATCATCCTGGTGTGCTCCATGTGCCTATCCAATAACCGCTTAAATGTTCCTAAAGTGTCTGACTCCACTATCACTGCAGGCAGTCCATTCCACACCCCAACCACTCTCTGCGTAAAGAACCTACCTCTGATATCCTTCCTGTATCTCCCACCACGAACCCTATAGTTATGCCCCCTTGTAATAGCTCCATCCACCCGAGGAAATAGTCTTTGAACGTTCACTCTATCTATCCCCTTCATCATTTTATAAACCTGTATTAAGTCTCCCCTCAGCCTCCTCCGCTCCAGAGAGAACAGCCCTAGCTCCCTCAACCTTTCCTCATGAGACCTACCCTCCAAACCAGGCAGCATCCTGGTAAATCTCCTCTGCACTCTTTCCAGCGCTTCCACATCCTTCTTATAGTGAGGTGACCAGAACTGCACACAATATTCCAAATGTGGTCTCACCAAGGTCCTGTACAGTTGCAGCATAACCCCACGGCTCTTAAACTCCAACCCCCTGTTAATAAAAGCTAACACACTATAGGCCTTCTTCACAGCTCTATCCATTTGAGTGGCAACCTTTAGAGATCTGTGGATATGAACCCCAAGATCTCTCTGTTCCTCCACAGTCTTCAGAACCCTACCTTTGACCCTGTAATCCACATTTAAATTTGTCCTACCAAAATGAATCACCTCACATTTATCAGGGTTAAACTCCATTTGCCATTTTTCAGCCCAGCTTTGCATCCTATCTATGTCTCTTTGCAGCCTACAACAGCCCTCCACCTCATCCACTACTCCACCAATCTTGGTGTCATCAGCAAATTTACTGATCCACCCTTCAGCCCCCTCCTCTAAGTCATTAATAAAAATCACAAAGAGCAGAGGACCTAGCACCGATCCCTGCGGCACTCCGCTAGCAACCTGCCTCCAATCCGAAAATTTTCCAATTCACTCCTTCAACAGCACCTTCCAAACCCATGACCTCTACCAGTTCGAAGGACAAGGGCAGCGGATGAATGAAAACAGCACTACCTGGAAGTTCCCCTCCAAGCCACATACCATCCTGACTTGGAAACATACCTTCACTGTCACTGGGTCAAAACCCTAGAGCTCCTTCCTTAACAGCACAGTGGGTGTACCTATGCCATGTAGACTGCAGCGGTTCAAGAAAGCAGCTCACCACTACCTTCTCAAGGGCAAATGAGGGATGGGCAATTAATGAGGCCCAGCCTTAAATAAAAAAGTGTCCTTTCATGTCACAAGTGCAGCATATTAAAAGTGAAGCATGAATTTCAGAATCAGAGGGGAATTCAATGTTTAAATGGTGAGTATTACTGTCCCTTATTTTTATCATTACAACATAGGATTATCAATAAGCAGATAGAGCGAACCAGGCTGAAGATTGCCATTAAAACCTTATATGTACCTCTCTGCCCAGTTCACACTGAAGCAAAGATCAAACAACTGATTGTGAGCCATAATTTACAGTATCCAAAATTATTATGATTCCTGGTGCCCTCATAAAAATTGAAATAGTCGTTTGTCCATGGCTCAAAAATGCTATGAAAGCAGAATTTCAGCACCAATAGCAAGCCTGAGTGAAAGCAGTAACTAATTGCAACAGCTAACAGCTGTAATTATAATCATTGAAGCATAGATTCAATATATCACAGACAATTATACAGATTTCAGGTAGCTATTGCTGATGAACTAGCCTTTCTTTGTCCTTTTGCCATTAAATACAGTCTATTTGCAAGATCAAATAATGACAGTCATTTTAAATGAACACTCTAGGCTTTCAGCAGAATTTCTGTACTGCTCCATTAGTGTTTCCATTCTAGATATAAGAACGGATAAAGACCTTGTCTTCTCAATGTGGTTTTCCTAGCTTTATAATGTGCAGAAAGGGACCGAAAGACCACCATCAAAGGCTAAGTTGATCTTTTATCTCTACCCTCTAACCAAAGGAGCACAATCTTCTAGCTGGGAAGACTGTTTGGTTTTGAAATGCAATTGTGTGGCACTCATTTTTCAGATGCAGAATGGGTAACCATAAACCTCCAAAATGGGGGCAGTGCCTCAAGACTCATTTGGCATTGCAAGTGATGCCATATTGGTGAAGATGGGAAAAAAGGCATTCAGCACCCATGTCTAAAACAGGTGTTATTCCCTTTGTAAATGCATCTCAAGACTTGAAACATCTTGAATGGTTCCTTTGTAAAACTCAGCTGTCCTGAATAAATCTGGTGTAGGTCTTGAACAAGTGGCTTTATCTTAAACTTTTCTGGAACTATTTTTGAAGTGTTAGCTGTTATTTGAATTATCGACACTTTTTGGGCTGTGTTGGCCTGTTCATAGCTGTTCATCATCATTTATGAGACTTTTTGATCAAAATGTTTGTATCTTTCTTTCCTCCCTATCTTTCTGTTCTGTCTTTCCTGTGCAGAGGTAAAGGTGCTGTCTCTTGCAACGAATGAGACAACAACACCCACCTTTCTCCAATTAAATATTAGGAAGACAGAAACTGTTATCTATGGTCCCCACTCAATTCCTCCCTCGCCATCGACACTATCCCTCTCTTTGGCAATAGTCCAAGATTAAACCAGGCTGTTAAGAATTTTGGTGTCACATTTGATTCCAAGATGAGCTTCCTACCTTAAACTTATGCCCTCACTAAGAGCACCAATTTTGATCTCCTGTAACATCAGGCAGTTTTGCCTTTTGCCCTCATTTGCTACTGAAACTCTTCATTCATGCCTTTGTTATCACCAATATCTCAAGGCATTCTTGGCTGGTCTCTCACATTCTCCCCTCCATAAACTTGAGGTCATCCTTCAAACTCTACCTTAACTCACAGCAAGTCCCATTCCCTATCTCCTCTGTGCTCACTGACCTACACTGGCTCTCAATCATGCAACATCTTGTTTTTAAATTTCTCAAATCAAAGCATTAAATGCTGGCAGAACTCAGCAGGACCAGCAGCATCTCTGGAGAGAGAGTTAACATTTCAAATCCAATATGACTCTTCTTCAGAACTTAACAATGTTCATCCTTGTTTTCAAATCCCTCAATGGTCTTGTGAGGCATTTATATAGCTCATAGAGTCATAGAGGTTTATAGCATGGAAACAGGCCCTTCAGCCCAACTTGTCCAAGCCGCCTCTTTTTTTTTAAACCCCTAAGCTCGTCTCAATTGCTCGCGTTTGGCCCATATCCCTCTATAGCCATCTTACTAATGTAACTGTCTAAATGCTTTTTAAAGGACAAAATTGTACCCGCTTCTACTAATACCTCTGGCAGCTTGTTCCAAACATTCATCACCCTCTGTGTGAAAAAACTGCCCCTCTGGACTCTCTTGTATCTTTCCCCTCTCACCTTAAAGTTATGCCCTCTAGTTTTAGACTCCCCTACCATTGGGAAAAGATATTGACTATCTAACTGATCTATGCCCCTCATTATTTTATAGCTCTCTATAAGATCACCCCTCAGCCTCCTACACTCTAGAGAAAAAAGTCCCAGTCTATCCAGCCTTTCCTTATAACTCAAACTATCAAGTCCTGGTAGCACCCTAGTAAATTCTTTCTGCACTCTTTCTAGTTTAATAATATCCTTTCTATGATAGGGTGAACAGCACTGTACACAGTATTTCAAGTGTGGCCTTACCAATGTCTTGTACAACTTCAGCAAGATGTCCCAACTCCTGTATTCAATGCTCTGACCAATGAAACCAAGCATGCCGAATGCCTTCTTCACCACTCTGTCCACCTGTGAATCCACTTTCAAGGAGCTATGAACATGTACCCCGAGATCTCCTTGTTCTGCAACTCCCCAAAGGCCCTACCATTAACTGAGTAAGTCCTATCCTGGTTCAATCTACCAAAATGCATCGCCTCGCATTTATCTAAATTAAACTCCATCTGCCATTCGTCAACCCACTGGCCCAATTGATCAAGATCCCATTGCAATGCTAGATAACCTTCTTCAATGTCCACTATGCCACCAATCTTGGTGTCATCTGCAAACTTATTAACCATGCCTCCTAATTTCTCATCCAAACCATTAATATTAATGACAAATAACAGTGGACCCAGCACTGATCCCTGAGGCACACTGCTGGGTCACAGGCCTCCAGTTTGAAAAACAACCCTCAATAACCACCCTCTAGCTTCTGTCATCAAGCCACTTTTGTATCCATTTAGCTACTTCACCCTGGATCCTGTGAGATTTAACCTTATGCAACAATCTACCATGCGATACCTTGTCAAAGGCCTTGCTATGGTCCATGTAGACAACATCAACTACACTGCCCTCATCTACCTTCTTGGTTACTCCTTCAAAAAACACAATCAAATTTGTGAGACATGATTTTCCACTCACAAAGCCATGTCCCTAATCAGTCCTTGCGTCTCTAAATGCCTGTAGATCCTGTCTCTCAAATGCCTTCTAACAACTTACCCACTACAGACATTAGGCTCACTGGCCTGTAGTTCCTAAGCTTTTCTCTGCAGCCTTTTTAAAACAAAGGCACAACATTTGAACTCGTGCGGCAACGATAATCTCCCTCAATGTCAACAAAATGAAGGAGATTGTCATCGACTTCAGGAAGCGTAAAGCAGAACATGCCCCTGTCTACATCAAAGGGGATGAAGTAGAAAGGGTTGAGAGCTTCAAGTTTTTAGGTGTCCAGATCACCAACAACCTGCCCTGGTCCCCCCATGCTGACACTATGGTTAAGAAAGCCCACCAACGCCTCTACTTTCTCAGAGGACTAAGGAAATTTGGCATGTCAGCTACGACTCTCACCAACTTTTACAGATGCACCATAGAAAGCATTCTTTCTGGTTATATCACAGCTTGGTATGGCTCCTGCTCTGCCCAAGACCGCAAGGAACTACAAAAGGTCGTGAATGTAGCCCAATACATCACCCAAACCAGCCTCCCATCCATTGACTCTGTCTATACTTCCCACTGTCTTGACAAAGCAGCCAGCATAATTAAGGACCCTACGCACCACAAACATTCTCTCTTCCACCTTCTTCCGTCGGGAAAAAGATACAAAAGTCTGAGGTCATGTACCAACCGACTGAAGAACAGCTTCTTCCCTGCTGCTGTCAGACTTTTGAATGGACTTACCTTGCATTAAGTTGATCTTTCTCTACAAACTAGCTATGACTGTAATACTACATTCTGCACTCTCTCATTTCCTTCTCTATAATGGCATGCTTTGTCTGTATAGCACGCAAGAAACAATACTTTTCACTGTATGTTAATACATGTGACAATAATAAATCAAATCAAAATCAAATCAAATCATTTGCCACTCTCCAATCTTCAGGCATCTCACCAGTGACTATCGATGATTCAAATACCTCTGCTCGGGGACCCGCAATTTCCTCCCTAGCTTCTCACAATGTCCTGGGATATATTTCATCAGGTCCCGGGGGTTATCTACCTTGATGTGCTTTAAGACTTCTAGCACCTCCTTCTCTGTCATATGTACACTCCTCAAGATATCACTATTTATTTCCCCAGTTCTCTAACATCTATGCTTTTCTCATCAGTAAATACTGATGATTTAGGATCTCACCCATCTTTTGTGGAACCGCAAATAGATGACCTTGTTGATCCTTAAAAGGCCCTACTCTCTCCCTAGTTACTCTTTTTTGATTTCCCCCTCTTATTTCTCAGTTCTACCCATATAGACTCAATGGGCGATCGGATATATCCCGTCTCAGTACTGCTGTGATATTTTCCCTAATCAAAAGTGCAACCCCCCCTCCTCTCTTACCTCCTGTTCTATCTTTTCTATAGCATCTATACCGTGGAACATGGAGCTGCCAGTCCTGTCCCTCCCTGAGCCATGTTTCAGTAATTGCTATAATATCCCAGTCCCATGTACCCATCCATGCCCTGAGTTCACCTGCCTTGCCCATCAGGCCTCTTGCATTGAAATAAATGCAGTTTAATCTGCTCTCTGTCTTGCTTTTTTTTTGCTTGATCTATCTGGTACTAGGTTTACTGACACTGCCTTTACTATTTAGCTACATAAATATAAGTTGTTTTTGTTGTTCCTATAATGGAGTTTCCCCCTTCCACATATTTTTATGTGTTCTTTATTTTTTTTGATTCTATTCTGGAGAAGTGAGTTAGCATTTTCAACTGACATGTCTGATCATGACTGGCAAAGGTTACAATTCAACATGTTAGGTTATTGCCCAATAAAGGAGAGTTGATGGGAAGGTAACTATGCGTTTGATAGTAAATACGCCATATGCTTGGCTTGTAGAAGACAGGTTTATGTGGAAAATGAGCCAAGTTATTCCTATGCTATTGTAAAAAATATATACTTTTTTTTCAATATTACTGTGGAATACCCAGGCTTCTGGGTTTGTGTCTTCTTTTTTGTGTATATGTATAATTAATTTATTTGAACTAAAGACAATCAGACTGCAAGATTTACCTAAAAATAGTGGTCATAAAGACAACATAAAATATTTTTATATTCTGGGAAAGTTAACTTCCAAAGAAAGAAAGAACAATGGGCAGGATTACCGCACAACCTGCCGCATACTTCAAGAAGACTAAGGAAATTTGGCATGTCAACTACGACTCTCACCAACTTTTACAGATGCACCATAGAAAGCATTCTTTCTGGTTGTATCACAGCTTGGTATGGCTCCTGCTCTGCCCAAGATCGCAAGGAACTACAAAACATCGTGAATGTAGCCCAATCCATCACACAAACCAGCCTCCCATCCATTGACTCTGTCTACACTTCCCTCTACCTCGGCAAAGCAGCCAGCATAATTAAGGACCCAACACACCCCGGACATTCTCTCTTCCACCTTCTTCCATCCGGAAAAAGATACAAAAGTCTGAGGTCATGTACCAACTGACTCAAGAACAGCTTCTTCCCTGCTGCTTTCAGACTTTTGAATGGACCTACCTCGCATTAAGTTGATTTTTCTTTACACCCTAGCTATGACTATAACAGTCTCGTTTCCTTCTCTATGAACGGTATACTTTGTCTGTATAGCACGCAACAAACAATACTTTTCACTGTATGTTAATACATGTGGCAATAATAAATCAAATCAAATCAAAAAAACATGAGGCAGCCCGCCATGGCCAGCGGCAGGATCTTCTGGTCTTGCCCTTGTCAATGGGTTTTCCCATTTAACACAGACCTCGCCACTGGGAAACCCACAGAAGGGATGTGCCATCAGTGGCACCAGAAGATCTCACCAGCATTAATGGCTGGAAAATTCCGGTCAATTGTATTAAGATTAAACAGGAGAAACATATTTAAGGAACAATTGAAAACTATGTTAGGAGGAGAGGCCATGTGATATCTTGAAGAGTTTGCTGTGTTGAGAACAGATTTGTGAATTAACTAGCCTCTGCCCACCCCAGGGAAGTGTTTCTTTGCAAGTTTTTGGTCCAAGCCTTGAATTTCCATTGTCAAGTTAGAGGGCTGATAGAAAGCTTGTGAAATACAGCAACAGTCAATGCCTTGTGGTAATATTACTGGAATTTTTATAGATTATAATCAATAGGGGCTCTATGCCTGAAAAAGGGCGTTTATTTTGAGTCGAGCTAATGTTTTTGGGAAATGTTGGAAGACTAAATTTAACTGTGTAACTGTAATCTTGTGTATTTAAGTATTCTTTTCATTTGTGAATAAATGTTTTAGTTTAGTACCAAAAGTGGTATTAGATATATTACTCCTGACTTGAGTACACATACCTTCCTGTGATAAACTACAAACTGAAAATTGTTGTAATAGCTTAATCAAGTTACCCTTTGGGATTTGGTCAGTCCGGCAATTGCCACCTGCCATATCTTGACACTGTATATTCACTTTGTCAATGCTGAGGTTCATAAACTATATTCTTTTGGAATGTTTTAACATGTTACACCACAGGACATTGGATTCTGCATAAAGTGGGCATTTAACATGCCAAAAAGAGGTCAGACACCTCCTAATATGAAAAAAAACCTGTTTGGCTGTTAAATTGCAAATTTCATCACCTGATAGAGTGCCACTTCAGGGAACATCTACTTATACATTATCGCTCCAATGTAATTAATTCACCTGATGCAATTTATGAAGGCATCAAAAGGGTTGGTAGAAACGATGGTGGTCGACTAGGCTGCTATCTGGGCCAAATGCTAGCAATGATTGGGGCAGTTGGCACGTATGTCTGTGAGTGCATCTTGGAGTCTAGATTGCATGCTTCCATTCAGGCCCAAGGCATACTGTTATGATCTCTGTGGAAACTTATAACTTCTGAAAGAAAAGAATTCCCATGACACCAATGGAAAGAAAACCACTGGACAAAATTTCACTCTTCAAACTTTCACTGTAACAAACTAATATCAACATAATTCAAACATTAATTAATAGGTGAAGGACAGTTTAAAAAAAGGTAACTTTCACTTTAAATAGTTGATATAACAAATAAATGACTCGAGTAGTTACAATCATTCTCATTTCTTCCCACAAAAACACAGCACCACTTGCAATCTAAATTGAGCTAAATTTTTTTTGGAGCACATTATAGACGCTGAATAAAAACATTGACAACATGGTATTTGGGTAATGTAAAGACGTTTGCAATAGTAGCAAAAGTGCAATAATGGGAATTTTAATTATCCTAAGCAAAAACAGCTTCTTCCCTGCTGTCATCAGACTTTTGAATGGACCTACCTTGTATTAAGTTGATCTTTCTCTACACCCTAGTTATGACTGTAACACTACATTCTGCGCCTTCTCCTTTCCTTCTCTATGAATGGTATGCTTTGTCTGTATAATGTGCAAGAAACAATACTTTTCACTTTGTACTAATACATGTGACAATAATAAATCAAAAATCCAAACTGGTAAGACAAATATGTGTGACCAAAATGGGATTAGTTCTCCAAATGCATGACAGACTTTTTCCCTAATTCGTATATGCTATAGGTCATATCGGATATCAAGGATATCAAGCTATAATTCAACCTAGTGTGGAACATAGGAGCTCTCGAAAGGTTAATCCATGGGTCAATGAGAAAACCATATAGGAGCTAAACATACCTGATTGTCAGAGTCCAAGCATTTCAGCTTCAGAAGCTCATTGTTGGAATTCCTCAAGAGCAGTGTATTAGGCTCAACTATCATCTGTTGCTACTGCAAAGATTTTCCCTTTCATGAGGTTGTCCATTGACTCCTTTTCGGCAGCCCAGGTTTGTTGAAACCAGGATCTGGACATCAGCCAGGCATGTGCTAACAAGTGGCAGGTGACATTCATTGGTATTTGGGTAATGTACAGAAGTTTGCAATAGTAGCAGAAGTGCAATAATGGGAATTTTAACTATCCTAAGCAAAAGCTCAAAAACAGCTTCTTCCCTACTGCCATCAGACTTTTGAATGGCCCTACTTTGTATTAAGTTGATCTTTCTGTACACCCTCATTATGACTAATGTGTCAGGCCAAATCATCATGGTGGGGAGGTGTGCCTCTTTGCTGCAAGACCAGACAGCCAGCTCACACACTCTGCTGGTTGATTGCACAAAAGTCAAAATTGACCCGCTAGAGTCCAAATAATAAAGGCTAGAATTAATGGACACGGACAAAGGCACAGCCAACCAGATAGTGAAGTGCGCATTTGTAAAGGTCAGGTTGTGTCTGACCAATTGAATGTTTGTTAATGTTGCAAACACTGATTTATCAGAAAGTACAAGAGAAATTAAAGAAGAATACAGGAGATTGAATAAGGGCAAAGAGGATAATGGAGTGAACATTCCAATGTTTCATTTTATCATTCGCCTTTACTTGATGTCTTCAGAAAACCTCAGTATTAATCCTCAAGCTCCACGGTCCAAGGAGAGCAGCATTCAAACAGTGAAAGGAAAACAAGAGAACCCAACAACACCCTGAAAACCCGAAGATCGTTCATTTACACACGCTCTTTGCACACTGTCTCTCAGCTATTACTCTGGTCATGTGGCTACATTATTTCTAACATTAGGCGCTTTGTTTCATTTTGATCTTACAAAATGTGACAACTTATCAAACACCTTTCAGAAATCCATAACCATCCACTGTATTTCCATTATTTACATCTGAAGTAGTAATATATAGATTCTCAATGATACTGCCTGATTTAAAGCAGGGCACATATGAAGAGTTGATGCTACTGGAGGCTGACTTCACTGTGCTTTAAGTGAGCTGCGATTGCACTTCTATTTATAAGGAAAGATTTTGTTTGAGAGAAAGCTTTTCATGATCTTGGGATGTCCTACATCACTTTACAGCCAATTGAATAATTTTGAAATTTAGTCACCATTGCCATGCAGAAAGCAGTTTTCTTTTCTTTCTATTTACATTGAAACATGTGGAACTGGATATGTTTTCTTTGGTTTCTAGCTTTGAAGCAGGTTTCCGGACTCAACAGAGCTTGTAATGGCTACAAAGAAAGATAATTAAGGGGGAGCGCTACAGGTCACTGTTTGAATGCTGCTCTCCCAGCGCTCAAATACACAACAGCCTTCTAACTACATTTTATGGCTGCGATTGGTCGCACAGTATGACTTCTGCCCTCACCCACTATCTGTGGATGCCGCTGTCATCATATTTATTAATGGTGTTTAACACAAAAGCCTTTTGCCTCCAGGGACAAAATAAAATCAACCACCAGAGCAGCGCAGCTATCCCAAGTCCATCATCTGTAATACAGAAAACATAAAGGTATATGATGCACAGAAACTGCTCCAGTCTTGTGAGAGTTACCTAGTAAAAGAGGATATTAAAGGGAAGTAATTGAAATTTAATCTTTGAAACCCAGCATGTTGCACTTTAGGGAGACTACACATCTCTTGTTTGGCACATCAATGATCCTTAACCATAAAGGCTGAGGTTTGTCTGTTGAAATATACACCACATACATGTTGCTTCTCCTTCACAAATTGCAGACTTAAGAAGGAAGTTCAGTCCCATTACTCTTTGTACTAAGCATTTTGGGATTTTTTCCTCTGCATTAAAGGCACTACATAACTTGTTCTGTTAATAAAGAGAGTAAATGGTCCTTTTATATCAGTCTCTCACAATCTCAGAATGTCCCGAAGAGATTCACAGCCAATGAAACCCTTTGAAGTATATTCACTGTTGCAAGCTAAGGAATGCGGGTGACATTTGCGCTTGGAAGCACCCACAGATACACTGTGATAATGGCCAGATAATTATTTCAATGTGTTAGTTGAGTGATAAATATTGGCCAGAAAGAACTTCGCTGCTCATCTTCAAATGGTTACATGGAATCTTTTACATTCACCTGACAGGGCACTTAGTTTATCACGTCATCTGAAAGATCATGGCCGCAGTTTTCCAAAAAAAAAGAATTGTCATAACGGTGAACAAACTGGAGCAATCAGAACAGTTTGTTAGACACAATCCAAACTGCAATCGCGCTGGTTCTGGAAAGGTGCAGAAACAGCCTTCAAGTTCCCCTCCAAGTCACACGCCATTCTGAATTGGAACTACATTGCCATTCCTTCTCTGTTGCTAGATCAAAATCCTGCAACTCCTTTCTTAACAGCAATGTGGGTGTACCTACACTGCATGGGTTGCAGCAGTTCAGGAAACAGCTCACCACTGCCTTCTCAAGAGCACTATGGAATGGGCTACAAATGTTGGGCTGGTCTAGCCGATGATACCTATATCGCATAAAAGAATGAAAAAAACACACAATAGAAACTTCAGAGCACAGAATTGGCCAGTTTAGCCTATGGAGACCTCCTATTAAGGATAAGTCTGTTGAGAACTGTAGAGTCTCTTGTAATCTAAATGACAGCAACACATGACAGAGAGTGTGGTTGGGCCTGGGGTTCTGTACTGGGGACCTCCTGCAGTGATGCTCTGAGGCTGAGATGATTGGGGCCCAACAACCACACTCATCTTCTTCTATGCTAGGTACGATTCCAAGTGGAGAGTTCTTCTCCAATTACCATTATGCTCCAGGGTTCCTCTTCCAAGCGTTGCCTTAATGGTTAGGGCAGTCACTCTCACCTCACTTCTGGAAATCAGCCCCTTTGTCTATATTTGAACTCAGGCTGTAAAGATGTCGTGACCTGGTACTAGCAGAGCCCAAGTTGAACTCCGGTGAGCAGCTAATTGCTGTCGATGTACTGCTTGATGGTATTGTCAACAATCGCTTTCATCATTTTACAAATGATTGTGAATAAGATAGGATAGAATAGGATAATTTGTCAGATTGGATTTGTCCTGCTTTTTGTGAATGGGATCTACCTCATTAATTTGCCACATTGCAGGGTGGATGCTGGTGTCATAATTCTACTGGAACAGCTCGGCTAGAGGTGTAGTTAGTTCTGGAGCACCAGCTACTAGAACAGGACTCTCGGTGTGGCCTCACCAATGCCCTGTCGAATTGTAGGAAAACTTTACTCTCATATTCTAATCCCTTTGAAACAAATGCTAATATATCATTTGCCAACCTATTTGCTTTCTGTTTCTGTAAGTTAACTTTCTTATTCAAGTACCAAAATATGGGGGGGGGGGGTGATACTCCCAGCTTGCTGCGCTGCTCTAGACATCAGCGGAAGCCATTTAGCGGGCTCCCTGCTGGGTGCCACAATCTCTGTGCGTCTCCAGCTCCAAGATTTTTGAAGTCATCATATCAGAAATCAGCACGGAGCTGATTTCAATATTTAAATTATTTAAATATCATTAGCGGACCCAGGACTGAAGTCCTTAGGCCTGTTAGTGTCTCCTGCCCCACCAGGAATGGTTCACTCCAGCAGGGTTTACAACAGCTCCCCACCAACGGGGAACAGGCGGCCCAACCTCGCTGGACGGAACAGAAGCCACGGAGCCCCCCCCCCAGGAGGTCAGGGGTAAGGGGGAACTGCCTCTTTGGCAGTGCCAGCCTGGCGATGCCATCCTGGCCTCCTGGCACTGCCCAAGGGGAAAACTGGCAATGCCCAAAAGGCACCTTGGCACTGCCCACTGGGCATCGGACAGTGCTGAGGCGGGGGCAGGGCCAGACTGGGGCAGGGCATATGCACCGATGTCTGTTTTGACAGTGACCAGCTCAGCGTTATGCTGCCAGCCTCTCCAGTGGGAATAGGCCCCGCCTCCTGATAGAGGATTGGCTAACGTGAATCACTCGCGGACACTTTGCAGTGCTCAGAGTGTCAGAGATTCATTCTGAAAATGACATGAAAAAAGTTGGCAGAAATGATTCCAGTTTTCACACAAATTCGGCACTTAGAAATGTTTGGGAGAATCGCCCCCCTGCAGTTCTCTCTGAATGGAAATATTTCCTAGTCTCTCACCATTCAGAAAAATAATATGCCTTTTTGTTTATCTGTCCTACCAAATTTGAATAACATTACAACTTTGGTGCATTGAATTACATTTGTCAGGAACAAAGAATTGGCCATTCAACTCTATGTGTTTTTCACAGATAAAATACAGATTTTATCATTTATTTCATTTCCTGAGGAAAGCTTCTGTCAGATCTATTCCTGCCGCCCACCAGTAAAACCAAATAATAATTCAGAGCTCTGACTAATCCTGCTTGATGGACTTAGCATCATTTTTCTATGATCTACAAACTGTGGAAATGTTCTATGGAAAATGATTCCATTGAGTTATCTTTATAACTCCCAATTCTCCTCTTTAACCTGATTATTCTCTTTAAAAAGTAGTATTATTTATCATTGCAACATTAATTGTTTTCTCTGGAGTTCAATCCATTTCCATAACATTGGAGTGAAAACGACATTGTAATCTCAATTCTTACTTGAAGTTTATTAGATTTGCACATTTGTCCAATAGTTAACCCTCACCGATATCTACATTATCAATATGCATCACTACTAAAAAGTCTACACCACTCATCCTCTTAATTTTCTTTTATTTAGGGATAAGTTCATTGATTGGTTAGTGCTTTTGTACAATATCTTGAAATTTGAGACTATAATTTTATGTAACAATAATTCACATAAATGATATAAATAAATAATAAAAACAGCGTAAGCAGAGAAGGGCAAACTGGCATTAATGGATTTTCCAAACATCTTGTCGCAAAGATTAAACCAAACACCAAGTAGATTTAAAATAAGTACTTAGTGACATTGAAAATATGTTGAAACATTGTCAAGTACTATTTAAAATTTCATCACGATAAACATATCGCAGTAAGTAGTCCCACAAAACTAGGTTAAAGTCCAACAGGTTATTTGGTAGCACGAGCTTTCGGAGCACTGCCCCTTCATCAGATGAGCACACTGTTGGACTTTAACCTGGTATTGTGAGACTGCTTACTGTGCCTACCCCAGTCTAGCGCCGGCAAGTCCAATCATGAACATGTCGGTTTCATGGATTCAGTGATGAAGGATTTTGAGTCTCTGTACGTCATTTGGTTCACTGATTTGCTGCAGGCAATATCAAGTTGGATCCTATATTCATGTAGATATTTGCTAATCATGACATTTTTCATAACTGGTGATAAAAGTTGCCACAGAAACTCATGAAATGACCAAAGATTCTTGTATCTATTGTATTAGGATCCCAATGGAGACCAATAACTTGCAAAAACAGAAGAACATAAGAACTAGGAGCAGGAGTAGGCCATCTGGCCCCTCGAGCCTGTTCCGCCATTCAGTAAGATCATGGCTGATCTTTTGTGGACTTAGCTCCACTTACCCGCTTGCTCACCATAACCCTTAATTCCTTTACTGTTCAAAAATGTATCTATCCTTGCCTTAAAAACATTCAATGAGGTAGCTTCAACTGCTTCACTGGGCAGGGAATTCCACAGATTCACAACCCTTTGTGTGAAGAAGTTCCTCCTCAACTCCGTCCTGAATCTGCTCCCCCTTATTTTGTGGCTATGCCGCCTAGTTCTAGTTTCTCCCGCCAGTGGAAACAACTTCCCTGCTTCTATCTTATCTATTCCCTTCATAATCTTATATATTTCTATAAGATCTCCCCTCATTCTTCTGAATTCCAATGAGTATAGCCCCAGTCTACTCAGTCTCTCCTCATAAGCCAACCCTCTCAACTCCGGAATCAACCCAGTGAATCTCCTCTGCACCCCCTCCAGTGCCAGTATATCCTTTCTCAAGTAAGGAGACCAAAACTGTACACAGTACTCCAGGTGTGGCCTCACCAGCACCTTATACAGCTGCAACATAACCTCGCTGTTTTTAAACTCCATCCCTCTTGCAATGAAGGACAAAATTCCATTTGCCTTCTTAATTACCTGCTGCACCTGCAAACCAACTCCTTGAGATTCCTGCACAAGGACACCCAGGTCCCTCTGCACAGCAGCATGCTGCAATTTTTTACCATTTAAAGAATAGTCCATTTTGCTGTTATTCCTCCCAAAATGGATGACCTCACATTTACCAACATTGTACTCCATCTGCCAGACCCACACCCACTCACTTAGACTATCTCTTTCCCTTTGCAGACTTTCAGCGTCCTCTGCAAACTTTGCTCTTTCACCCATCTTAGTGTCATCTGCGAATTTTGACACACTACACTTGGTCCCCAACTCTAAATCATCTATAACTTATAGAATCATGGAAGAATCATAGAAACCCTACAGTACAGAAAGAGGCCATTCGGCCCATTGAATCTGCACCGACCACAATCGCACCCAGGCCCTACCCCCATATCCCTACATATGTTACCCGCTAATCCACGCATCCCAGGGCACTAAGGGGCAATTTTAGCATGGCCAATCAACCTAACCCGCACATCTTTGGACTGTGGGAGGAAACCGGAGCACCCGGAGGAAACCCACGCAGACGCGAGGAGAATTTGCAAACTCCACACAGACAATGACCCAAGCCGGGAATCGAACCCAGGTCCCTGGAGCTGTGAAGCAGCAGTGCTAACCACTGTGCTACCGTGCTGCCCTAAATATCTAAACATATTTGAATCAGTGACTGATTGGAAGGATCATGATAAGATTTCAAGTTGTTCGGCTTCTAACGTAATGAATGTACTGAAGGAAAATTGTCCAAACACTATTTTAATGAGAAATGTATACTTTAAACTACAAAACAGATGTTTTGTACACAATCGACAATCCCATGTCACAGTTACATTTTACTCCATCCCTTAAGTGAATATGTTGGGTGGGATTTTCCACCTGCAAATGGTGTGCTTTGTGGTGGTGAATGCAGACCGCCATTTGCTGGCAGCAGGCTATCAATGGGTTTTCCCGTTGTTTGTATCCTCCGTCATTAGAGAACTGATGGCCGGGGATTGCTGTCAGCAGGACCAGAAGATCCCGCTGGCACGAATGGCCAGAAAATTTCAGCCTTTATTCTCCAAAACTAATCCCCAGTCCCAATGGTTGACTTTCTTTTTTTTCTACAGCCAAGCAACATCTAAGTCCTAAACTTACTTTCACATTAAAGGTTACCCTAGGGGATTTTCACAGTAACTTCATTGCAGTGTGAGTGTAAGCCTACTTGTGACTAATAAACTTTATTTTTCTTTACTTTGCCTTGTAGTTTCCACCCTCAAGACAAAGCTGGATTAATCTTTCAGTCTTGAATCCTCACAAATCTGGCCTTTTCAATCTGAGCATGAACTCACACCCTCGTTCTGCACGATAAATAATAAACACAGCACTCCATCTGTTTCTGGTGCGAGATTAGCTACCTCTGACTTTGCTCACTCTCTCAGATTCTTGCAGTCATCCTTTTCTCTGAGTTTCAGGGAAATGTTAGAAAAATCCTATAACCCAATATTACAATGGCTGGCTATGTATCTTACCCTCTCAAGACCATCTCCATGGTAATAGGAATCACACAGGTCTTATATCCAGGTATAAATGCTACTCCATTCCCTTTGAAATAAAGGCCACCATTCCATTTGTCTTCCCTATTACCTGATTATCTTGCCTGCTAGCTTTTTGTGATTTCTGCATGAGGTCACCTAAATCCCTCTGTGCTGCAGCTTTCCGCAGTCTTTCTCCATTTAACTAATATTCAGCTCCTTTATTCTTCCTAACAATGTTCATAACTTCACATTTTCCTACATTATATTCCATCTGTCAAGTTTTTGTGCACTCACCCAACCTGTCTATATTCCTCTATGGACTTTGTGTCATCCTCACCACTTGCCTTCCCACCCATTTTCGTGTCATCCGCAAACGTGGCAATATTACATTCACTTTCCTTGTCCAATTCATCAATATTTATTGTGAATAATTGTGGCTCCAGCACTGCTCCATCAGTTACGATTGCCGTCCTAAAACTGCCCCTCTTACACCAACTCTCTGTCTTCTATTAGTTAGCCAATCCTCTATCAATGCAAATATACTACCCCCAACACCATGGGCATCTTATGAAATAGTCTTTTCTGCGGTACTTTATAGAACACTATTTGGAAATCCAAGTATATTACATCTCCTGGTTCCCCTTTATCTATCCTGCTCATTACTACCTCAAAGAATTATAATAAATTTGTCAAGCATGATTTTCCTTTCATGAAGCTATGCTGAATCCGCTTGATTAGATTATGTTTTCCTAAATGATCTGCGATTACATACTTTATAGTGGACTCTAATATTTTCCCAATGACAAATGTTATTCTAACTGGTCCTTAGGACTCATTAGTAGCTGTGCTACCAAGCCACTGTTGATGATGGACTTTGAAGTCCCTGACCCAGAGAACATTCAGTGCCCTTTCTGACCTCAATGCTTCCTCCCAGTGGTTTTCAATATGGAGGAGCACAGATTCATTAGATAAGGAGAGGTGTAGGTGGTATTCAGCAGGAGGGTTACTTGATTATGTTTGACATGATGCCATGGGACTTCAAGGTGTCTGGAGTCAATGGGTAAACCCCTCCAGACTGTATACCACTGTGCCGCCAAAAACAAATCAGGTATCAATCAAGGGTTAATGCAGGCATGGTAACAGAAATTGGTATTGATGTGCAATTCTGCAAGTGATATAAAATGTGCTATTTCAACAGCCAGGATTTTATTTGCTAAAAATCAAAATAAATAATATTGAGGAAATTGAGAAAGATGGCAAAGTGAAATATAGCAGACTAAATATACATAGTAAATAAAACCTTATCTTTGAAGACATTTGAGCTCTGCAAACAGTAGAATGCTCTAACATAAAGAAGCCAAAATATCTCACAACTCTTTCAAGAAGTTTGATTCACTGCAGTAATCAAAATTCTGCTTTGTAACCATGGCAACTATTTTAAAACTCAAATTGATGGTAATGTACATTTGGTAACAAAAATTGGCAGAAGGTTATAAGGAGAACAGCCTCTAATCTTTCACAAAATGACATATTATGTGCTCCTTTGGATTTACAAGTTGAGACAGCCAATTTGATAATATTTAAATGAAAGATAAGCTACCCATTTACACTGCCTACCTCGATTTTCCACTCCATAATGAATCATCACATAAATATTTACCATATATGAATGATTTGAGCCTGGGGTTTCGGCCGGGTTGCACAATATTTTCAGCAGAATTTGCCCAAGATTGGCCAGACCACGCAAAGGATTGTGGAATTTCATTGCAAATTACATCCAAAGCAAATTGGGTTTCTGCAATACCTCGCACTGATTTAAAAACATTGCATCAGGGGAGGAATGCGATCCATAAACCTGGTCACACCCCAGACTGATTAATTGCCATCACTTAGTTGCTGTTAAATGTACACACTTGCGGGTCTTTGAGAAGTCTTGTAAAATTAAACTGATCCTTTTGGGGCAGATGGCCATATGAATTAGGAGCAGGAATATACCATTCAGCCCCTCAAAGCTGCTCTGCCGTTTCATAAGATCAGAGTGGATCTGATTCTAGTCTCAACACTATTTTCCTGTCTCCCCCCCCCTCCCCATACCCCTTGACTCCCAGCTGGGTGCAAGGACACTGATAGCTTGTGAATTCTTTTTAATTGAACAGGAAACTAACCACTCAACACCACACTAGCCAGAAAACGGTTCTCTCTATTTTTTCACAAATCATTTCAGCTGGTTAAAATCTAGATGGTGAACTAAACACCCTGATAAAAAAAATCTTTTTTTTAATGATAAACACATTTTCAGATGTATTAATAAAACTGCTCCAAGTTATCAGTCTCAAATATATCCCAGCAGATTTCTTAATGCAAACATTTTTTTTCAAATTTATGGTCTGAACTTCTGCCCAATAGCATTTATTCATGGCTGATTTTACATCTGATGATATATAAATGATGTGGAGATGCCGGCGTTGGACTGGGGTGAACACAGTAAGAAGTTTAACAACACCAGGTTAAAGTCCAACAGGTTTATTTGGTAGCAAAAGCCACACAAGCTTTCGGAGCTCGAAGCCCCTTCTTCAGGTGAGTGGGAATTCTGTTCACAAACAGAGCTTATAAAGACACAGACTCAATTTACATGAATAATGGTTGGAATGCGAATACTTACAACTAATCAAGTCTTTAAGAAACAAAACAATGTGAGTGGAGAGAGCATCAAGACAGGCTAAAAAGATGTGTATTGTCTCCAGACAAGACAGCCAGTGAAAATCTGCAGGTCCTAACCATGGTTAAGACACCGGCTGTCTTGTCTGGAGACAATACACATCTTTTTAGCCTGTCTTGATGCTCTCTCCACTCACATTGTTTTGTTTCTTAAAGACTTGATTAGTTGTAAGTATTCGCATTCCAACCATTATTCATGTAAATTGAGTCTGTGTCTTTATAAGCTCTGTTTGTGAACAGAATTCCCACTCACCTGAAGAAGGGGCTTCGAGCTCCGAAAGCTTGTGTGGCTTTTGCTACCAAATAAACCTGTTGGACTTTAACCTGGTGTTGTTAAACTTCTTACAATATATAAATGAGCATGAGTGGAAAACTTTGGATAAAAAACACTGACCCGGTGGGGGGGGGGGGAGCGGGGGGGGGGAGCGGGGGGGGGGCGGGGGGGAGCTGCGGTTGAGGGGGGCGGTTTGGGGAGGAGGGCAATCGGCAATACTGGGAGATCTGTCACCCCCTCCAGCTCCCCCACCACAGACATCGCTCCCCCTCATCGTGACCCCGGCCAATTGCCCACCCTGATCGCCACCCCAGCCGATTGCCCATACACACACACACACCCCCCCTCCGATTGGCACCCTGGCCAATTGTTCTCCCCCGATTCACCGCCATAAACATTGCCCCCACCAGACCCCTATCGCAGCCCCAGCCAATTGCCTCCCTCCCCTTCCCCCATCGCTACCTGGCCGGTCAACCATCCCCCATTCCCATCATCCTATGGAGCTCACCCCAGTCACGGCCCTGTGCCCCTCAGGCCCTGCCCTCTCAGGTCTGCCTCCATCAGGCCCTGCTCCCTTGGCATTGCCTGATGTCTGGTGGCAATGCCAGGATGCCAGGCTGGCACTGCCCCATGGGCACTGTCCAAACCTGCCCCCAACCGCTCGGGAGGCATCAATAGCCACCGGTCCCACCAGTGAGGCCATCATGCCTGATCCCCCGTTTCTGGGAGCCATCTGTTATCCTGGCCCGTGAGGACCTCAACCGGTGAGTGGACTAACCTAAGTGAGGCAGGACTATTGCGTCCCAGGCTCATTAATGACATGCTAAACATGATATTAATATTTAAATCAGCCTTGCGCTGATTTCGCCAACAGAACGGGACCAAAAAGATCGTACAAGGCGAGCAATCGGGCGTGAACTCGATTTTTTGCATCTATCAACTGACCTGGCAAGCTGGTAAGATCTCACCCTCTGTCTCACACATGGAACTGACAGGCTATGTGCCATAACCTTACTAGAAGGGAGCTGTTGCTTCTCAGCTCTTCACTTGACCACTAGTTAGGCACAGTTCTTCAAAGCTGTTTCCTGCAATGTCCACACACTCCAATGCTCTGACTTAAGTAAAGTAAAAGTTTATTTATTTATTAGTCACAAGTAAGGCTTACATTAACACTGCAATGAAGTTACTGTGAAATTCCCCTAGTCGCCACAGTCCGGCGCCTGTTTGGTCAATGGACCTAACCAGCACATCTTTCAGAATGTGGGAGGAAACTGGAGCACCCGGAGGAAACCCACGCAGACATGGGGAGAACGTGCAGACTCCACACAGACAGTGACTCAAGCTGGGAATCGAACCCGGGTCCCTGGCACTGTGAGGCAGCAGTGCTAACCACTTTGCCACCGTGCGACTTAACTGTGGTATGATCAAAACATTGATGGTCTTCTGATACTATGTAGCATGATCTAAGGCTGTTCACTATGTTGTGCCAGTACTTAACCTTGCTGTCACCTGTCTGCCCACCCTTGATCACCATGTCATGTTATTATAATGATATAATACTTTGAGCTTAATTGCTGTATGAGACACAAGGCTCCAGTCACTAATAAAAGATTGACTAACATGTCGCGGGTTCATTCATTGAAACTAGGCACATGAGAACACTCTTACATAGATGTATAGCTTAGACACATTAATTCGGAGGTGTGTATGCACTCTGCTCAAAACAAAAATGAAACTAAGATTGGATCATGTGACACATTTCCCTTCTAATTCTGTCATGCTGCTATCCTGAAAGGCAGAATACAATAGCTTAGCAAATCACTGAGCCATTTGACCAATTCCTGTTATGCAGAACCTGTCATGAATAAGACAGAATGCAGAGGGCCTGAGAGGATGGCAGATAAGCAATTGAGGGTGTGAATCAGTGCTTAGGAACTGCTATTTAGAAACATTGTAGACACTGAAAGACTGACCAGAGCAGGATTCTAAAATAGGAGATAATTCTCTAATTTGGACGCTGAAGGAAAGTTGCTGGTTTTTAAGTCGGCAGCAATTGGGCACTTCCAGGGGGAAGTCATCCACATTAGACTGCCACCCAAAGTGTAAACCTCGATCACTTGTTTAGGACCCAGAAATCAATTGTGACATGAGGCAATTGCCTACATTGCTAAATCCAATGGTTAAGTTGTTGTAAAATTGCTAACACTATTGCCATAATGTCAAGGAGAGGCATTTCTCTCTCCTGCCCCGCCACCTCAACATTTGTTCAGTCCCTGGAGGCATTCTTGTCCTTTAGCTCATCTCACTCACCAAAAATAAGTGACTCTTCAAAAGGCTGGTTCATAAGCATCACCTGCTTGATTAGTCAATGTTTACTCAATTGTGGCTGCAGTATGAGGAGCTGCAGTTGGCCTTACATCCATGCGCAATGGGGGCATGGGTGGGTTGGTTTCAAGGGAAAACAGCCAGATGATTTTATTTTGAAAATCTCTGTTTTGATTTCTGTATCCAATGCTCTTTTATATTGCTTTGAAATATTGTCGACACATTCTCTCATCGAAATTGGTAACTAAAACATTTCACAGCTGTGAATATACCTAGAAGATGAGGCACATCAGAAAAATGCTGCAAATCATTTATTTTGAGAAGCACAATAAATTGGCAAATGGGTAATTTGATTTTCCAATGGCAAAAATGTTCCTTAGCACAAAATGTAAATCAATTCACTGTTTACCACCTTAGACACTAATGCTAAGATTATTTTTTGATGCGTGATGGATGATAAATTAAACCTTCCTTTATTATAAATACATTAATGAGTTTATGAATACCCATTAAAGGTTAAAATTGTGCGATTTTGTTGTTGATTCAATGGAGGAAAGCTCAAATTGATTCAGAGTCTCTGTAAACAGGAGGGGATGATAATTTCTATTCTGGGTATTCTACAATTAGACTGTTAACAAGCAGACAGGATGGTGCTGCAGATTATACACTGGTCTATAGAAGGCTGGAGAAAATACACTTCGCTCATTGAGGGCTGCACTGATTTGCACATTAAGGTCCTGTGTGATAGGCATTTGGGAAATCGCAATTCTGTTCCAGTCATCCATGGCACAGTATTGCCTCAAATTTGCCACCAACTTGCTTTGAATTGGAACAGGATAGCTAGGTCATATCCCAAAATGACAGATGTCACGATGAAACAGTACGGGTGTTCCCTTCAAAGCGTAGCAGATCAGATGGAACTTCATGTCAAATTGTGCTATACCTGACCTTGCGACATGGGAAGCTGACACAGAGAAACACGTGTTTGTAATGAAATGTATCAATTCTGTCCTGTGATGAGGGCCGCCTCCACAATGAAAGGTAAGGGAAGAGAATCTCAACATTGCAAGACATTAAATTATTGATTAAATGACTATACATTCTTTTGAAAATTTACCCAGAGAGGAGTATAAAGCTGTCAAATATCAAGCCTCCTTTGGAATAAATTTCTAAAATTGTTCCAGATTTTTGCTGACGTTTCTTCTGTTTTTTTTTCCTTCTCACCCACTCTAATTTGACAGGACACACCATTCTTTTTGTTCCCACTGCAATACATGACAACTACATGTCCCTTGATTGAAATGTTTGAAGATTTTGACCTGAAACACTCTGGAAAGTAATAGGATCGCTTCCTCATGAGACCCATCGCTTGTCAGGATTAATAAAATGTTGCCACTTGTTGGTTGGCTAAGAGCTATCCATGCCAAAAAAAAGTCTCACAATCAATACTTAATTTATGAATTAGTCATGTTCTTTGCATTATGAAGATAGTGCCAGCAGGGAACATTTCTAATCATGTAAAACCAAAGTGGAAATTATGTGTGTTATGTAACATTTGACCACACCAGTATCTCTGTACAGTTTTATATTTTACCCCACAGGTTTTGACCCTCCACACTGCAACATTTAGGAATTTATTTATGACATGGTCACATTCACATAATTTATTTTTGGAGTAATTTATTAGTTGCTCGGAAAAAGGTGCACAGTAACTACGATATGTAAAAATCTATAGGGTGCATTGCAGCAACTCTTTCTCAGGGGGAATTAGAAATGGATAACAAAATGCTGGCCTAACCAGCCGTGCCCACGGTCTGTGAAATAATTTTTTTAAAAACTCTCCAAGGTTACTTTGGCAGCTCATTCTAGGCTGAAGGCCTTGATCATCAAAAGGGATCAGAGCAGTGGGAACACCAATCATCTTCAAAATGTCCTCGAAGTGCAACAACCTCATGATTTAAACACGCACGGATGTTCTTTCATTGCTGCTGGGTCAGGATCCTGGTCTCTCCACCCAATAACATTAAAGAACTTCACCAAATTTCAGAGGGAAGATCCACCCCCTGCCCTCCCCCCCCCCCCCCCCCCCCCCCAAACCTTTCTCAAGGCAATTTTATTTTCCTATTCATTCATGGAATGTGAGCATCGCTGGCTGGGCCAGCATTTATTGCCCATCCCTAATTGCCCTTGATCTGAATGGCCTGCTAGATCATTTCAGAGGCCATTTAAGAGTTGCCCACATTGCTATGGGTCTGGAGTCACATTTAGGTCAGGCCACGTGAGGACGGCATTGCCTCCCCTAAAGGACATTCGTAAACTAGATGGGTTTCAATGGCAATCAACAATGGTTTCACGTTCATCATTAGACTTTTCATCCCAGATTATTTATTGAATTCAATTCCACTATGGTGAGCTTCGAACACAAGTCTCCAGACCGTTACCCTAGATCTCTGGATTACTAGTCCACAGACAATACCACTACACACCGCCTCCTGAGAAAAATAGAAAATAGGAGCAGGAGGAGGCCATTTGGCTCTTTGAACCTGCTCTACCATTCATTATAATCGTGGCTGACCATTCAACTCAATAGCCCGATCCCGCCTTCCCCCATATCCTTTGATCCCCTTAGTCTCAAGTGCTATATCTAACTGCTTCTTGAAAACATTCGATGTTTTGGTCCCAGCTACTTTCTGTGCTAGTGAATCCCATAGTCTGACCACTCTGTGGGTGAAGAAATTTCTTCTCATGTCTGTCCAAAACCATCCACCCTGTACCCTCAGAGTGTGGCCCCTGGTTCTGGACACCCCAACCATTGGGAACATCCTTCTTGCAAGGGACAGAATTTTCCAAGAAAATAGCAAAGTGTCAGTCTCACCAGAAATGCAGCCAAGATTTTTGATCAGTTCTTCTGACACTTGGTCAAAACAAAACAGAGGTGGGGGGAGAGGGGTGGGGTTAGTGGTTTGCACCTTTACTCTGGCGAGCTGGGGTCTGATAGTACCAGCAAGGCCGGCTCCACAGTGATCAGGGTGCCATTTTAAAAGGACGACCAGATCTATGAAAAGAATAAACTCCCTCCCAGCCCCCCACCATCATGAAGGGCCCGAAAACCAGCCTCGGGGAAGCCCTCCACTACCACCGCCAAAGTAGAGGGGGGCACACTCTCCATCTTACCCCCAGTACACATTAGGGGAAAACCCCCTCATGAAGGAGGGTAACTCCCATGGCAGTGCCCACCTCAGTGCCCACCCTAGTGTTAACCTTAGTGCCCCGGCAATGCCCCTCAGTGGGTAGTGATAGGGGCAATGCCATGGTGCTGGGAGCAATACCCAACCTTGGCTCTTGATCCCAGTGACTTCCAGATACCTCAGCACCCCTGTTGTGGTGAACATGACTGGTTCCAGTCATGAATCATGCTAGCGTGATGTCACGCTGCCAAGGCAGGAGAAGGGGAAGCATTCCACAGGGCAGAACGTTACAACGTAAAGCCATTTAATTGCATTTAAATCAATTCAAATCCATGTAAATCAGGTCTACACCCCTTCTGGGCATGGCCCTGATCACATCACTGGTGGGGGGAGCGGGAAGATCTCAAACTGAGATCACGCCGCTGCAAATCTCGCACCAGATTTAGCAGCCAGAATGGGATTTGCACTCACGATGAATGGACCAGTTAAATCTTGCTGAAGGAGAAGGGCAGCAGACACATGGGAATACCAAACTTAGAATTAGAATCTCTACAGTGAAGAACGAGGCCATTCAGCCCTTCGACTTGCACCAACAACAATCCCACCTAGGTCCTAATCCCGTAACCCCACATATTTACTCTGCTAATCCCCCTGACACTCAGGGCAATTTAGGATGCCCAATCAACATCTTTGGAGTGTGGGAGGAAACTGGAGCACCCGGAGGAAACCCATGCAGACATAGGGAGAACGTGCAAACTCCACACAGACAGTCACCCAAGGCTGGAATTGAACCCGGGTCCCTGGTGTTGTGAGCCACTGTGCCATTGTGCCGCCCCGTTCCTTTCCAAGTCATTCACTAATCTGACTCGGAAATATATTGCCATTTCTTCACTGTCGCTGGGTCAAAATCCTGGAACTCCCTTCCTAATGGCACTGTGGGTGTAGCTACATCACATGGACTGCTGTGGTTCAAGAAGGCAGCTCATCACCACATTCTCAACGGCAATAGAGATGGGCAATAAATATTGGCATAGCCAGCGACGCCCACATCCCATAAATTAATAAACAATAATTGAGAAAGGGTAATAATTGCACTTTTGCCAGAGTAATGCCGAGAATAAATTTAAAAAAGAACAATGAAATGGCTCAGTTCAGTCTGCCATCATGAAGTAAAGGCTCACCTTCCACTAAATAAAGCTATCGTGAAATAAATTAATCCTGAAGCTAAAGCAAGCCCTAAAAGGCTACCCTTAAATATAACCAACTCTCAGGTCCTGATAGTCAAGGACTCAGCCTGCCATTCAAAACTGGATGTCCTCATATCTGCCCCCTGGTTTCGACAGCACAACTACTGTACCTAATTAGATGACAAGCCTGCCCTCTGGCCACTACCTGCCCAATTCAGGAAAAATCACAGGCAGGTGACCTCCCCACAAAGTGTGGGTTTCTGACCTCCCATTTAACCATAATGGTGGAATCCCAAAGCATGCAGGGAAAATCCTGCCCCGTGTGACAGAAAGACTACTCGAAGCCAATTTCCCCACTGTAAGCAGCATGCACTCTTCAATTAAAACCTTCACAATAATATTGAATAATTATAGGGATGTGATGAATAATTTTTTGGAAACCTGTTACTTTTGATGGCAGGATTTGCCTTTTGAAGATGAAAAAAATAAATCTCGTTAAGCAAACATATTCTATCCCTGTCGAAGATTCTACACACAGCGATAAGAATTCCGATTGATTAACCCCAGTAAAGACCAATCATGAACTTGACATTGATAGTGACAGGTGCCTCCTGGCAGTATGCGCATCCTATCACGACTTAATGACTGGCACATTAGTTCAGTGGAACATTTGGACCACGCCAGCTGCATGCATGTGCGGACTCAGTCACCATCTGCACCAGGCTGCCTGTTAACATGCAAATAAACCAATTAAAATTCAAAATATGATTGGAAGACATGTTAAGTCAACTCTGATTTATCAACTTTTAAAAAAATTTCATAGATGCATCAAAAACTGTTCTAATTTTGTTCTGAGAGACTCAAGCAATTGGCAGCTGTCTCTCAGATTTGAAAAGAACCTCAAGTTATCCCCTCTGCATCTGAAGATATGAAAGGCCCCTTCTGCATGATCAATGGTTTACACGTTGGAGTTACAGTAATTATACAGTCCATTGATTAACAATTAGTGGCACCTGTAGCTGACTGAAGATTTTAATTGATTGTATGATATTGTTCCTGATTCTATGAAATGTGATTATGAGTCAGTGTATCAGATCCCAGATAGTACATTTGCCATGTATCAACCTGCTTTGAAACTGTCATTTGGATAAATATCAGAGTATTGTATTACTGATCTTGAATCATACTGTTAATGTGGTCCAGGCAATAGTAGGCCTTCAGGTGTTTTGGAGTGTTCAACATTGACTCCAGACCTCATGAATTCAAGTCGGGTAAGAGCAAAGGAGGGGAGTTAGTGGCACAGTGGTATTGCCACTGGATTAGTAATCCAGGAACACAGAGCAATGCAATGCTTTGGGGATCCAAGTTCGAATCCCACCACCACAGGTGATTCATTTTGATTCAATAAAAATCTGGAATGAAAAGTCTAATGATGACCATGAAACCATTTTCATAAAAACACATCTGGTTGACTAAAGTTCTTTAGAAGAAGGAAATCTGCCAACGTCACCTCGGTGGGATAATGACCATGAAACTATTGTTGGTTGTCATAAAAACCCATATGATTCAGGAATGTCCTTTAGGGAAGGAAATCCGTCATCCTTACCTGGACTGGCCCACATGTGACTCCAGATCCATAGCAATGTGTTGCACAGTTAAACTTCCTCCAAGACGGCCTAGCAAGCCACTCATTTCAATGGCAGTTAAAGATGCGCAATAAATGCTGGTCAAGCCAATGACGCTCACATTCAATGAATAAAAATCACTATTTGATTTGATTTATTATTGTCACATGTATTAGCATACAGTGAAAAGTATTGTTTCTTGCGTGCTATACAGACAAAGCATACCATTTATAGAGAAGGAAATGAGACAGCGCAGAATGTAGTGTTACAGTCATAGCTAGGGTGTAGAGAAAGATCAACTTAATGCAAGGTAAGTCCATTCAAAAGTCTAACAGCCGCAGGGAAGAAGCTGTTCTTCAGTCGGTTGGTACATGACCTCAGACTTTTGTACCTTTTTCCCGACGGAAGAAGGTGGAAGAGAGAATGTTTGGGGTGCGTAGGGTCCTTAATTATGCTGGCTGCTTTGTCAAGACAGTGGGAAGTATAGACAGAGTCAATGGATGGGAGGCTGGTTTGGGTGACGTATTGGGCTACATTCACGACCTTTTGTAGTTCCTTGCGATCTTGGGCAGAGCAGGAGCCATACCAAGCTGTGATATAACCAGAAAGAATGCTTTCTATGGTGCGTCTGTAAAAGTTGGTGAGAGTCGTAGCTGACATGCCAAATTTCCTTTGTCCTCTGAGAAGGTAGAGGCGTTGGTGGGCTTTCTTAACCATAGTGTCAGCATGGGGGGACCAGGGCAGGTTGTTGGTGATCTGGACACCTAAAAACTTGAAGCTCTCGACCCTTTCTACTTCATCCCCTTTGATGTAGACAGGGGCATGTTCTGCTTTATGCTTCCTGAAGTCGATGACAATCTCCTTCGTTTTGTTGACATTGAGGGAGATTATCGTTGCCGCACGAGTTCAAATGTTGTGCTTTTGTTTTGAAAAGGCTGCAGAGAAAAGCTTAGGAACTACAGGCCAGTGAGCCTAACGTCTGTAGTGGGTAAGTTGTTAGAAGGCATTTGAGACACAGGATCTACAGGCATTTAGAGACGCAAGGACTGATTAGGGACATGGCTTTTTGAAGACAGTGAGGAACTCTCCAGTGTGTAGTGTAAACCAACCACATGCTAACTGGGACAGACTAGGTATAGAGTTATCAACTGAAGACTAAGCCTCAAGCACTGTAGGTCATTTGGCAGAAGCAGAATGTTGGACCAGCACAGACTGCAACATATTCCTCACTCCTCCATCACCAGCAAACTGCTGAAATAATCCTGATTAGTGGAAAATCATATTGGAGAAGAAAGAGTGTGCCTGACCCCAGCAGTTGGCATACCTTTAGAATGTGGTAATGGTTGAGTGAAGTACAGAAGGGACATGTGTATCTAACACATGCTTTCTGCATGCTTACAACCAAAGCAGCTGGCTACAAACTGAGTTAAGTGGTGACACAATCTATGGATCAGAGCAAAGCTCCATTCATCAATGATGGTAGGTACTCGATCAACATCCCCGTCCTCAACTATGGAGCAACCCAACATTTGAATGCAAGAGGCAAGGTTGAACTGTTTGCAAGTACCGTGTCCTCAGCCAAAAAAGCTAAATGGATGATCTAAGTCCCCTTCCTTCCAAAATCTACAACATAATAGGTGTCAGTGTTCAGCCAAATCAATTCACTCCAAATGGCTTAACATAGAGAAACAGCAGTTGGCCATTTGGCTTTTCAAGCCTGCTCTGCCATTCATTATGATTATGGCTGATCATCCAACTCAATGACCTTTTCCTGCTTTCCCGACATGTCCTTTGACAAGCAGCAAGGTGCACTGGACGATTGAGAGCTCTTAGCTGTGCACTGCGACAACATCCTTGTTATAGTATCACAGAATTGGCATGTCCCCAATCTTAGATCAGTTAATTACAGGCCTGTCAATTTCCTCCCAGTCCTTAGCAAAGAGATAAAAGGAATCAGTCAAGTTACACAAGCTCAGTCCAGGTTCTGCCAAATCAATACAATGGCAGGCCCTATCAACACCTCTGATCCAGGCACAGACATGAGAGCTGAATACCAGGGGCTGCCTATCTTCAACATGGAGGCAACATTCATTTCATGACATCAAGGAACCTTGGCAAAAATGAGATTATTTGGATTCAGAGACTTAGAGTGGCTGGAATCATACGTGACAAAAGAAAGATGATCGTAATATTTGGAGGCCAATCATAGAAACCCCATAACATTGTTGCCAGAGTTCAGTTTCAGGCCAATAATCTGTTGTTTCAATGATCTTCCCTGCCATCATGATGTCAGCACTAGAGTTATTCACTGATGATTCTATGGTATTCAGCCCCATTCACAACTCCTCCTATAATGAGAAGGCATCACATGGGTTATCACAAGAGAAGATTAAGGTTCTGGAATTAGGGAAGGATAGCAAACTGGATTTTGAATTAGACAAGAAAAAATAAAGAAAGGAATCAAGGACATTTATTCAAAATGGATGGAATTGGGCAGTGGAAATCATGCTGACCCATACAACATGTGATTACTTACATGGCAGATGAGCTGCAATTATATGAAAATGGAAAAGGTGGTCACTGAATATTGGCCTGAATTTTATGGTTTTTAGGACCTAATTCCATGTGTTATTTTCCCAATCATTTATTTCGCTGTCTGTAAAACTTAAATTAAAAGAAGAGATTTGGTATTTTTTGCTGCTGTAAGAAACTTCAAGGGGACTAATTGGTTATCCTGCTTAACGACAACACTGTTCTTGGGCTCCTGGAGATCCCTTCGACTTGGCATCAAATTCAAAGAATACTTAATGTTAAATTTTGAATTTCTACCTCGCCAGCAATGGTTCTCTGCAGATTTGCTGCAGCTCTATTTACTCCCGCTCCATTCAATGCAGACTCCTTGCTGGAACCCAGAGGCGCTGACCAAAATAATTAAATGACTCTGAGCTTGCAAAATCACAGGGGAACAACTTTGTGGCAAGTATATGTCCCACCACTTTGGGAAGTCACTTCATGCCACTGACACTCCTCAAATCAGCTAAAGTGAAAAATCTGACAAGCTGATAATACACCTGAAAGTCAAATCAAGATCTACTCTAGTTTTTTAATAATAAAATCAAGTCAACAGGAAAACTATGAATATAAAGAGCAAAAAAAGGATAAATATAATTCAATGCAACAGTTTGATTTGATTGAAAAGCGGTGCTGAGAATAAATGAATGAATTTAAACCGCACTTTTTACGTTAGTGTGTCACAGCCAAGGAATAGCTGTGCTGTAAGCAAATGCAGCAGCCAGTTTGGCACAACAAAGCCCAACAAACAGCAATAGTTTAAATGACCAGCTAATTTGTTTTTGTTGGTGCGAGTTGAGAGATAAATGCCAGCCAGGAAAGCAGGGTAGTGTCTGCTGCTCTTCTTTAGATTGTGCCAAGGGTTTGTTTATCTGAACAGACAGATGAGGCCTTGATTGAATGTCTCATCTAAAAGACAATGGGCATGGATTTGGACTCTGTCGAGCCACTAGAACCAGCGCTCTGCAAGCTGGGGCTCCCCAAGTGGGGTGTGCAGCGCCTCTGGTCACTCCTGCTCACATGGTGTCCCATGTGGGGAAGGGCACTTGTGCAGACTTACCCTGCATGCAATGTAACCTTCCAAACTGGCCACAACATGACATTGCCAGTCCAACTGGCTGACTTGATGCACACTTTACAAACTTGGACCACCCAGGTCAGTTCAATAGATTTGTTGGTCACTAACCAAGAACATGCGTTCTTCTGAAAGAAGGACTCATGACTGAGGATTTCCCAATGGATTAGGTGCCCACATGGCAGATAGGGCGATTGCAATGGTTTCTGGAAGTGGAGTGTTTTTGGAGAGGCTGTGTTGGTTATTGGATTTGGCTAAATGTTTTGCTGCATCCTCAGAGGGAGAGTAGGGGAGCAGGGGACCTCTCCACATAGGGTCGCAACAGGTATGAGGGCTGTAGTTGCAGTGTCTCTGAGTCTGTGACACAACAGGAGAAGGAGCTGAAGCTGCAGCGGGGTCAAACTCTGAGCATTGCGCTCTGGTAAGTTAGAACCAAACTCGTCCATATACCTGGACACTGACAGGAGACGGCCTGGCAGACTTAGCATCTCAGTGTGCATCCTCATCAGCATTCTGTGTGATTCCCCATCAAAGACTTCATCTGAGCAGAACTGGTCTTCTGCTACATTGCCCCCTGGTGAGCCAGAACACAAACAAACCTTTATATCTGAAATACAAACAGGAAATTCTGGAAAACCTCAGCGGGTCTAGAAGCATCTGGGGAGAGAGTAACAGAGTTGATGTTTTAAGGCTGTATGAGTTGTCCTTCATGCCTGGCCTGACAGCAGCCTGTTTGTATGGCTATTTTGTGGGGCTTGGGAGTACAGGTGTCTTTGTCCCCCCCACCCCCCATCATTGGTTCTGCTCTGCTGTTGGAAATTATGGGTGACCTTGCCTGGCAAGAGAAAGAGAGAGAGCGAATGGAATGCAATGATTGTGTTGCACCTTGTTTGGGTGACATGCTTGCCAATAGTTGAATAGGTGGAGGAAATCAGAAGCATTGGGAGCCGGTATGGCATTATTGGAATGTGTGTGAGGATGAGGATTTTGATGTTCAGTATGTGCCCTGAGTGCCAGATTGCTGCTGGATGAGTCATGAGGGTGCAAGGCATTGAGCAGTGAGAGGTTGCTGGTGCAGTGGATGTGAAGATACACTAACGGACCTTGATCATCCGTGTGAGATTATTAAACCTATATTGGCACTGTTGCAAGGTTTTCAGGATTGGACTTTTCGTTGCGATGACCCTAGTCATCTGCTTTGATTATCTTCAAAAGGGTGGTCCTTGAAGGCCTGATGACCCATGTGGTAACATGAGCTCTCTCCTCCTGTCGACCTCAGTGTTGCATCCATGGACTCAGGAATCCTTTCTCTTCCCTGATGCTCCATCTATGCAGCTCCTACAAGTAGTCATTGTAATGCAGGCAACCTGCGGCAGCTTTCTTCCAGTGAGTGCAGCATCACCCATAAGAGATACAGACTGCCTTTAAGAAGAGGAGGCTGGTTGTGGCACATTCTATCAGCACACACTGTTCGGCTCCCTGCTGAGTGCTCAGGCTGTGAGCAGCATAGGCCCTGCTCACATCAATGCTGCAATTAAGTAAATAAGGAGGTAGCACCAGATTTTGCATGCTGCTCACCTAATTGTTCACAACAGTTGGTGAACTATGGAAGACAGGCCAGAACAATTTTTTTTAGCCCAACATTTCCAACAATGGAACAGTTTATCAGAACTTCATTGTAACTCCTCCTCTTAAAAGCATTTAACCGGAGTTAGAAACATTCTTGTGCAGTGTGATATGGAACCATATTGAGTGGGAAAATCCCAAATTCATCGCTGGTTTGAAATAAGCTGGGGAGTCTCACCTCGGACAGCAATGGGATCTTAGTATTGGCCTCTAAATTTAGAAGGAAGAAATAATTAGCTGTATAATCCCCATTCTTGAATTCCATTCAGTGATCATTGGAGAGAAGCTCATTTATATAGGCACTATACAGAAAGGAAATTTATGCATATACACACCTTACATGACCACAGGGTAGCAAAAGCATTTTACAGCCAATGAAGAACCCATGAAGTGTAGTCACTGTTGTAATGTAGGAAATATGGCAGCCAATTCGCACAGAGCAAGCTCCCACAAATAGCAGTGCTGTATTAACAGGTCGTCTCATCAAGTGGAATCTTTTATGCCAACCTGAGAGTACAAACGGTGGCCTGGATTAACTTCTTATCTCAAACACAGCACTTTGACAGTGCAGCATTCCCTCAGTGATCACTGGAGCTGGCAGTCTTGATTTTGTGCTCAAGTCCTGAAGTGGGACAGAAAACTCACAAACCTTCTCACTCAGGGACACGAGCCACAGCTGGCACTCACTTAGATCGAATCAGGACAGATTCACTGCACGGACTGAAGAACTTGCTGGGTGCTCCCGTTTCCTCCCACAGTCCAAAGATGTGTAGGTTAGGTGGGTAAGCCATGGTAAATGCACAGGATTACAGGGATAGCACAGAGGGGAGGGCCCAGGTAAGATGCTGTTTTGGAGAGTCCATACAGACTCGATGGGCTGGATAGCCTCTTTCTGCACTGTAGGGATTTTATTGTTCTAACATTAATGGAGGAAAATGTAACTCAGAACAATCAAATGATGAATCTCATTATTTTTATTTTGTTAGAGACTTGTCTTCACTTCTTGCTTTGCCATCTGTTTGATTTTACCTTAAGTATAGGAAGCAACAGATACTCATAAGCATCTGCTTTCTGACCTCTTTCTAAACGCAGATCAAATGGAATTTTACTTGCTCTCTTTGACATTGAGCTCAAGCGTTATTCAGCAATGGAGTTATCTGTTTTCAAAAGACAGAATTTTTTTAACTTTAAATGTTTTCTGCAGAGTAACCGAGATTTCCAGGCTCAATTTCACACTAGGCACAGCATGGTGTATATCATTCTGTTCAGCTCCAGCTGTTCTGCAATTGAACACATCCAGTATCTCCACATATAATGAAAAATATTGAAAATAAACCATCCTGCCCTCATTTCTTTTCACACTCAAACACAGATGCTCTTTTGTGCTGAGAGGGCTGTGGGGGTGGGGGTGGGGGGTCAAATGCAAATTGCAGGGATGATGACAATTGCGTCAGCAAAGTTATGTTATATTCCAGGTAAAATATAGGGGAATCGCATTTGCAAATTAAGGACAGGAGAGAATAGAAAATACAGGTGGAACTTGGTTTTTTAACTCAAAGGGTGATCAATATGTGGCACAAGCTATTAGTATGGATGGTGAACCCAAGTCACTCTAATGTGTTTCAAGGCAGGCGCTTGTCAACAAATGAAATTTAACTTTAATAGAAATTGACACATTGGTCAGGTGGACCAGCAGACCCAAAGGTCTTCTCCTGTCTAAAATGTTGTTGTCTAAATACACATGTCTGGCACGTTTGCTGTAGTAAGGAGTCTAACAACACCAGGTTAAAGTCCAACAGGTTTATTTGGTAGCAAACGCCACTAGCTTTCAGAGTGCTGCTCCTTCGTCAGGTGAGTGGGAGATCTGCTAACAAACAGCAAACAGGGCATATAAAGACACAAACTCAAGTTACAGAATAATGAATAATGATTGGAATGCGAGTCTTTACAGCTAATCAAGTCTTAAAGGTACAGACAATGTGAGTGGAGAGAGCATTAAGCACAGGTTAAAGAGATGTGTATTGTCTCCAGACAGGACAGTTAGTGAGATTTTGCAAATCCAGGCAAGTGTTTGCCTTGTGTATCTTCGGGAGGCAGTAGAGATCTCCAACGCGGGGAGTACATGGGATGAGAGCACGGAGGGTGTTCTGAAGGTCCGGATCAAAGGTCTTGATCAGAGTGTTGAGTTGATGGGTGTGTTCTTTGGTAACCGCACAGGACCTTCAACCGATGCGATACACTAGATACATCAATGATATTTTCTTCCTTTGGACTTATGGCGAACAATCACTGAAACAACTATATGATGACATCAACAAGTTCCATCCCACCATCAGACTCACCATGGACTACTCTCCGGAATCGGTTGCATTCTTGGACACACGCATCTCCATTAAGGACGGGCACCTCAGCACCTCACTGTACCCCAAGCCCACGGATAACCTCACAATGCTCCACTTCTCCAGCTTCCACCCTAAACACGTTAAAGAAGCCATCCCCTACGGACAAGCCCTCCATATACACAGGATCTGCTCGGATGAGGAGGATCGCAACAGACACCTCCAGACGCTGCAAGATGCCCTCATAAGAACAGGATATGGCGCTCGACTCATCAATCGACAGTTCCGACGCGCCACAGGGAAAAACTGCACCGACCTCCTCAGAAGACAAACGCAGGACACGGTGGACAGAGTACCCTTCGTTGTCCAGTACTTCCCCGGAACGGAGAAGCTACGACATCTCCTCCGGAGCCTTCAACATGTCATTGATGAAGACGAACATTTCGCCAAGGCCATCCCCACACCCCCACTTCTTGCCTTCAAACAACCGCACAACCTCAAACAGACCATTGTCCACAGCAAACTACCCAACCTTCAGGGGAACAGTGACCACGACACCACATAACCCTGCCACAGCAACCGCTGCAAGATGTGCCGGATCATCTCACGTGAGAACACCATCCACCAGGTACACGGTACATACTCTTGCAACTCGGCCAACTTTGTCTACCTGATACGCTGGAGGAAAGGATATCCCGAGGCATGGTACATTGGGGAAACCATGCAGACGCTACGACAACAGATGAATGAACACCGCTCGACAATCACCAGGCAAGACTGTTCTCTTCCTGTTGGGGAACACTTCAGTGGTCACGGGCATTCGACCTCTGATATTCGGGTAAGCATTCTCCAAGGCGGCCTTCACGACACACGACAGCGCAGAGTCGCTGAGTAGAGACTGATAGCCAGGTTCCGCACAGATGAGGATGGCCTCAACCGGGATCTTGGGTTCATGTCACACTATCTGTAACCCCCACAACTTGCCTGGACTTGCAAAATCTTACTGGCTGTCCTGTCTGGAGACAATACACATCTCTTTAATCTGTGCTTAATGCTCTCTCCACTCACATTGTCTGTATCTTTAAGACTTGATTAGCTGTAAAGACTCGCATTCCAATCATTATTCATTATTCTGTAACTTGAGTTTGCGTCTTTATATGCCCTGTTTGCTGTTTGTTAGCAGATCTCCCACTCACCTGATGAAGTAGCAGCACTCTGAAAGCTAGTGGCGTTTGCTACCAAATAAACCTGTTGGACTTTAACCTGGTGTTGTTAGACTCCTTACTGTGTTTACCCCAGTCCAACGCCGGCATCTTCACATCATGTTTGCTGTACCCATGCTCCATCAAAATCTGAGCACCGAGCAACATAGATTGAACTGCCCAACCCCAATCTAAGTGGCACCACGGCTGCCCCTTGCAGCAGTACTCCTGGTTAGTTTTGTGAGTTTAGGTTTCCCAGTTAATTGTCTACTTGCTTCAGATGGCTCTTGAAGGCCTTGACAAAATCGCAACAGCACCAGGCCTGAAGCAACTGGCACTTCCAGGCTAGGCACTGCACAACATTCACTCAAAAGGGTTCAGGCACCAGACCTCAGCAATTTATGAAGCAGGATCTGGTTCTCAATGTACGCTGTGTGAGTGTGTGTGCGTGCATGCGTACGTGCGTGTGTGTATGTGTGCGCAGCGAGGTTGTGGGGGAAGGGAGAAAAATAATTTTATGCACCAATACTGAACAGCAAAAGGAAATTTTCTCAGTGATATTTATTTTCTGCTACTAGATAGAAACATAGAAACTAGAAGCAGGAGAAGGCTATTCGGCCTTTTGAGCGTGCTCCGCCATTCATTATGATGATGGCTGATCAACACATTCAATATCCTGATCCCCCCTTCCTCGCATTTCCCTTGATCCCTTTAGCCCCTCGAGCTATATTTAATTTCTTCATGAAATCACACAACTTTTTGGCCTCAACTACATTCTGTGGCAGTGAATTCCACACATTCACCACTTTTTGGGTGAATAAATTCCTCCTCACCTCAGTTCTAAAAGGTTTACCCTTGTTCTCAAACTATGACCTCTACTTCTGGACTCCCCCACCATCGGGAACATTCTTTCTGAATGTTCAGCGGTCACGGGCCTGTTAGAATTTTCTTAGTTTCTATGAGATCCCCTCTCACTTTTCTAAACTGCAATGAAAACAATCTTAACCGACTTAGTTTCTCCTCATACGATATTCCTGCCTTCCCAGGAATTTGGTCAACGTCTTAATTTAGAACCAATAAATATTAAACTTATTACATTCAAATGTCTCAAATGCTAATGAGGATGATGTATATGAATGCTGCACTATAGTTTTTTTTGTCATTCTTCCAGATGATGTGACCATCGCTGACAAATCCAGCAGTTAGGTTATTCATTATTGAAATTTGATGCTGAGTGGTCCATTTTAATCATCTTATCATTTTATTCTTATTCTTCTTTGTATTATTTTGATAGAATTTAATAACTTGCTAGGCAATCTCAGAGGGCATGGAAAAGATAATTATTTTGGGTGAGAGATTGGAGTCACACATAAGTCAGCCCAGACAAGAGTAACACATAGATAAAAGCAAATTATAGTGGATGTAGGATTCTGAAACACAAACAGAAAATGCTGGAAAATCTCAGCAGGTCTGACAGCATCTGCGGAGAGCATCTGTGTCTTCAGCTCTGACAGAGTCATCCAGACTCAAAATGTTGGCTCTGTCCTCTCTCCACAGATGCTGTCAGACCTGTTGAGTTTTTCCAGCATTTTCTGTTTTTAAGAATAACACTATCCCTCCCTAAAAGGCATTCGTTAAGCTGCTGTTTTTTCCCCAACAATCCAGTAGCTTCAAGGTGACTTACTAATTCCAGCTGCATT
The DNA here is from genome assembly GCF_964213995.1 of Mustelus asterias. Taxonomy (NCBI): domain Eukaryota; kingdom Metazoa; phylum Chordata; class Chondrichthyes; order Carcharhiniformes; family Triakidae; genus Mustelus; species Mustelus asterias. The sequence goes on along the minus strand of NC_135801.1, from coordinate 141,755,179 downwards.
TAGTTTTTGAAAAACAAACACATATGCACAAAATGTTGTGGATAGGTTTGGTAGTGCTCTGGCTAGTACAGAACTCTGGATTACTAATCCATCAACAATCACAGCCCATTCTGGAGAATTTGTTCTGTGTATAAGGTTTGTTGTCTGTGGTGACAAATGTCAAGAATATCATCAACTCAATAAGAGCAAAGGAAAATGAGTCACCGACAGACTGAATCTGAAATTATGGCTGATCATAAGTACAATTTGATCTTGTCCCTGGTAACTTTGATGAATGAAGATATTTTCATGTTACCTTTTATTTCAACCTGGCTTTAAGTTTAAAGCGTTTTTGCCACTAAGGAGGAGGAACAGGGACACAATGGGGTTGATGCCCTGACATAATAAAACCAGCCAATTTTCATAGAATCATAGAATCTCTACAGTGCAGAAGGAGACCATTCGGCCCATCATGTCTGCACTGACTCTCCGAGAGCATTCTACCCTATCCCCGTAACCCCATGTATTTACCTCGCTAATCCTCCTAACCTACACATCTTGGGACACTAAGGGGTAATTTACCATGACCAATCCACCCAACCTGCACATCATTGGACTGTGGGAGGAAACCGGAGCACATGGAGGAAACCCACGAGAACATGGGGAGGACAAGGCTGGAATCAAACCAGGGTCCCTGGTGCTGTGAGGCAGCAGTGCTAACCATGGTGCTACTGTGCCACCCCCAACTCTATCATCTCTGATAGAATCAATGAAAATGAAAATTAAGTGGTCTCTATAACAAGCAGCTGAGCCACAATGCTGTTTTACAACTGGTGGTTAGTAGAACATTGATCCCCATCCATCTTTTCCATCATAGGGTCATGTTTCAATGTGAATGCCCAAATATTAAAGGGAATCAACAGAATTGCTGAGATTGCAAATGCTGGCAGTTGAAAATCCATGACTTGGCAAAGGATAAATGATATTTTCAAGAGCAGTGCCATTACTATGTTACTGAAGACACCAGCTTCCCTCCAGGAGGTGTGAGAGCTGTGGATTACAGCCCACCTATGACCCGAATCTGAATGTCGCAGCTTGTGCGAGGAACGACAGCTTTGGGCTTTCCATCTTGCAATTCAGCCAGTCTGCTGAGGAGGATGCCAGACCATACTTGCTGTCTCCCCAAGCAACAGGTAAACCTGAACACAACCCATGACCGTCTGTCAACCTGCCTGGAGCAGCAGTAACTAAGTGAGGGCCCGTCGCAGGTAATCAGGAGGATGCCAAGTGTATTGTCAAGCATTTGACTAAATTTACATGTGGGAGGAGGCAGGCCTACATAGACTAGGACAACTTTCACAATGAAAATACGACAAAAATAGCAAACTCCCCCAGGAGCTGAGGATATTTTTCTCCGTGACTGAAAAATAAATAAGTTAGTGCGTGCCACTAAAGCAGCCTCCGCTGAATTGAAGAGATTTGTAGCAGTTACCATCCAGGAAGAAGCACAGCTTCAGTTGCTGCTGCAGGTGGTGCTCAGGGACACAATATTAAACCTTGATTTGCATTTCAATGAAGAAACAAATAGACCCAGAAATCTGCATCAGTGACCTTAAACATTTTGTGCCTTTAGTTATGCATTAGCAGTATGTCTCCACATAAAGATGAGAGAGGGGGGGAAAAAGAGTGGAAGACTTTCTGGCAAGCAGCAGGGAGACTGAATTCTCCCTGTTCTCACATCTCAAAAACACCAGATGGTCGGGTATGCTCCAGAGCCCAGATGTTCAGTGCAGAATGATAATTCTCCATTGTCCATATGGAAACAAGCAGAGGAAATGCAGTGAACTGAGTTTAATAGTTTACTGTTCTTTTTCCTTTTTCTGCTGTTATACTGGAAACACTGGTTTAACACCAGTATCTGTTACTGAGCAGCTCAATCCAGCATTACAGAGTAATATTGCACAATTTGAATGCTCAGTACTCAAACAAAGCCACACTTTACATATGCAGACTTAAGTCATCCAGCTGCCTAATTTATGATCTTGAAAAGCCTTGAGATATTGAAAAGATTAAAGTCAAATATTTTCAGTGCCTGCTCAAAATTCCATTCCCCAGCAACTGACCCCAGCCCTCTCTCTCTGGCATCAGTCCAAAATTAAGCCAGTCCGTTCACAAGCATTTTGCCAGACTTGATCCCAAGATAAACTTCCAAACTCATATTCATTCCATTAACACTGTAGCATCGCCCAACTTCAGCCCAGTCTCACTTCATCTGCTGCTGAAAACCTCAATCATGCCTTAGTTACAACTGGATTCACATATTTCAATTTAGTCCTGAGCAGTTTCCCACATTCTACCCTCCAAAAATCTGAGGTAATCCAAAACTCTGTTGCCCATGTCTTAATTTGCACAAAGTCACCTTCCCCTATCAACCCTGTACTCGCTTATCCAACTTTGCCTTTCAGTTGAGCAACATCTTGATTTTAAAATTCTCATCCCCATTTTCAAATCTCTCCATGGCCTTGCCGCCCATAACCATTTGAGATTTATTTTATTCTCCTGCCACTGGCTAAGCCAACATTCATTGTCCACTGTTGGCATTTCCATATTGCCAACCTGACATTGTCAACCTGTGCCAAGGGGCAGTGCCAGGGCATATTCCCAGGCCATTACCTGACCATGTCCTTCTCCCCCAGGGCCTATACTCACCTTTATGCCCTTGGGGAGACCTCCATGAGAGGTTCATGTCTGGAAGAACCTGTTGTAAATGACACTGGCGTGATGTCATGCAGGTGCCCGGTGAGGGGCAAGTCCCGGAGAGAGTGGTCACCATTGACATGCTAATGCATTAAAATGAGTTTCCTGGGGTACCGTGGCATGTCTCACGCTACTCTGCCGGTGAGGAGGCTGAAAGATCAGAACCCGGAACTCACTGGCACGAATTGCGCTTTCTGAGTCTGTCTGGATTTTGACCATACGCTGCCATTCCCGCAGACAGAGAGTGCAGGCTCAAAATCATCCCCATGGTCACCGTTACAAAGACCAACTTTCATGTTCAGTTTTTTAATTGAATTCAAATACCACCAGCTGCCTTGCCAGAATTTAAATTCAAAGTACTTTGCTTTATGATGCTCCTATGAAGTTCCTTTGGACATTTCACTACGTTAAAGGTGCTATATAAATATATTTTAGTCCATGCCTAAAATGCTAACTGGGAATTGTGCACTTTACAATAAAAGATTTCAGCAGAGCTTCAGTCAGCTGATAGGTGCAATGCATCCTGATAATGTCTTTTAAATGGCCCCAATCAGCAACTACACTTGGGTAATCAATCTTCTTATTCAACTGCCACAAAGATGAGAAAATACATCAGGAAGACCTCGGCACATCAGTGGGATGGACAAGCATATGACAGGTATAACACTGTGTGAATAAGTGTGAAGTAAGTCATGTTGGGGGAAAAAAGGGTTCAGGTAGATGACAGGTTCAAATACATTATTGCCTGGTTGTACTAATGCCTGTAGATAAAACTATCTGAAAGACGTGCTGGTTAGGCGCATTGACCCTGAACAGGCGCCGGACTGTGGTGACTAGGGGAAATTCACAGTAACTTCATTGCAGTGTTAATGTCAGCCTTACTTGTGACTAATAAATAAACTTTATCTACATTTGATGGTTGAAAAAAAAATTGAGGCACAAAATGGACACTTAAGAATTCAATATGGTGATTGGCACATGCTCATTTTGCACCATACGTGCCCCATGCCAAATTGCTGATCGTGGAAAAGGAGTTGAGACCCATGCCTGAAACCAGTATCAGATTCTTGGCAAATGCAATTGGATGGGGCCTGATAGCCATTTGAACTCCAAACTGGGCATATTGAGTGGCATCCAAGAAAATGGAAGTAAAATATAGAGCCTCAGCACAGGAGGTTACCCTCTGGTAAGTTAATAAAAACACAAATGGCACATGAAGAGGGGAGGTGATGGCCTAGTGGTATTAACATTAGACTATTAATCCAGAAGCTCAGCTAATGTTCTGTGGACCTGGGTTTGAATCCCACCAAGCCAGATGGTGGAATTTGAATTCAATAAAAATCAGGGCTTGCCCGCGGAGATCCAAGAAGCCAGCGATTGGGTGGTAGGCCAATGATGGGGTGCTCTGGGACTAGCCAGCGATCAAAGGATGGTCAATTTACCGTTGAAGAGCTAAAGGTGGTAAGATTCAATAATGTACCATATGAAACTAAAAAAATTCTGGGGTCTGTGAAGAGTAGCAAAAAGGGCAAAAGAACTTGGAGAGGCATTAGAGAGATTATTTTTGCCAAATGGAATTGAAACAGGGGGATTTGAAGGAGTTAAGATGAGAGGCAGGGATATCAGAATGAACTTAAGCGTGCTTTGAAGTTGACACATCAAAATGCAGTCGTCCTATGGACTCCTTGCACAGCTGGCTGGTGATCAGAGAATAAATAATGTTTGGATCCAGAACAGAATCAATATTTTTAATCAACAGATTCAACGGGCTGCTGTACAGTAAGAAACATAGTGATAGAAGCAACTATCATTTCACTGTACTAGGTCTTGGGACCGATCTTGAGCCCACTCCCACCTTTCGTGAGAATGCGGGTGAGGGCCCAAGATCTGAAATCTCAGGTGTCGCCAATGAGATTGTGATTGCGGATCTTCCCCTCCCTTCGTTAGCGATGAGTTCATGCCCATAATGGGTGTGAACCTGATTTACAATCATTTAAATATATTTCCATATTATTAGCATGCTTCCTCACCAGATATTGCACCCACCTCCCCATGCTCTTCGCCGTATTTTCAAACATGCCAGTGTGATGTCACGCTGGCTCAGTGTACAACAGGTTCACCTCGGCATGAACCTGTCTTGGGGATCCCCCAGTGATGTAAAGGTAAGAACAGCCCCTAGGGGAGAGGGAAATGACCAAGCAGTGGCATAGCAATGCCCCGGGCACTATCCCTTGCCAGGTTGGCGCCATGTCCATGCCACTCTGGTAGTGTTACCCTGTGCCAGGAGGCATTGTCAGGAGTGGGCCACAGTGGAAGCCTTATGGGGGAGCTTCATTTGTACGTGGTGGTGGGCCCGAGCAGACAGAGGAGCAGGGGATGCCAGTGATGCCCGTTAGGGGGGGTAGGTAGGTCGGTGCCAGCTCTAACTGTGGGCGGGAGGAGGTGATGGGACCAATGATCGGATGGAAAGCGGGTGGGTGCTTGCTCCGAGCGTGTGGGCGGGGTGGGGAAAGGGGCCGATGATCATGGGGGGTCAGAGTGAATGCCGGCTCCGATCGGGGAGCGGGGTGATCAGAGATTAATGCTGGCTCTGATGAAATGGGAAGGAGCCCTTGAGACCTCCATGGTGGGCTGGGAGGGAGGTTTATTGCTGTTCTAATCAGGGCCCCCTTTAAAACGGCACCCTGATCTCAGTGCAGCCGGACTTTGCTGGTGTGTTGAGGCCTCACTCCCTGCATGATGGCGTAGAACAAGCCCCTTTGATATCTTTTGGCAAAGTGTCTCTGGACAGAAACATGCCAGTTTTCTCGCCGGAAACGACACTGCCATATTTTGGTAAGATTTCACCCCTTGCCTTCAAAGCTTTCAGGTCCAAGGAAATCTGCATGGTGGCAGTTAGGCACCAAAGTAACTTAGCAAAACAGTACATGTAAATCATAGCACAAACACCCAGAGGCCAACAATGGGATTATGAAAAAAACTATTGCACCTTGCTTCAATCTCCCTCCTTACTCCATCCCCCTTTTGTTTAGTATGTCATGAATATATTCTTACCCTTGGACCTCAACTATTTTTATTCAGCACCATCACCTGATCAACGGTGAACCGTCGAGCTCAAAAGGAGGCAGCACAGTGGCACAGTGGTTAGCACTGCTGCCTCACAGCACCAGGGACCTGGGTTCGATTCCCGGCTTGGGCCACTGTCTGTGTGGAGTCTGCACGTCCTCCACATGTTTGCATGAGTTTCCTGCTGGTGCTCCGGTTTCCTCCCACAGTCCAAAGACGTGCAGGTTAGGTGCATTGGCCATGCTAAATTCTCCCTCAGTGTACCCGAACAGGGGCCAGAGTGTGGCGGCTAGGGGATTTTCACAGTAACTTCATCGCAGTGTTAATGTAAGCCTACTTGTGACGCTAATAAATAAACTTTGAACTTCAAAAGCACTGGAAAACTTTTACTAGGATAAGTTACGAATAAATAAGAAAACAAAACACAACAGTGGGAAATCTGAAATAAAAACAGGATAGCACTCATAGGTCAATCAGCAAGTAATAGACAATAATCTTCAAAATGTTGAACTTAACCCTCAAAGATCCTTGTGGTTGAAAGCCAGTAGTAAGGATGTCAGATACTCATGAGGTTCAGATCACAACATCACCTAGCTGAGAATCCCTACAGTGCATAAGGAGGCCGTTCAGCCCAATGAGCCTGCACCGACAACAATCTCATCCAGGCCTTGTCCCCGTAACCCTACATATTTATCTTGCTAATCCTCCTGTCACTAAGCAGCAATTTAGCATGGCCAATCAACCTAACCTGCATATCTTTGGGGTGTGGGAGGAAACCGGAGTACCTGGAGGAAACCTGCGCAGACACGGGGAGAACGTACAAACTCCTGACAGACAGTGACCCAAGTCAACAATCAAAATTGGGTCCCTGGCGCTGTGAGGCAGCAGTGAGAATTACTCTGCCACCGTGCTGTCCTCAGTGCAACCAAGATCACTGAGGGCAGAATTTTCGTTTTAACAACACCAGGTTAAAGTCCAACAGGTTTATTTGGTAGCAAATTTGCTACCAAATAAACCTGTTGGACTTTAATCTGGTGTTGTTAAAACTCTTACTGTGTTCGCCCCAGTCCAATGCCGGCATCTCCACATCATGGCAGAATTTTCCACAGGACATGGCAAATTCTGGGAATTACTAAGGCTTTTATGACAAGAAAGATGACTAGATTTTTTATTTTAGTTTTAATGAACACACCGGCAAGTTGTTAATCCAAGCTGCATTTTCCTGTCATTTTCTGAACTGGTGACTGAACTAGAGAAGTGTTTGTTCTTTCCCTTTTTTACATTTCCTTTGGCCGCCTTTTCTCTATATCTCCTTGTTTGTAGTTTTATGCAAAGCAATGCATCTGAAGAAGCCGAGCCCGTGGTGCAGGACACCACCAAGCTTGAAACAAATCAAGAAACAATCATTCAAAAGGTGAAATAAACCGAGAGTCATTTGGGAAATTATGAAGTCTGAAACTGAAGAAGAAAAAGTAGGATTGGAAAAGATTGAACGACGGTAGCATAAAAATAATTTATATTAAAAAATGGAAATAAATACTGGAGGAAAGTAAAAGAGGAATGTAGAGAAAGTTAAAAGTGCCGGATAAATCAAAGGAATTAAGAATGATGATTCACAGCAGAAATATTTGAATTCTCATATTATTTGATGATATTTGCAAGATCTACATTTACCAACTGCAGCGCACTTCCAAATGAAGAATTATTACAGAGTAAAACTTTTGATTTCTTTGACAATTCAAGCCTCCTCCAAATGATTACGGATAAGAGCATTTTATCAACATGTTTCCGGTAACAGCTCTTCCTACAGAATACATGAATCCCAAGCCTTTCATGTACTGTCATTTGTACTCCTGTTTTCTTTCAGCCCTCTAGTTGTTAGTTTTCTTTTGTGCGTTATACTCACAACGAAACATTCTCTGCCATTTCCATAGAAAAGCTACAGCTCCATATTTGCAATGAATGAACAAGTAAAATGTTAGCTCAACTTTTCTCACAACGGATACTGACTGACCTGTTGAGTGCTTCCAGCATTCACTATTTTTGCTGCACATTCATTAGTTTGGACAGTTTTAACGGAATGCTCCAGGAAACACAAACAATCAACGACAGCCTTCGTCCAAGAACTACTACTCGATGTTCTGCATTAACTTTTAGATCTCCTGTGACTTTGCTCATACGTGGGGCTGGATTTTACATGTCCCGCTGGGCATCTTTTCACACGCCCGGGTGGCTAACCCACCACTGTCCTGCCCACCACCGACCTAATCCCCATACTACCCTAGGTGGGCGAGTGCGAAAATTGGCAACCCGCCACATTTAAATGAACAATTAAAAAATAATTAGGCTCAATAGCAAGGTTTCAGGGTGGTTCAGAACTTCATGGTAATTATTCTGTATAATACAGGAACAAGGAATTTGTGCAAGACCTTAGGTGTGCAGCAACTGGGTTATTAAGTAATCTTTTGAGCGCTGCCCTGTAGGATGGATGGAAAAGTGATGGGAAAGATGTTACAGATTTACTCAGATGTAACCAGAAATGAATAGTTACAGTTATGAAAAAAGACAGTGCATAATTAGAGCTCTTTCTTCTACAAAATTGAGATGATTAGAGGTTGATCTCAATAAGGACTCCCAAGGTTATTTTACAAATTCTGGTTAACACAGAATTTATGGCTGGGATTTTTCAGCCCCAGCGCGGCAGGTCACACCGTGCCACGAGCGGCGAGCCATTCAAACATCCATCCACCTCGGGGGGACAGGAAAATTCTGCCAGCCGAAGATCTGGAAAATCTTGAAAAATGAGCAGTATTGAAGGTTGTGGAGAATCAGGAGTCTGGGATTAGATTCGGTAGGTGGAATTTTAGGGAGGTGACAAGGGGCTCAGCTGCCTGTTGGAGAACCAGTGAGACTCCTGGCTTTGTCCCTTTTAGGGAAGGACTGCCACATCAAGTGCCATTCAGGCACTTGGCAGGTCAGTAGCCGGCCTTCCCTTGGGGTCAAGGACCCGAGAGGCAGAAGTCCCGCCTGCTGAGATCTGCCAGCCAATCAAAGGCGGCAGCTCTCATGTACTCAGCAGCTCGGGAAGGAGACAATAGTTGCTGCTGGAATAATATCCAGCTGAGGTGGTGAACCTTTTATTCATTTGGGGACATGTGCGTCTCTGGCTGGCCAGCATTTATGGCCCATCTGTAGTTGCTCTTGAGAAGGTTGTGGTGAGCTGCCTTCTTGAATCGCTGCAGTCTGTGTTCTGTGGGTTGACCCACAATGCCATTAGGGAGGGAATTCCAGGATTTTGACCCAGTGACTGTGAAGGAACGGCGATATATTTCCAAATCAGGATGGTGAGTGGCTTGCCGGGGAACTTGCAGGTGGTGGTGTTCCCATTTATCTGCTGCCCTTGTCCTTCTAGATGGAAGTGGTCGTGGGTTTGGAACTGAAGGAGAGACCCAGGTACAGGAGGGTGATCATGAGGAGGAGACAAAGAGGATGGTAGGAATTGGGTTTTGGCAGAACTGCTGTAGGGTAGTTTTCTATGGGTCCTCTCTCCTTATGCTGGGGCCCTCGATAGAAAATGAGTGCCTTTGGATAAGGGGCTGCTCCTCCCACCCTCCCAGGAGCCCAAAAACAAACACACTAGGTTTAGTTTGTTGTGATCCCTGCCTGGTCAGCTCCCTGCCACCTGTCTGGGGATGGGTTAATTGGTAGTGCAGTGGAAGTCAGCTATAGGCTTTTCTGCCACGGGCTTCAGAAGGCTGGAGACAAGAAGGTGTAAGAGTCTCTACACAATACCCTCCCTCCCAATTAAATGTCAAATCTGCCCTAGTGGAAAGGGCAGGGGCACAAAAATCCACTCAGTTCCCATGCAAAGAAAAAAATCACCACTGTAAGCTCAACAGAGCAAATTGTTGCTATTCTACGAACATAGGAATTGCTGCATGAGAAGAGACCAAGCTCCATCTCCAGCTCTCTACCATCTGCGGAGTCACACCATACAACGATAATGGTAAAGTCGCCATAGTCCCAGGTGACCATAGGCTGCTCTCCCCTTTGAAGGGGAGAGCTGACTGGTGGTGATTTAACCTAAGGATCACCACACCTCAGGGGCAAGTTTGAGAAGGCAGGCCTTTATGTACAGAAATTAAACCCACGCTTTTGGCATCATTTTGTATCACAAACCAGCTGTCTGGCCAACCGACCCCCAATGATAACTTATTCATGACAATAATGAATTCCTATCAATTAATCAACAACAACAGATCTAAGCTCAAAGCAAGGAAATCCCCCTGTGTGGCCAACTAGAGGTGAGGCTATATTGGATCTGGTGCTGGGAAATGAGCCAGACCAGGTGCTAGACTTGGAAGTTGGTGTGCATTTTGGTGATAGTGACCACAATTCGGTTACGTTCACCTTAGTGATGGAAAGGGATAGGCATGAACCTCGGGCCAGTGGTTTTAGCTGGGGGAAGGGTAATTATGAGGCTATTAGGAGAGAATTAGGAAACATAGGTTGGACTAGGAGATTACAGGGACTGGGAACGTCCGACATGTGGAGTTTTTTCAAGGAGCAGCTACTGCGAGTCTGTGATAGGTATGTCCCTGTCAGGCAAGGAGGAATTGGTAGGGCTAGGGAACCGTGGTGCACCAAAAAAGTTTCTTTGTTGGTTAAAAAGAAAAAGGAGGCTTATGTTCGGATGAGACGTGAGCACTCGGGTAGTGCACTAGAAAGCTTTAGATTGGCTAAGAGGGAGTTGAAGAGCGAGCTTAGAAGGGCTAAAAGGGGACATGAGAAGACTTTGGCGGATAGGGTTAAAGTGAATCCTAAGGCGTTCTATAGGTATGTCAAGAACAGAAGGTTGGTTAGGGCAAGTTTAGGGCCAGTTATAGATGGCAGAGGGAAGTTATGTGTGGAACCGGAGGAGATTGGTGAAGCATTGAACCAATATTTCTCTTCGGTGTTCACGCAAGGGGACATGAATATAGCTGAGGAGGACACTGGGTTGCAAGGGAGTAGAATAGACAGTATTACAGTTGATAAGGAGGATGTGCAGGATATTCTGGAGGGTCTGAAAATAGATAAATCCCCTGGTCCGGATGGGATTTATCCAAGGATTCTCTGGGAGGCAAGAGAAGTGATTGCAGAGCCTCTGGCTCTGATCTTCAGGTCGTCGTTGGCCTCTGGTATAGTACCAGAAGATTGGAGGTTAGCGAATGTTGTCCCATTGTTTAAGAAGGGGAACAGAGACTTCCCCGGGAATTATAGACCGGTGAGTCTCACTTCTGTTGTCGGCAAGATGTTGGAAAAAATTATAAGGGATAGGATTTATAGTTATTTGGAGAGTAATGAATTGATAGGTGATAGTCAGCATGGTTTTGTGGCAGGTAGGTCGTGCCTTACTAACCTTATTGAGTTTTTTGAGAAAGTGACCAAGGAGGTGGATGGGGGCAAGGCAGTGGACGTGGTATATATGGATTTTAGTAAGGCGTTTGATAAGGTTCACCATGGTAGGCTTCTGCAGAAAATGCAGATGTATGGGATTGGGGGTGATCTAGGAAATTGGATCAGGAATTGGCTAGCGGATAGGAAACAGAGGGTGGTGGTTGATAGTAAATATTCATCATGGAGTGCGGTTACAAGTGGTGTACCTCAGGGATCTGTTTTGGGGCCACTGCTGTTTGTAATATTTATTAATGATCTGGATGAGGGTATAGTTGGGTGGATTAGCAAATTTGCTGATGACACCAAAGTCGGTGGTGTGGTAGACAGTGAGGAAGGGTGTCGTAGTTTGCAGGAAGACTTAGACAGGTTGCAAAGTTGGGCCGAGAGGTGGCGGATGGAGTTTAATGCGGAGAAGTGTGAGGTAATTCACTTTGGTAGGAATAACAGATGTGTTGAGTATAGGGCTAACGGGAGGACTTTGAATAGTGTGGAGGAGCAGAGGGATCTAGGTGTATGTGTGCATAGATCCCTGAAAGTTGGGAATCAAGTAGATAAGGTTGTTAAGAAGGCATATGGTGTCTTGGCGTTTATTGGTAGGGGGATTGAATTTAGGAGTCGTAGCGTTATGTTGCAACTGTACACAACTCTGGTGCGGCCGCACTTGGAGTACTGTGTGCAGTTCTGGTCCCCACATTACAGGAAGGATGTGGAGGCTTTGGAGAGGGTGCAGAGGAGGTTTACCAGGATGTTGCCTGGTATGGAGGGGAGATCCTATGAGGAGAGGCTGAGGGATTTGGGATTGTTTTCGCTGGAAAGGCGGCGGCTAAGAGGGGATCTTATTGAAACATATAAGATGATTAGAGGTTTAGATAGGGTGGATAGTGATAGCCTTTTTCCTCTGATGGAGAAATCCAGCACGAGGGGGCATGGCTTTAAATTGAGGGGGGGTAGTTATAGAACCGATGTCAGGGGTAGGTTCTTTACCCAGAGGGTGGTGAGGGATTGGAATGCCCTGCCAGCATCAGTAGTAAATGCGCCTAGTTTGGGGGCGTTTAAGAGATCCGTAGATAGGTTCATGGACGAAAAGAAATTGGTTTAGGTTGGAGGGTCACAGTTTTTTTTTTTAACTGGTCGGTGCAACATCGTGGGCCGAAGGGCCTGTTCTGCGCTGTAATGTTCTATGTTCTATGTTCTGTGTTGGAAAGCTTTGGAAACCAAAGGGCAAAAGTCATCAGCACCTGCTAAGAATGCTTTGTCATGTTTCAAAATGCTCATTTACAAAATGCCCAGATGCCCAGATCTTCTGAGCAGTGGCGATGATCATCAGGTTGACAAGCATGTGCGAATTCCACCAGCTCGACATCCCGATGCACGTAAGGTCTTCAAAGCCCGACTTTTGCAGAAATGTGCAGCACAGCATCCACTGGGGATTAATGACCCGAATGTGATCTGGAGAGCAAGATTTAAGATGTGGAAAAATAGAAGTAAGAATGAAAAGTGATTAAAATGGATGGGTGACATGAAAAGAAGAAATTGAATAAAATAAATGGAAATGGGGTGAAGGTGAAGGTGAAGTTGTTGAACTCAATGTTCAGTCCAGAAGGCTGTAAAGTGCCCAATTGGATGATGAGGTTGCTGTTCTTCCAGTTTACGTTGGGATTCATTGGAACATTGCAAAAGACCAAGGATGGACATGTGGGCAGGAGAGCAGGGTGATATGTTGAAGTGACAAGCGACAGGACGATCTGGGTCCTGCTTGCAGACAGACCAAAGGTGTTCTGCAAAGCAGTCACCCAGTTTGCCTTTGGTCTCTCCAATGTAGAGTAGACTGCATTGGGAGCAGGGAATGCAATAGACCAGATTGACAGAGGTGTAGGTGAAACGCTGCTTCACCTGAAAGGAGTATTTGGGCCCTGGAATGGTGAGCAGGGAGGAGGTAAAGGGGCAGGTGTTGCATCTTCTACGATTGCATGGGAAAATGCCATGGGCAAGGGATGAGGTGTTGGTGTAATGGAGGAACGGACCAGGGTGTCTTGGAGAGAATGGTGCCTGCGGAATGTTGACAGGGAGTGAGGGAAGATGTGTTGAGTAGTGGCATCATGCTGGAATTGTTCCTTAACAATCTGTAATTCTGTTCTGCCTTTCACACATTCCGACCACTTAATGGACATTCTGAAGAAGGGTCATCTCGACTCGAAGCATTGGTTCTATTCTCTCCCCACAGATACTGTCAGACCTGCTGAGATTTTCCAGCATTTTCTGTTTTTGTTTCAGATTCCAGCATCCGCAGTGTTTTGCTTTTATTATAGATAATGTAGATCATGGCCTCTTCTGTCCAGAACAGTAGAACCAGAGGAAGACAGGTAAATGAAAAATTAATCTTCCATCGAAAGGCAGCAAGCGAGTATTCAGCAGGTTGGGGTCACATTGCACATATCTGACTTCTTAACTTCCCTCTGGTCCTCCCCATATGGAATGAGTGTGGGGAGATTAATGTTGAGACCAATATTTCCACAGATTAGTTTTGAATTCAGCCTCCTTCCTCTGCTTCCTCCTGCACAGTCATTTATGGTCTATAGTATCTCATATCTTTCAATCACCATCACCTCTCAACCTTTTTCCAGTGAAAATGTTGTGCAATTCATGTAATCGCTGCTCATAATCAACCCCTCCATCCCCTCAATCATTCTGGATTCCCTTCTTATAAGTCCTCAGCAATCTGCGATTGTGTTGAGACAGCTCGAACTGCACACAGTGCTTTAAGTGCAGCTGCACCAGTGACTTGTGAAGTGATAGGAATTACCCCACTATTTCAGTTCAAAATTGGGCCTTTTAGTGCATCCCAACATCAGAGTTGCTTTCCTCATTGTGACTGAACATTGTTACAATAGCATCACTTCAGTGTCAGCCAGGAGTCCAAGATCTCTGATCCGGCGAAGGAAGTGATCGGGTGTAGACAAGCTTGAAAGGGAAAGCCTGCTGGTTTAAAGCTTGAGGTTAGACGGTTCGAATGGATTTGGGAAGAATGGGTTGGCATAGCGAACTAGACAATGTAATCCAAATTATTTAATAAAAATAATCAAACTAATGTAACGCCACAGTTCTGCAACATTTTATTTCTTTCACCTATATCCACAGATAACATCAAGCGGATATTGCTTTGCCCTCTTCTAAAAACTACAGGGCATTGCAGGATTGATTTCAGCTTTCAGCTGGTCCCTTTTTATTTTTTAGTACTCATTGTGACATTCCTAATAAATTGGAGGTATATTGTTTTACCTTTCTATTGATTTTATTTTTACCTCCAGCACTGAATTTTAATCTATGTCCTCTTGTCTCCACGTAGCCATAAAGGTACAGCCTTGAGCCTCAAAAAAGAGAGCACTTGAGTGCTTCTTCCTTGGGAACTGCAATAGATCATTTCACAAAACACGTTACTCCTGTATAATTTTCACCTCCGAGATCTTCCACCGAAGTAAATTAAAAGAGAATCGTGTTTCCTTTTAAAAAAAATCACATATTTTGTATGTACCGAGTGAGGCAGATATTTTTGCGTTTTTTTTGGAAACCAGAGGTAATAAATCTGAAACACTGGCACAAGGGAAGCATTGGGAAAAGCAGTTGTCATACTTCATGAATACTGTACAGTCAGTCATTCGTGCAATTGGAACACCTTTCTTTATTGTAGGTATTTGTGCAGGTGAAGAATTTATGATTTGGTTTCAGGTCTCTAGGCAGACTAATTATGAGTGGTTTTGTCCAGAATCCCCAAGCCTTAATGTTGCAGAGTTTCTAAAATCGGGATAGAGTGAAGCTTTATGGTTGATTTTCTTTTCCCTTTTTCTGAAAAAAAAATGTTCCAAGCATTGCTTAGAAATGGCTTCCCGCCCTCCGTCCATTTTCATCTCAACCCAGTGATACCAGTCAACAGTTCAGGAGCAGTCAGAAGCTTGGGGTCCACATCAGAGACTCGAGCATGTAATCCAGGCTGACACTCACGGATTGTTCTAAGGCAACACTATCAGAAGTGATGGTTCTGTAGATGAGACATTAAAGTGAGGCCCTTTCTGCTTTCTCGGTTGGATGTAAATAATTCTGCTCTAAAAAGACAAGGGAATTTTCCCTGCTGTCTTGACTGAATATATAGCCCTCAATCAAAATTACTGAAAAAAAAATTTATCTGCTCATTTTCTCACTACAGTTTGTGGGACCTTGCTGTGTGGTAAATGGGCTGCCACATTTCTGAAATTATAACAGTGATTACATTTCACAAAGACTAAATTGCAATGGTGTCTCCTTCCACAACACTTGGAAACTAAAATTCCTGGCCAGAATTCTCTGTCCGTTCTTGACCCGCCACTGCCACCAGCGAGAACGGAAAATTTGGCACGCGGGAGAATCCTAGTCGCAGGTGAGGTCGGAGAATCCAACCCCTTAACCTAGTATTTAAATCCTTTTCTGATCATGTCCTTTTGCACGTTCCCCAGTATACTTACTGCTAGCTGTCCAGCAATCCTGGATACCCATTTCAAATGGAAAAGATTTTACACTGGATGCCAGAATGGTGGGTTTCATGTGTGAAACAGATATCCCCCACATTAGAATGAAGTGCTTTCACTACCGCTGGAGTCTCTGCTCTTTCTGCATTCATTTCCCTCTGTGTCCTTTGATAGATTCTGTCAGGTTCCTTCTTTAGTTGAGCTAACTCCTCTTATATGTTTCTTCAATTTGTTGGAATACATCTTTCTGTAAGATGACTTCAATCAGGCCATTGAAGTTGGCCTATTGGAATATGAACTCTCTGATCAAGGATCCAATTGATGGGCCAACCAAAGCCTTGGAGTCTTTGCTTTGTACTTAACTGGGAGTGTCAATTCTTCTGACACCCCCAGAGGTAGCCTGTTAACTGATTGCACTCTGTGCATGGCTGCTAGAGTTGTAAATAAAGGGATTTTGGTGAAAGGACTTCTGCCTCTGCAGATTTATTACACTTTCCCCAACCTTAAGTAATTGAGAGTTTATCTATTCACCAAAAATCATTCTCTGATGTAAACAGCAATGATGTGAAGTACTTGTTAAAGTTTAAAGTTTATTTATTAGTCACAAGTAAGGCTTACATTAATGCTGCAATGAAGTTACTGTGAAATTCCCCTAGTCGCCACACTCCAGTGCCTGTTTGGGTCAATGCACCTAACCAGCACATCTTTCAGTCTGTGGGAGGAAACCAGAACACCCGGAGGAAACCCACGTAGACACAGGGAGAACGTGCAAACTCCACACAGGCAATGACCTAAGCCAGGAATTGAACCTGGGTCCCTGGCGCTGTGAGGCAGCAGTGCTAACCAGTGTGCCACCGTGCTGCTGTACACCGTGACGCCATTAAACATCCATTTCCATTTTTGCTAATTTTCTATTAAGTCACTGTCCTCCCCATCCTCTTAGGTATCCCTCCCTACACTTAATAATTCTTTTTACTGCGACATTCGTAGAATGTTTGACTGTACTTTTTAATATTTATTGAGATTCTCATCTCTTATTTCTCTGAACCTTTTTCCATATTCTCCTGTATTTTTAATCATATCTATTGGGCTTATATGCTCCCATCTTCAATTTAAGTTTGCTTTGAATCTCTATTTCCCCACAGAGCTGAAACTTGAAGTTCTTTCTTTTTTAAGTATCTATTCATTCTGTCAGTAATTGGTTGGGAGATAGGAGTTGGAATAAAAGGAACATCTTCTGATTGGCGGGCTGCAACAAGTACAGTTCTCCAGGGATCTGTACTGTGGCTTTGGCTTTTTAATCCTGTACATTGATGACTTAGCTAAAGGAAGCAAGTTCTACATTCAATTTTGCAGGTGACACTAAGTCAAGAGGCACCGCATGTTTGTTTGAATGGGAGCAGAACGTTTCTAGAGTCACAGACAACATGAGAGGGCAAAACTGTGACAGATCGAGTTAAATGAATGCAAATGGGAGATCATCCACTTTGGGCCTGAGAAATTCTGACAAAGCAGAATTTCATCTTAATGATGAGAAGTTAAAAGCTGTCAAGGGGCAAAGAGATATAGGGATCCACGTGAACAAAGTTTTTAAAGATGGTGGAGAAAGTAATGGAAGGGTTTGGGGATGGAGGTGGGTGTGGGGGGAGGTGGCGCAGATTAGAATTCCATCTAGAAAACTGACCTGTTGCGGTCCGAATTTTAAGAATAAAATACCCAATACTGATCTACTTTGAAGCTTTCCTTCTAGTAGAAGAGGGAAGGTACCATTCTCAAAAAGCTCTGACAAGGGGTCATCCAGACTCGAAGGGCAGGGTTTTCTGGCTGCGTTCGCCCCTAAACTGGAAAATGCCGCCCAAGGTCGATGACCTTTCCATGGTCTGTCCCTTGCCCGCTACGATTCCTGTGGCAGGCGGAATGGGAAAATTCACACCGAAATGTTGGTCAGAAGTTGGGTGGCATAGTAGCACAGTCGTTAGCGCTGCTGCCTCGCAGCGCCAGGGACCCAGATTCGATTCCTGGCTTAGGTCACTGTCTGCACGTTTTCCCCGTGTCTGCATGGGTTTCGTCCGGGCGCTCTGGTTTCCTCTCACAGTCCGAAAGATGTGTTGCTTAGGTGCATTGGCAATGCTAAATTCTTCCTCAGTGTACCAGAACAGGTGCCGGAATGTGGTCACGAGGGGATTTTCACAGTAACTTCATTGCAATGTTAATGTAAGCCTATTAGTGACTAATAAATAAATAAACTTTAATTCTCCCATCCCATCCGTCACTGGAAATTTAACGGGTGGGTTGTGGAGCATGTGAAATGCCAGTGACGTTCGGCCGAGAATTTCCGGCTTTTAGACCAGCGCGGCTGGAGAATTCCACCCTTTATTTCTATTCTCTCTCCACAAATACCATCAGAACTGCAGAGATTTTCCAGCATTTTCTGTTTTAGCTTTATTGCTCTATTTCAGCTGTCTTTGTGGTCATCACATTCCTCTCCAGAGCCTGCTGCTGAGTGGCTGGAACTTATGATAAGTCAAGCAGTAAGCGCTCTTAATATGCAACAGTTACATAAATAGGACCCCATGTTTGAGGAGCACTGAGCAGAGAACATATGGCACATTTCACTCACTGTGTACTGGTGATCCAGCTGAAGAGGAACACATGTTAAATTTTACAATACTTTTGTGAGCTCTGAAGGACCAGCAGAAAACTTCCAGACTTTACAAAACTGGCCCAGTCTGCTGTCACTCCAGCTTCAATCCCCATCCTGCCCCTCCCCTGAGATAGGATTCCTCTCCGCAAGACCTACTATCTTTTGACCTGGAGGCTAGCTGGAGTGTCTGATGTTCTGGTACTCCAGAGCTTTCCAGAATGATTGTTTGTCTCTTGCAGCCCTTCAGCCAAATATTAATAAGACTTAACCCTCAAAACTGACCAGGCCTCCCGTCACCACCATCGGGAGGCTGAGTTCCACCAAGTAGCTGCCTCATTAT
Organism: Mustelus asterias; assembly: GCF_964213995.1. NCBI lineage: Eukaryota > Metazoa > Chordata > Chondrichthyes > Carcharhiniformes > Triakidae > Mustelus > Mustelus asterias. Next base: position 141,736,455 of record NC_135801.1, on the reverse strand, counting down.
ATACACTTGGCTGAGAGCCCAAACATCCATCAGAATAACAGGATACCTTCTCCACAGAAGAAATGTTGTTTGATTGACAGCTCAGGCTCTCTGATCACTGTTGTCAATTTCACACTGTTTGTTGACTTAAGTAAATATTTTCAAGTGTTTGTGGTCTGTGATTTTTGAAACGTCAAAGGATCTGGATGATTGACATTTTTATTAGCTTGGCATCCAGACTTTTTCTCATGAAAGAAAGTAATCAATGGATTACATTTTTCAGAGCTTTTTCTAATGACACCCCACTTTATGCTGTGGTGTCCACTGATTGTAGAAAGGGTACAGTGGGTCAATAGGCATGGGAGTGTCAGAGCCTGGTATAGGGAATCGGGATGAAGTGATAGGTGAAAGAGCAGAGCCTTGCAAGGAGGGCAAGAGGGGTCTGAGGGAGTGGATGAAGTGTCATGTATTGGAATGGATGGTGTATGGGGATGTTTGGAGGATGAAGTGGATGTGAGAGATGAGGGATGGAGGGCCTTTGAGTTTTTTATCCACTGAGAAAAAGCCCCATGGCATTGAGGTGGGTCTTTTATACTGCCCGCCTCTGCATCCGGCAGCTCCTGTAGCTGCCCCAGCACTTCTCCCTGGCAGAATGGCCTGACTCCAGCTTGCACCTAGTCCCCAGCCATGAAAATCATGCCTCAGTGAGCACTCTACCCCAAGGCAGATTATCCAAGCTGGGAATCTTCCTGACTCTCCTACCCACCTTGAGGATGGAGACTCCAGGCCTCTATCTCCCCTGGTCCTGGGTGCTCATTTTGCACCTTCTGTGGCTCACACTTAATATCCCTAAAAGCTTCCCCGTTCCAATTGGACTACATTTTAAAATGGAATTCAATGATGACGTTATGGTCCTCAAGGATTGAAACAGTTTCCCTTGGAGGGTGACAGAATTCGGACAGACATGACTGGAAAAGGAATCACCAGCAGATTGCCTGCTGGGGTTCATGGAATCATCAAATCTGCAGTGCAGAAGGAGTCTTTCAAATGTCAGTTGACTGGAATTCAGGACCGGCATGTACCTATGAGGATGAAGGATAAGTGTGGCAAGTATCGGAAACCCTGGATAACGAAGGTTATGAGCCTCGACAAAAAGAAAAAGGAAGCATTCTTAAGGTTTAAAAGGCTTAGGACAGATAAAGCCCTAGAAGAATATAAAGACCGTAGGAAGGAACTTAAGGAAAGAGTTAGGGGGGCTAAAAGGGGTCATGAAAAATTCTTGGCAAACAGGATTAAGGAAAATCCTAAGGCATTTTATACATATGTAAAGAGCAAGAGGGTAGCCAGGGAAAGGGTTGGCCCACTCAAGGACAAGGGAGGGAATCTATGCATGGAACCAGAGAAAATGGGCAAGGTACTAAATGAGTATTTTGTGCGAAAGTATTCACCAAAGAGAAGGACTTGGTGGATGATGAGTCTGGGAAAAGATGTGTAGATAGTTTGAGTCATGTTGAGATCAAAAATGAGGAGGTATTGGGAAACATTAAGGTAGACAAGTCCCCAGGGCCTGATGGGATATACCCCAGAATACTGAGAGAGGCAAGGGAGGAAATTGCTGGGGCCTTGAGAGAAATCTTTGTATCCTCACTGGTTACAGGGGAGGTCACAGAGGATTGGAGAATAACCAATGTTGTTCCTTTGTTTAAGAAGGGTAGCAAGAATAATCCAGGGAGTTACAGGCTGGTGAGCCTTACATCAGTGGTAGGGAAATTATTGGAGAGGATTCTTCGAACAGGATTTATTCCCACTTGGAAATAAGTGGACGTATGGTTTTGTGAAGGGGAGGTCATGTCTCACTAACTTGATCGAGTTTTTCGAGGAAGTGACGAAGATGATTGATGAGGGTAGGGCAATGGATGTTGTCTACATGGACTTCAGTAAGGCCTTTGACAAGGTCCTTCATGGCAGACTGGTGCAAAAGATGAAGTCGCATGGGATCAGAGGTGAGCGGGCAAGGTGGATCCAAAACTGGCTCGGTCAAAGAAGACAGAGGGTAGCAGTGGAAGGATGTGTTTCTGAATGGAGGGCTGTGACAAATGGCGTTCCTCAGGGATCAGTGCTGGGACCTTTGCTGTTTGTAATATATATAAATGATTTGGAGGAAAATGTAACTGGTTTGATTAGTGAGTTTGTGGGTGACACAAAGGTTGTTGGATTTGCGGATAGTGATGAGGACCATCAGAGGATACAGCAGGATACAAATCGGTTGGAGACTTGGGCGGAGAGATGGCAGATGGAGTTTAATCCAGACAAAAGTGAGGTAATGCATTTTGGAAGATCTAATACAGGTAGGAAATATACAGTAACTGGCAGAACCCTTAAAAGTATTGATAGGCAGAGGGATCTGGGTGTACAGGTACACAGGTCACTGAAAGTGGCAACGCAGGTGGAGAAGGTAATCAATAAGGCATATGGCATGCTTGCCTTCATCGGCCAGGGCACTGAGTTTAAAAATTGGCAAGTCATGTTGCAGCTTTATAGAACCTTAGTTAGGCCGCATTTCGAATATAGTGTTCAATTCTGGTCGCCACACTACCAGAAGGATGTGGAGGCTTTGGAGAGGGAACAGAAAAGATTTACCAGGATGTTGCCTGGTATGGAGGACATTAGTTATGAGGAGAGGTTGGAGAAACTTGGTTTGTTCTCACTGGAAGGAGGTTGAGGGGCGACCTGATAGATGTCCACAAGATTATGAGAGGCATGGACCGAGTGGATAGTCAGACCCTTTTTCCCAATGTGGAAGAGTCAATTACTAGGGGGCATAGTTTTAAGGTGCGAGGGGCAAGGTTTAAAGGAAATGTACGAGGCAGGTTTTTTACACAGAGGGTCGTGGGTGCCTGGAACTTGCTGCCGGGGGAGATAGTGGAAGCAGATACGGTAGTGACTTTTAAGGGGCGTCTTGACAAATTCATGAATAGGATGGGAATGGAGGGATATGGTCCCCGGAAGGTTAGGCTGTTTTAGTTAAATCAGGCAGCATGATTGGTGCAGGCTTGGAGGGCTGAAGGGCCTGTTCCTGTGCTGTAATTTTTTTTGTTCTTTGAATACTTTGCCTCAGTATTTGCCAAAGAGAAGGACTTGATGGATGAGGAGCCTCGGGTAGGGTGTGTAGATATTCTGTCGATATCAAAAAGGAGGAAGTACTGGGTGTCTTAAAAAGCATTAAAGTAGATGAGTGCCCAGGACCTGATGGGATCTACCCCAGAATACTGAGGGAGGCAAGGGCGGAAATTGCTGGGGCTTTGACAGAAATCTTAGTATCCTCATTGGATACAGGTGAAGTTCCAGAGGACTAGAGGATAGCCAATGTTGTTCCATCGTTTAAGAGGGGCAGCAGGGATAATCCAGGAAATTATATAGGCCGGTAAGCTTTACGTCAGTGGTAGGGAAATTATAGGAAAAGATTTTTAGGGACAGGATTTACTCACGTTTGGAAACAAATGGACTTATTACTGAAAGACAGCATGGAGGTTGTGCCTCACTAACTTGATCAAGTTTTTTGAGGAAGTGACGAAGACGATAGATGAGGGAAAGGCAGTGGATGTTGTATAAATGGACTTCAGTAAAGCCTTTGACAAGGTACCTCATGGTAGACTGGTACGAAAGGTGAAGTCACACGGGATCAGAGGAGAGGCTGGTAAGATGGATACAAAACTGGCTTGGCCATAGAATAAGAAGTCTCACAACACCAGGTTAAAGTCCAACAGGTTTATTTGGTAGCAAAAGCCTCTAGCTTTAGGAGCGCTGCTCCTTCATCAGGTGAGTGGGATTTCAGTTCACAAACAAGGCATATAAAGACACAAACTCAATTTACAAAATAATGGTTGGAATGGTACAGGTAATCAAGTCTTAAAGGTACAGACAATGTGAGTGGAGAGAGCGTTAAAGAGATGTGTATTGTCTCTAGACAGGACAGTTAGTGAGATTTTGCAAGCCCAGGCAAGTTGTGGGGGTTACAGATAGTGTGACATGAACCCAAGATCCTGGTTGAGGCCGTCGTCATATGTGCGGAACTTGGCTATCAGTCTCTGCTCAGCGACCCTGCGTTGTCATGTGTCGTGAAGGCTGCCTTGGAGAACACTCACCTGAAGGTCAGAGGCTGAATGCCTGTGACCGCTGAAGTGTTCCCCAACAGGAAGAGAACACTGTTGCCTGGTGATTGTCAAGCGGTGTTCATTCATCCGCTGTCGCAGCGTCTGCATGGTCTCCCCAATGGGGACATTATTTTGTAAATTGATGCTTGTGTCTTTATATGCCCTGTTTGTGAACAGAACTCCCACTCACCTGATGAAGGGGCAGCACTCCGAAAGCTAGTGGCTTGTGCTGCCAAATAAACCTGTTGAACTTTAACCTGGTGTTGTGAGACTTCTTACTGTGTTTATCCCAGTCCAACGCCGGCATCTCCACATCTTGGCCATAGAAGATAGAGGGTAGCAATAGATGGGTGCTTTTCGGAATGGAAGGCTGTGACTAGTGGTGTTCTACAGGGATCAGTTCTTAGACCTTTGTTGTTCGTAGCATATATAAATGATTTGGAGGAAAATGTAGCTGGTCTGATTCGTAAGTTCGCAGACAACACAAAGATTGGTGGAGTTGCGGATAGTCAAGAGGATTGTCATAGAGTACAGTAAGATATCGACCAGTTGGAGACTTGGGCGGAGAAATGGCAGATGGAGTTTAATCCAGACAAGTGTGAGATAATGCATTTTGGAAGGCCCAATGCCTGTAGGAATTACACAGTAAATGGTGGAACCCTTAGGGGTATTGACAGGCAGAGAGATCTGGGCGTACATGTCCACTGATCACTGAAAGTGGCCATGCAGGTGGACAAGGTAGTCGAGAAAGCATACGGCATGCTTGCCTTCATCGGTCAGGGCATTGAGTATAAAAATTGGGAGGTCATGCTGCAGCTGTGCAGAACCTTAGTTAGGCCTCATTTAGAATATTTACAATTCTGGTCGCCACACTACCAGAAGGATGTGGATGCTTTGGAGTGGGTAAAGAAGAGGTTTACCTGGTCTGAAGGGTAGTAGCTATGAAGAGAGGTTGGATAAACTCGGTTCGTTCTCACTGGAATGACCGAGGTTGAGGGGTGACCTTATAGAGGTCTACAAGATTATGAGTAGCACGCACAGAGTGGATAGTCAGATGCCCTTTCCTAGGGTAGAAAAGTCAAGTACTAGGGGACATAGGTTTAAGGTGTGTGGGGAAACGTTAAGAGGAGATGTGCAAGGCAAACTTTTTACACAGAGGGTGGTGAATGTCTGGAATGCGCTGCCTGGGGATGTGGTGGGAACAGGTACAATAGCAGCATTTAAGGGGCAACTAGACGAATACAAGAATAGGATGGGAATGGAAGGATACGGACTCCGTAAGTGCATACAGTTTTAGTTTAGGAAGGTATCACAATTGGCGCAGGCTTGGAGGGCCTTAGGGCCTGGTCCTGTGCTGTACTGTTCTTTGTCCTTTGTTCTTTAAGGCCATTTGGCCCATCAAGCCTGCACTGACAACAATCCCACCCAGGTCCTGTCCTAACCCAGTAACCCTACATATTTACCCTCCTAATCCCCCTGACATTAAGGGGCAATTTACCACGGCCAATCAACCTAACCCCCACATCTTTGGAGTGTGGGAGGAAACTGGGGCACCCGGAGGAAACCCACGCAGACACGGGGAGAATGTGCAAACTCCACACAACCAATGACCCAAGACTGAAATTGAACCCAGGTCCCTGGCGTTGTGAGGCAGCAGTGCTAACCATTGTGACACTGTGCCACCCTGAGTTGGAGGATAAGAAATGGCAATGGCCATCTCCTCTTGGCAATGTCCAATTGAGACCTGTGGTTATGGAATTTATGCAACCTCAAACAAACATTCATTTCTAATAGATATTTTTCACAGCTTTGACACAGCTTGACTACTTCCAATCCTGCACCACCAAAGGCCTATTACAGGCAAGCCATGGCCACCACGCTGTTCCTAGCCTCCAGTAGTCATTTAAATGGCATTACTGCTTTGTGGCAAAGCACCTAAAATCGCACTGGAAATTCAGCCCTTAAATGGGTTCTTGGAAGTCCAAGGGAATTGACATCAACTCTAAAATGGCACATTCATCTTTAATGTAGATTAAAATCCAACCAAATTTAGGAGAGGAGGGTATTTATTCTGCTTTCTAGTTTGTCCCCGGTATTTATGTTGCTCTTAAATGTAAAAATAGTTGTTCACTTTGGACAACAAGGTGTAACCATTGACTCAACTGGATTTGCCACATAAACACAGTGGCTACAAGAGCAGATCAGAGGCTAGGAATACTGCAGTGAGTAATTTACCTCCTGACTCCCCAAAGCTTGTCCACCATCTACAAAGCAAGTCAGGAGTGTGATGGAATACTCCCCACTTGCCTGGATGGGTGCAGCTCCAACAACACTCGAGAAGCTGGATACCATCCAGGACAAAATAGCCCGCTTGATTGGCACCACATCTACAAACATTCAATTCCTCCACCACTGATGCTCAGTAGCAGCAGTGTTTACTATCTACAAGATGCACTGCAGCAATTCACCAAAGAATCTTAGACAGCACCTTCCAAACCTACGACCACTTCCATCTAAAAGGACAAGGGCAGCAGATACATGGGAACACCACCCCTGCAAGTTCCTCTGCAAGCCACTCACCATCCTGACTTGGAAATACATCGCCAATCCTTCACAATCGCTGGTCAAAATCCTGGAATTCCCTCCCTAACAGCATTGTGGGTCAACTCCGAGAACATGGACCACAGCGATTCAAGAAGGCGACTCACCACCACCTTCTCAAGGGCAACTGGTGAACTGGTGCGATGACAATAATCTCTCCCTCAATGTCAACAAACCAAAGGAGACTGTCATCGACTTCAGGAAGCATAGTGGAGGGCATGCCCCTGTCTACGTCAATGGAGACGAAGTAGAAATGGTTGAGACCTTCCATTTTTTAGATGTCCAGATCACCAACAGCCTATCCTGGTCCCCCCATGCTGACACTATAGTTAAGAAAGCCCACCAACACCTCTACTTTCTCAGAAGACAAAGGAAATTTGGCATGTCTGCTTCGATTCTCAGCAACCTTTACAGGTGCACCATAGAAAGCATTCTTTCTGGCTGTATCACAGCTTGTTATGGCTCCTGTTCTATCCAAGACCGCAAGAAACTAGAAAAGGTTGTGAATGAAGCCTAATCCATCCTTCAAACCAGCCTCCCATCCATTGACACTGTCTACACATCCCGCTGCCTTGGAAAAGCAGCCAGCATAATCAAGGACCCCATATACCCCAGATATACTCTCATCCACCTTCTTTCATCGGGAAAAAGATACAAAGGTTGGAGGACATGTACCAATCGACTCAAGAACAGCTCTTCCCTGCTGCCATCAGACTTTTGAATGGACCTAACTTGCATTAGGTTGATCTTTCCCTACACCCTAGCTATGACTGTAACACTACATTCTGCACTCTCTCCTTCTCTATGAATGGTATGCTTTGTCTCTATAGTGTGCAAGAAGCAATAGGTTTCACTGTATACTAATACATGTGACAATAACAAATCAAATCAAATCAAAAACTGGTGATAGGCAATAAATGCTGGACAGCCAGTGATGCCCATGTCCCACAAATGATTGAATAAAAAAAACAGAGCAAAGTACCATTGTAAATTTGTCACTTTACTGTAAGGATGACCCATTGCATGGGTCAGTGACAATCCAACATATTTTCTATTCACTCAGCTGTGATGGCGGGATGTCTCAATGCACAAAACTCTGTAGACAAACAGCGATATCCATTATGTAGCATAAATGCTGAACTGAAGTGGAAAAAATAAATGATCAATTCCAGATATAATTAAGGTCCATCCGTAAGAATCTCAAGTCAAAACATTAACCAATTATATTTTTTCAATATCGATAGCCTGACAAGATTGACTCTTTTTCCACCACCTTTTCTCAGTCACATACACCACAAAAACACAGAAACCTTTGCACCATCCCATTGCCTGTGTCTTGAGATCATTGAAATTGAATTAGGTGAACTTGACCAGCACTTCAAGCAGACTCCATGTGGTAAAAAGAAAGAGGCTTCTATACTTACTCGAGAATTTGCCACCTCCAGTGAAATGTTCTGCGGGGATGCACCAGGCACTGCAAAAACAGAAGAAGACCAGATAATTGAAGTAAAGGAAAAGAAAGCACTGAGCAAGTTATGCTTTATAATGAGCTGAATGTTTAATTAATTGGATGGTGGGGTCAGAAAGGTGTGAGAAACCCAGATGTCAGAATTCCCTCACACACTCTGAAGTTTAACTCTCAGCTTGGAAGCCAGCATGATTAACTGGGTACATAGAAACATACATAGAGACTAGAAGCAGGAGTAGGTCAATCAGTCCTTTGAGTCCGCTCCACCATTCATTTTGATCATGGCTGATCATTGAATTCAATATCCTGATCCTGCCTTCCCCTCATATCCCTTGATCCCTTTAGCTCCAAGAGGTATATCTAATTTCTTCTTGAAATCACGCAATGTTTTTGGCCTCAACTACATTCTGTGGTAGTGAATTTCACACATTTACCACTCTCTGGGAGAAGAAATTTCTCCTCACCTCAGTCCTAAAAGGTTTATCCCTTATCCTCAAAATATGACTCAAGTGTCCCAAGATGTGTAGATTAGGGGAATTAGTGGGGTAAATACATGGGATTATGGGAAGAGGGCTTGGGTAAGAAGCTCTGTTGGAAAGTTGGTGCAAACTCGATGGGCCAAATGCCGCCTTCTGCACTGTAGGGATTCTATGAATCTGGAACATTCTTTCTGAATCTACCTTGTCAAACCCTGTTAGAATTTTATAAGTTTCTATGAGATCCACTCTCGCTCTTTTAAAGTCCAGTGAATATAATCCTAACCGATTTAGTCTCTCCTCCGATGACAGCCCTGCCATCCCAGGAATCAGTCTGGTAAAACTTCGCTGTACTCCCTCTACAGCAAGTTAAGGACACCAAAACTGCACATAATACTCCAGGTGTGGCCTCACCAATACAATTGCAGCAAAACATTCCTATCCCTATACTCAAATCCTCTCGCTATGAAGGCCAACATACCATTTGCCTTCTTTACTGCCTGTGCACTTACTTTCAGTGACTGATGCACGAGGACACCTGAGTCGCATTGAGCATACAACTCTATCAATTTATACCCATTCAAATAATAATCTGCCTTTCCATTATTGCTACCGAAGTGGATAACCGCACATTTATCCACATTATACTGCATCTGCCATGCATATGTTCACTTATTCAGCTTGTCTAAATCATGCTGAAATATCTCTGCATCCTCCTCACAGCTCACCCTCTCACCTAACTTCGTATCAATTGCAAATTTGGTTCCCTCATCCAAATCATTTATAATGTGAGCAGTTGGGGTCCTAGCACAGGACACTGCGGCACCCTACTGGTCACTGACTGCCAATCAGAGAAAGAGCCATTTATGCCAACTCTTTGCTTCCTATCTGCAAACCAGCTTTCTATCCATCTCAAAACATGATCCGCAATCCCATGTGTTTTGTTATTTAAGGATGATATCAGGGTGGTAGTGAGAGATGATATAGGTTCTATGGAGAAAAGCATTGAATCCATTTGGATGGAAATTAGAAATAGTAAGGAGAAAAAGGTACTGATAGGCATAGTCTATAGACCGCTAAATAATAACATCACGATGGGGCGAGCAATAAACAAGGAAATAAAGTTTATTTAATCACAAGTAAGGCTTACATTAACACTGCAATAAAGTTACTGTGAAATTCCCCTAGTCGCCACACTCCGGTGTCTGTTTGGGTCAATGCACCTAACCAGCACGTTTTTCAGAACATGGGAGGAAACCGGAGCACCCGGAGGAAACCCACGCAGACAGGGGAGAGCGTTAAAACTCCACACAGACGGTGACTCAAGTCAGGAATTGAACCCAGGTCCCTTGTGCTGTGAAGCAGCAGCGCTAACCACTGTGCTCCGTGCTGCAATAACTGATGCATGTAAAAATGGTATGGCAATTATCATGGGATATTTAAATCTACATGTCAATTGGTCAAATCTGGTTAGTCAAGGCAGCCTTGAGGAGGAATTCATAGAATGTACCCGCAATAGTTTCCTCGAACAGTATGTAATGGAACCTACAAGGGGCAGCACGGTGGCACAGTGTTAGCATTGCTGCCTCATAGCACCAGGGATCCAGGTTCAATTCCAGCCTCAGGTGACTATCTGTGGAGTTTGTTCGTTCTCCCTTGGTCTGCGTGAGTTTCCCCCAGGTGTTGCAGTTTGCTCCCGCACTCCAAAGATCTGGCGGGTTAGGTTGATTGGCCATGCTAAATTCTCCCTTAGTGTCAGGGTAAATAATTTGGGTAATGAGGATAGGGTCTAGGTGAGATTGCTGTCAGTGCAGGCTCGATAGACTGAATGGCCTCCATCTGCACTGTCGGGATTCTATGAGCAAGCTATCTTCGATCTGGTCCTGTGTAATGAGACAGGAATAATTAATGATCTCACAGTTAGGGATCCTCTCGGAAGGGGCGATCACAGTATGGTGGAATTTAAAATACAGATAGAGGGTGAGAAGGTAAAATCAAATACCAATGTCTTGTTCTTAAACAAAGGAGACTACAATGAGATGAGGGAGGAGTTAGCTAAGATACACTGGGAGCAAAAACTTTATGGTGGGACAATTGAGGAACAGTGGAAGACTTCCAAAGTGATTTTTCACAGTGCTCAGCAAAAGTATATACCAGTGATAGAACAGTACAGCTCAGAACAGGCCCTTCGGCCCACGATGTTGTGCCGAGTGATAAGGAGGACTTTAGAAAAGGGGATAATCAGCCACGGATATTGAAGGAAATAAAAGAGGGTATCAAACTAAACTGAAAGAAAATGCAGACAAAGTGGCAAAAATTAGAGGGAAACTAGAGAATTGGGGTATCTTTAAAGGTCAATCGAAAGCCACAAAAAAAGCTATAAAGAAAAGTAAGATAGATTATGAGCGTAAACTAGCTCAGAATATAAAAACAGATGACAAACTTTTCTACAAATACATAAAATGAAAAAGAGTGGCTAAAGTAAACATTGATCCTTTAGAGGATGAGAAGAGACGTTTAATAATGGGAAATGAGGAAATGGCCAAGGCATTGAACAGGTATTTTGTGTTGGTCTTCACAGTGGAAGACACAATCAACATGCCAAAAATTGATGACAGGAAGGCTATGGCAGGTGAGGACCTAAAAACTATCATTATCACTAAAGAAGCAGTGTTAGGTAAGCTGATGGGGCTAAAGGTAGACACGTCTCCTGGCCCTGATGGAATGCATCCCAGGGTATTAAAAGAGATGGCGGGAGAAATAGCAAATGAACTTGTGGTAATTTACCAAAATTCGCTGGACTCTGGGGCGGTTCCGGCAGATTGGAAAACAGCAAATGTGATGCCACTGTTTAAAAAAGGAGGTAGGCAAAAAGTGGGTAACTATAGGCCGATTAGCTTAACTTCTGTAGTGAGGAAAATGCTTGAGTCTATCATCAAGGAAGAAATAGCGAGACACCTGGACAGAAATTGTCCCATTAGGAAGACACAGCATGGGTTCATGAAAGGCAGGTCGTGTTTAACGAATTTAGTCGAATTCTTTGAGAACGTTACAAGTAGAGTGGACAACGGGGAATTTTTTTATTGAATTCAGATTCCACCATCTACTGTGGCAGGATTCAAATCCAGGACCCCAGGGCATTACTCTGGGTCTCTGGATTACTAATACAGTGACAATACCACTATGCCATTGCCTCCCTGTTTTTGGACAGAAAGAAGTCCAAGAGACAAAAAAGTAGCAGTTAGTGTGATCAGCAGAGAGGAGAAAGCTGTTGGTCCTCTGCAAGCTACCAAGCAGAATGTGGGAGCGAGGATGATGTCACATACATTCTGTGGTAATCTAAAGAGTCTGGAAGAATCATCCGTGTGAGACCAGGAGAAGAAGCTGTCAGAATGGGCCTTACTGTTGAAAGTCATTTTAGAAATTCTCAGAGGACGAAGGGAGAGAATCTGTGATGGTCACTGCATATTACAACTTGGTGAATCAGGGAGATGTGAACCCAAAGGAATGGAGAGTGATTTTAGTCCATTTCCTGAAATGACTGTAATCTAGGAAGGGAGTGCTGGAAAGTACATGGATTAGTTGTAGAACATAGAACATAGAACAGTACAGCACAGAACAGGCCCTTCAGCCCACGATGTTGTGCCGAGCTTTATCTGAAACCAAGATCAAGCTATCCCACTCCCTATCATCCTGGTGTGCTCCATGTGCCTATCCAATAACCGCTTAAACGTTCCTAAAGTGTCTGACTCCACTATCACTGCAGGCAGTCCATTCCACACCCCAACCACTCTCTGCGTAAAGAACCTACCTCTGATATCCTTCCTGTATCTCCCACCACGAACCCTATAGTTATGCCCCCTTGTAATAGCTCCATCCACCCGAGGAAATAGTCTTTGAACGTTCACTCTATCTATCCCCTTCATCATTTTATAAACCTCTATTAAGTCTTCCCTCAGCCTCCTCCGCTCCAGAGAGAACAGCCCTAGCTCCCTCAACCTTTCCTCATAAGACCTACCCTCCAAACCAGGCAGCATCCTGGTAAATCTCCTCTGCACTCTTTCCAGCGCTTCCACATCCTTCTTATAGTGAGGTGACCAGAACTGCACACAATATTCCAAATGTGGTCTCACCAAGGTCCTGTACAGTTGCAGCATAACCCCACGGCTCTTAAACTCCAACCCCCTGTTAATAAAAGCTAACATACTATAGGCCTTCTTCACAGCTCTATCCACTTGAGTGGCAACCTTTAGAGATCTGTGGATATGAACCCCAAGATCTCTCTGTTCCTCCACAGTCTTCAGAACCCTACCTTTGACCCTGTAATCCACATTTAAATTAGTCCTACCAAAATGAATCACCTCACATTTATCAGGGTTAAACTCCATTTGCCATTTTTCAGCCCAGCTTTGCATCCTATCTATGTCTCTTTGCAGCCTACAACAGCCCTCCACCTCATCCACTACTCCACCAATCTTGGTGTCATCAGCAAATTTACTGATCCACCCTTCAGCCCCGTCCTCTAAGTCATTAATAAAAATCACAAAGAGCAGAGGACCAAGCACTGATCCCTGCGGCACTCCGCTAGCAACCTGCCTCCAATCCGACAGACAAGGGTTAGCCTTTCTGAAGATTAGCGTATTAGTTTCCTATGAAGTAATGTTTAGATGATTAAAAACAAAGTTTTGCGGATGCTGGACATCTGAAATAAAAACAAAAATAAAAACAAAAAGTGCTGGAAAAACTCAGCAGGTCTGGCAGCATATGTGGAGAGAGAAACAGAGTTAATACTTCACGCCCTTATTGCTCTGGCCTGCTTCCATCCTGGTCTCTGAAGAAGTCACACAGACTTGAAACACTGGGTGGAATTTTACCGGCACGTCCACTCGAATTTTGTATGATTGCGCCCGAGACCAACGGAGAATGCTGTTCCCTGAGCCTCGCCCGCCCCCGGAATCGGGGCGGGCATGCCAATAAAATTCCGGCCATTAACTCTGTTTCTGTCTCCACAGATGCCGCCAAATCTGCTGAGTTTTTCCAGAATTTTCTGTTTCAACGTTTTAAATTATGTTTCTTTTTATTAGTTTACAATAAAAAGTCTTAAAATTTAAAATTGTGCCTCTAAGTTGACCACTGGGAATTCAAAAATAATTTTCTAAAGTGATCAGAATTTACAAGGATTGTAGTACAAAATAAAGTTTTTCTTTAGTATAATCTAGGATTTCTACATTATTTTATCATAATTCAATGCCAATTAGCCATGCATTTCTGTTTGCTTTTGGATTTTTACAAGTGAAGCATAGATTTCAGATATCTAGTTTGCTCATCTGTCACTTATGGGGAAGCGATGGCCGAGTGGTATTATCACTGGCCTATTAATCCAGAAACTCAGCTAATGTTCTGGGGACCCGGGTTCGAATCCTGCCACAGCAGGTGGTGGAATTTGAATTCAATAAAAGAATCTGGAATTAAGATTCTACTGATGACCATGAAACCATTGTTGATTGTCAGAAAAACCCATCTGCTTCTCTAATATCCTTTAGGGAAGGAAATCTGCCGTCCTTGCCTGGTCTGGCCTACATATGACTCCAGATTGACTCTCAACTGCTCCTCTGTGCAAGGGCAACTAGGGATGGGCAATAAATGCTGGCCAGCCAATGATGCCTATGTCCCCCAAATGAATAAAAAATATATATATTTGTTATTCTTTTACCTCACTCTTTGGGTTGCCAGGGGTACAGGATATAATTGATGAAATATCTCAGCAAAATGAATACTAATCAGTTTGCATGAAATTCAGGAAACTGAACTAGAAGTCAGTTCACAAAAGAAATGGCCACAGATAGAGAACTGGTCAATGATTAATTCACAGAATGAAACAGAATGAGGCTGGAGAAATAAAGCCATGGAGCTAATTGGCAATAGAATACTAAACAGCAAGAACTAATCCTTGACACTAATAGAAAACAAGATGATAGAACTAATCTTCAGAAGGAGCCCAGAAGAGAATGGAACCGTGTAACAGGATCCTGTAAATTAAGTCTGTAAAAAAAAAATAGATAAAGCAGTGACAGAACAAGACAAAGGCTGAGAGGACTAAAATGGCAAAGTAGTTGGCAGAACCAGATGATAGGATTCTGTACCAGCAAACATGCTATGAAGCTAGACAGATGGCAGATTATGATGGCAGAATAAGATGAGAGAATATGTAACAATTACATGAGCACCGGTTAACAATCTTGTTGACATGAATATCAACACAACAACCTGATTCAACAAGGTAACAGCATGGTGCAACAACCAGTCTACAGAGCTAACTGATAGGACTTGATGAGGAATTAGTATAGAATCATAGAATGGGTACAACACAAAAGGAGGTCAGTCAGTGCTGGCATTCTGAAGGAGCAATTCACCAAGTACCACTCCCCTGCCTTTTCCCATAACCCTGCAATCTTTTCCTTTTCAGACAATTTCATTTTAAAAGCCACCCTGACTCCATCACACCCTCGGGCAGTGCATTCCAGACCTTTATCATTCACTGCATGATTTTTTTTTCTTCATGTCGCCATTGTTCATTTTACCAATTGCCTTAAGTCTGTGTCCTCTGGTTTTTGATCCTTTCTCAACAGGAACTAATTCTCCCTATCCAGTGCAGACCCGTCAAGGGCGGCACGGTAGCACAGTGGTTAGCACTGCTGCTTCACAGCTCCAGGGTCCTGGGTTCGATTCCCGGCTCGGGTCACTGTCTGTGTGGAGTTTGCACATTCTCCTCGTGTCTGCGTGGGTTTCCTCCGGGTGCTCCGGTTTCCTCCCACAGTCCAAAGATGTGCGGGTTAGGTTGATTGGCCAGGTTAAAAATTGCCCCTTAGAGTCCTGGGATGCGTAGGTTAGAAGGATTAGTGGGTAAATATGTGGGGGTAGGGCCTGGGTGGGATTGTGGTCGGTGCAGACTCGATGGGCCGAATGGCCTCCTTCTGCACTGTAGGGTTTCTATGTTTCTATGTCATGATTTTGACTACCTCTAATGAATCTCCTCTCACTCTTCTTTCTATGCAACTAAAGTACCTTATCCCTGGATCACAGATGGGTAATAGCCGATTGTGAGGAATATGGTGGTTCAATAAGAATGGGGGAGGTGGAGGGGTGCAGTGAATTTGCATCATGTTCCTGATGTATTCTTACCACCACCCTATTGTCGTCCCCACAATTTTAGTTGCCCCAATTCATGCAAAGGAAAGTGACCCACCCGAGAGAAAAATCATTTCTACCGGTGCTTGGCGTGGGAGTCAGTGTCAAACCACATAAAGGAGACCCGGGGAAAATTTCCCAGACCTTGCTATCCATGGGCGACAGGGAAGGGGAGAAGGCCAGGCAGTTAAATGTCTGCTTTGATCCCCAGACCCTACTGTTTCAGTTCTGAACAAAAGTCAACATCACAGATGTTAATGGAGAGATGGTTATGAGAATTATGTTCAGCAGAGGAATAGTTAACAGAGGAATAGTTAACAGAGGGAAGGTTGGCAGAGGGATGGCTATAAGAGGGAAGGTTGGCTGAGGGAGGGTGGTAGAGGGAGGGATAGTTAGCAGATGAAGGGTTGGCAGAGGGATGATTGTTAGAGGAATAGTTGTCCTACCCAGGGACTAAGTCCCATGGCAGGTGGGAATGTGGAGTGTGAAGAGGCTGAAAGGAAACCGCGTCATAGCTTCTGGCCCCGATCACATTATTGGTGCAACCAGGTGTTTTGCATTGTATTTTGTGACTGGGCAGACCAGATAGTGTGTAGTCTGCTGTCGTAACTGGTTGCCATGTTTAAAAGCACCCAACATCACTGACCCACTATTGAAGAAAGAAGATGGATCTCTGGGACACTCTGAGGCTGGAATATGGACCTCCATGATAACACTGAAACTAGAAGATCCACCAAGTGATGCGCCCCTACTGCCCTCTCCCCCCCCCCCCCCCCACCGCAGATCCACTTGCTATTGAACTTATGGTGGGGCCATGGAAGAATTCCACCCCATGTTTTGTCCCACGTGGCCCAAGATTCAATCTTTTAGGCCTATGTCTCACAGCTCCACAGTGGAAATGACCATTACCAACTGAGCTGTCAGGTTATTAGTACACATTGGGCAGGACCTGACCAGTTATTCATACCCCACTGCTGCTGCAAGCAAGGATGGAGTATTTGGCTCTCAGTCAAATTTCCGTTCACTGCAGCAGGACCAGAAAATCACGCCGGCGTGAACAGCCAAAAGATTCCACCCGTTGTATGGCAATTTCATTTCTGATTTCTAATTTCTAAAATAGTCAAGGAAATTTTAGGCTCACATAAAAATTAAAATTTAGTATTACAATATGATTTAAAATTCTAAAGCAGTTTTGTTGAGCTGGTGGGAAGTCATACTGTTAGATAATTATTAATTTATATTTTATTTGTAATATGTTGTGTCTTGGTGTATTGGATTTTAGCTCCGGTAAGCTCATTGAAACTTTCCTGCCACAATGCTTCAAACACTTGACATATGACAGACTAAGTGCAATCAAAGATTCCCCCTCAGGTTAATCGGAACCATTTCACCAAACAAACAGACAGACCATGATCAATTTACTTCACTCAACGGCAAACCGCTCCAGAGATTTTTTCACAGATAAAATATTCTAACTGATCTAACTCAAAAGCAGGCAAGTAAAGACTTGGAAGTGATAACGTTTTCAAAAGGCACTGTGGTCTGCTGCAAAAGCTTTGACCTCACTGTACTGCAAGCAACAATGGTATATGGTGAATTAGGTGGCATGCGAGTATTCTTTTGACTGTGTACTCAGCTGTCTCTTCAGATGCAACACTGGCTTGTAGAGATCTTCCCCAGCCATCAAGGAATGCTCAATTACTTAATAAAATTAAATTACAAATTGGACTTGGATATGTGCAGCTGTTTGCCTGTTGCCACTGATGATGTGGAATTTATTTCATTCTGTAAACAGGATAAAATCTACAACATAGGAATCAAATCCATTATCACTCCCTCCACCACTGATGCACACTGGCAGCAATTAGTACCACCTACAAGATGCACTGCAGCAACTCGCCAAGTTTCTCCCAACAGTACCTTCCAAACTTGTGATCTCTATCATCTGGAAGGACAAGGGCAGCAGACGCATGGGACATCTGCAAGTTCCCCTCCAAGCCACTCACATCCCAACTTGGAGTTATATTGTCATTCCTTCACTGACACTGGGTAAATATCCTGAAGTTCCCTTCCTAACAGCACTGTGGGTGTACCTAGACCACAGGGACTGCAGTGGTTCAAAAGTTCACCACCACCTTCTCAATTAGGCATGGGCAATAAATGCTGGCTTCGCCAGCGATCTGCAAATTCCAAAACTGAATTAAAAAAAGAGGCTGGTAAACAAAATTAGGATGGGGGTAATATACTGGTATGGTTTAAGAATTGGTTAACAGACAGAAAAAAGTGAAGAGGTATAAATGGCTCATTGTCCAGATGGCAGGCTAGTGAGGTACCACAGGGATCAGTGCTGGGGCTGCAGCTGTTCATAATCCATACATTAAATAATTTGGATGCACAGGGCAAATATGGTCTTTCCAAATTTTCTGATGACACAAAACTAGGCAGGAATGCAAATTGTGAGCAGAATGCAAAGAGGCTTCAAGGTTTAAGTGAATGGGTTCGAACGTGGCGAATATAATAGGTGGGATTTTTCACCGCTCCTGTTGAAGTAGATGACCAGCCATGATCTAACTGAATGGTGGAGTCGGCTTGATGGGCCAAATAGCCTACTCCTGTTCTTGTGTTTCTATGTAACTTGATTACCCAAAAAATTCTTTTTAAAAAATTGATTCATGGGATGCAGGCCTCACAGTCTGGGCCAGCATTTATTGCCCATCCCTAATTGTCTTTAATCTGAGTGGCTTGCGAGGTCATTCAGAAGGCCCTGATATGGATCTAGAGTCACACGTAGACCAGGCCAGGTAAGGATGGCAGATTTCCTTCTTTAAAGGATATAAGTGCACCACATAGGTTTTTACGACAATCAACAATGGTTTCGTGGTCATCATGAGACTTTTAATTCCAGATTTTTATTGAATTCAAATTTCACCATCTGCCATGGCAGGGTTTGAATGCGGGTCCCCAGAGCATTACCCTGGATCTTTGCATCCAGTGACAATGTGGCTTTACACCATCGCTTCCCCAAAATGCATAATTGCATTTTTCAAAATAAAGTCTGTATTTGTTTTTAAATTAATTATAAGACTAATTATTAAGGACATTCAGGTCTTCCGTTAGAAGCAAAATTAGTTCTCATGTTGACCCATTGACTTAGCTGAATAGCATGACAGCAAGAGAGAGCCAGCCTGGAGTGGTGACGTATTTCCAATTGTTTTAATTGTATAAAAATATAAAGCCTTCTAGTTTTCTGTAAATTACACAGCTACAGAGTAATTAATAAAGAAAAAAAATAAGCAAAGTGTCTCCTTAAAAAACACAACACGTCCTCAGAGTGCCATTTTAAAGCAACTATCAGTGTTTGTGGAAAACAGTAAACAAATAGAGATGTGGAGAATCATAGAATCATACAGTGCAGTAGGAGGCCGTTCAGCCCATTGAGTCCGCACCAACCACAATCCCACCCAGGCTCTATCCCCAGAACCCCATGTATTTACCCTGCTAGTCCCTCTGACACTAAGGGACAATTTAGCATGGCCAATCCACCTAGTCCACACATCTTTGGACTGTGGGAGGAGACCGGAGCACCCAGAAGAAACCCACGCAGACACGGGGAGAATGTGCAAACTCCGCAAAGACAATGACCCAAACTGGGAATCGAACCTGCGTCCCTGGCGCTGCGAGGTGGCAGTGCTAACCACTGTGCCACTGTGCCACTCCCATGGTGAGAACTGAGCCTTGAATTGCAGAGTTTTATCATGTTTACAAAGCTGGGCTTGCAGCAAGGAGGCCCAAGAGAAGAGGATGAGAGGTAACTGGAAATAAGAGAGATTTCCCACAAAGCGTGCTCAGTTCAAACTGACTGATGTAGAATGGAATGGCTAGCAGCTCCCAATCCAGTCTTAAATTAAAATCAAGGCAGCCGATTTGATTCATTATTTTCAGTCTCTCGGGACCACACTGTGATATATGAAGTTGGGGCATTCTCACAAAGTGCTTCAATTAAATCAATTATGCACTCAGCTTCATTTACTACTCAAGTGCTCCTTATTAAGTGAAGCAATCACACACACACACACATACAAGCATACATGTCTGATTCATGAATGCTCATGATTGCTCAACAGAGATCACATCACCTCCACAAAATGAAATACTTTTTTTCTTATGGTGGTTGGAAAAAAGCAGTGATTTCTTGCTGAAACCTATCCTGCATTTTACAGCTACCCAACACTGTTCTATTGCTCCCCGAGCAGTGTCTCAGCATATTGTCACGAGAAGCCAAGCATCCTGTGTACAGTTTTGGCTTCCTTATCTAAGAAAGGATATACTTGTCATACAGGGAGCGCAGCGAAGATTTGCCAGACTGATTCCTGGAATTGTCGTATGAGGAGAGATTAGGTCGACTGGGCCTGTATTCACTGGAATTTAGAAAAATGAGCTGGGGTCTCATTGAAACACATAGGGTGGGATTTTCCGGCCTCACTCACCCCGAAACTGGAAAATCCCGCCCAAGGCCAACGGACCTTTCCATGGTCTGAGCCTCGTCGCTTTGAAACCTATGGAGGACAGGATGGCAAAATTCGCTCCATCGGGCACAATTTCCCCCCCAAAAAACTAAGTGCCCAACAGCCGGGAAAACGGGAGATTTTCCCACCCTTTTTTTGGGCAAACTTAGTTGGTTGAATTTCTGGCACTCCATGCTTCACAAATCCTCCAGGGGATTAAGTAGGATCCCCAGTAGGAGATCGCCCTCCCCCCCTCCCAATCCCCGATCCCTCAGCCCTGAACACTCCCCCGATTGCCAGCCCTGACCATCCCTTATGGCCAGCCACGATTGCCCCCCTCACCCCCCCTTCCCCCTCACCAGTGGCTGTGCAGAGTGCACAGCGGAACCCCCTGCACCATCACCAATCGGACCGCTCTGGTCTGTCCCCCCAGAAGGCCCTGCCCTGCTCAGCTCAGCCCCTTGGAACTGTTTGGTGGCAGGCTGGAAGTGCCAGGGTGCAAGGCTGACACTGCCAGGGTGCCCGGTGGGCAGTGCCAGGGTGCCAGGCTGGCAGTGTCAGGCTGGCACTGTCCAAGGGGCACCCTCTACCCCGACCTCCCAGTGGGGCCGTAATAGCCTCTGCCCCCACTAGTGAGGCCATCATGCCTAATCCCCATTGCTGGGGACAAGCTTTAATCTCTGCTGGTGTGAACCTCCTCCGTCATGGTCGGAGACATTGGCGAGCCCAGACGAAAAAGTCCCGGGCTCGCTAATGAGATTCAAATCACTATTTGCATACTGTAATCAGCCTCGTGTTGTTTCCCGGTGTGAGGCTGATTATGCCATTGAAAAGTGGCCCGGGAAAGTTGTGACCGGCTGGACGTTGATCTCGATTCCCATTTTAGCTCTCCCACCAGTATTTCTTGGCCCGCTGCACCACTCAAGCAGTGCAGTGGACCAGGAAACTCACACTCATAACATTCTGACAGGGGTGAATAGACTGGACACAGGGATACTGTTTCCCCTGGCTCTAGGGGTTTAGAACAAAGACTAACAGTTTCAACATACAGAGTAGACCATTCAGCACTGAGATGAGGAGAAATGTCTTCATTCAGAGTGTGTTAAACCTGTACCACAGAAGACTGTGGAGGCCAAGTCACTGACATACTTAAGAAGGAAGTGGATAAATGTCTAGACTCTAAAGGTGTCAAGGGGTCTGGGAAGAGCATGAGAGTACGATGTTGAGATATATGATCAGCCATGATCATATTGAAGGGCCAAATGGTCTATTTCCTGCTGCTATTTATTATGTTTCTCTGAGAGAATAAATTAACTTAGTCTGAGAGCTTTGTAGCTGAAGGTTGTTTCACCCACTGTGAAGTGGAAGAGTAATGATCAGAGTTAGACAACCAGAAACTTATGGGAATGGAACACTGAAGAATATTACAAAGGCATGCAGAAGCACAGTTATGGAGGGATTTGCCAATGACAAAAGCTGTAACTTTGGATAATGGAGAGCCAGCAAAGGTTAGTGAGGGCAGAAGTGACGGGGGTGGAGGACTTTTTGCTAACCAAGATGGATTTGGAAACGTAGAAGATAGGAGAAACACAGAAGATGCCTATCTTCTGTGTTTCTCCTATCTTCTACGTTTCCATATTCAAGAGGCGGCTGGACATAGCACATGGGGCGAATGGGATCAAAGGTTATGGGGAAAAAGCAGGATTAGGCTATTGAGTTGGTTGATCATAATGAATGGCGGAGCAGGCTCGAAGGCCTCCTCAAATGGCCTCCTCCTGCTCCTATCTTCTATGTTTCTATGTTAAGTTGACGAAAATTCCAACTGATACAAGACCTGACATGGAAGAGGCAGTCGGGCAGCACACGGCAGAATTTAGCAAGCAAGGCAGGCAGGTGACCTCAGTTAGGAGAATAGGAGGAGCATTACGTGCCTCAGCATGCCTGGGGGTAAGGAGAAGAGAAAATTCTACCCAGCTTCCCATTGCTGGTCATTAGTTATCAGTTGCTGCCACAAAGTGCATATGCGTGAACTTGTGGTGAGGAGAGGATGCGGTGTGACTGCAATCCCACCACAACAAAATATGCACTGAAATGTACTCCCTGGCTCACATACAAAGATCAGCCCCTTGATTAAGGAGCGAGGCTGGCTGCTGGCATTTTGCACCACCTAATTTCTAACATTAACAACACAAATCTTTTTTACATACTCAGGAATGGAGTGAGAGTACAGGGAATTAAATCTGGTACAACCAAACAGCTGAGAAGCAAACACACTGCTTTCTTTTATTAATGCACAGCTCAGAGTTTGACCTTTCTGTGGACATCATGTAATCCATTTAAAAAAAACTCCTGCGACTGTGTTTACTCCAGGATTTCAGAATTGTGATCGCTTTTTTGTTTTGCAAGCTGAGTGACCATTTTCAATACAGCTGCTCCTGCTTTCCTTAGTGAAAGACGTCATATTTCAAAATCAATAGAGATCCAGACCTTAAAAAATAAAGATGTTTTCATAAAACCAGTGGTCCTATGAGAACAAGACTCTGGACAGTCCCTGCAGATTGGTGGGTAGAGAATGTCACTCCAATATTCAAAAAGGGAGGGAGAGAGAAAACAGGAAATTATAGACCAGTAAGTTTAACATCAGTAGTGGGGAAAATTCTCGAATCCATTATCAAGGACTTTATAGCGGAGTATTTAGAAAGCAGTGGCAGGATCAGACAGAGTTAGCATGGATTAATGAAGGGGAATTCTTTGAAGATGTACCTAGTAGAGTTGACAAGGGGGAACCAGTCGATGTGATACATTTGGACTTTCAGAAAGCATTTGACAAAGTCTCGCACAAGAGATTATCATGCAAGATTAAAGCGGATGGGATTGGGGGAAGTGTACTGAGATGGATAGAAACTGGTTGGCAGAGAGGAAACAAAGAGTAGGAATTAATGGGTGCTTTTCAAATTGGCAGGTAGTAACTAGGTGGGTGCCACAGGGATCGGTGCTGGGAACCCAGTTATTCACAATATATATTAACAATTTGGATGAGGGAACAAAATATAACATCTCAAAGTTTGCAGATGACACCAAGTTGGGTGGGAGGGTGAACTGTGAAGAGGATGCAAAGGTCCTTCAGAATGATCTGGACAGGTTGGGTGAGTGGGCAAATCAATGGCAGATACAGTGTAATTTGGATAAATGTGCGGTTATTCACTTTGGAAGCAAAAACAAGAAGACAGATTACTAAGAACAAAGAACAAAGAACAGTACAGCACAGGAAACAGGCCCTTCGGCCCTCCAAGCCTGTGCCGCTCCTTGGTCCAACTAGACCAATCGTTTGTATCCCTCTATTCCCAGGCTGCTCATGTGACTATCCAGGTAAGTCTTAAACGATGTCAGCGTGCCTGCCTCCACCACCCTACTTGGCAGCGCATTCCAGGCCCCCACCACCCTCTGTGTAAAAAACATCCCTCTGATATCTGAGTTATACTTCGCCCCTCTCACCTTGAGCCCGTGACCCCTCGTGATCGTCACCTCCGACCTGGGAAAAAGCTTCCCACTGTTCACCCTATCTATCCCCTTCATAATCTTGAACACCTCTATTAGATCTCCCCTCATTCTCTGTCTTTCCAGGGAGAACAACCCTAGTTTACCCAATCTCTCCTCATAGCTAAGACCCTCCATACCAGGCAACATCCTGGTAAACCTTCTCTGCACTCTCTCTAACGCCTCTATGTCCTTCTGGTAGGGCGGCGACCAGAACCGGACGCAGTAATCCAAATGTGGCCTAACCAGCGTTCTATACAGCTGCATCATCAGACTCCAGCTTTTATACTCTATACCCCGTCCTATAAAGGCAAGCATACCATATGCCTTCTTCACCATCTTCTCCACCTGTGTTGCCACCTTCAAGGATTTGTGGACTTGCACACCTAGGTCCCTCTGTGTTTCTATACTCCTGATGACTCTGCCTTTTATTGTATAACTCCTCCCTACATTATTTCTTCCAAAATGCATCACTTCGCATTTATCCGGATTAAACTCCATCTGCCACCTCTCCGCCCAATTTTCCAGCCTATCTATATCCTGCTGTATTGCCCGACAATGCTCTTCGCTATCCGCAAGTCCAGCCATCTTCGTGTCATCCGCAAACTTGCTGATTACACCAATTACACCTTCTTCCAAATCATTTATATATATCACAAATAGCAGAGGCCCCAGTACAGAGCCCTGCGGAACACCATTGGTCACAGACCTCCAGCCGGAAAAAGACCCTTCGACCACTACCCTCTGTCTCCTATCTGAATTACTATCTGAATGGCTGTAAATTGGGAGAGGGGAGTGTGCAGCAGTTCCTGGGTGTCCTTGTGCATGAGTCACTGAAGGTAAGCATGCAGGTGCAGCAGGCGGTGAAGAAGACAAATGGCATGTTGGCCTTCATTGCGAGAGGTTTCGAGTACAGGAGCAGGGATGTGTTGTTGCAATTATACAGGGCCTTGGTGAGGCCACACCTAGAGTATTGTGTGCAGTTTTGGTCTCCTTTTCTGAGGAAGGATGTTCTTGTTCTCGAGGGAGTGCAGCGAAGGTTTACCAGGCTGATTCCAGGGATGGCAGGACTGATTTATGAGGACAGATCGACTAGGTTAGGATTGTTTATACTGGAGTTCAGACGAATGAGTGGGGATCTCATAGAGACTTATAAAATTCTAACAGGACGAGACAGGGTAGACGCAGCAAGGATATTCCCTATGGTGGGGGAGTCCAGAACCAGGGATCACAGTCTGAGGATTCAGGATAGACCATTTAGGACAGAGATGAGGAGACATTTCTTCACCCAAAGAGTGGTGAGCCTGTGGAATTCATTATCACAGGAAGTAGTTGATGCCAAAACATTGAATGTATCCAAGAGGTGGCTGGATATAGCACTTGGGGCGAATGGGATCAAAGATTATGGGGAGAAAGCAGGATTGGGCTATTGAGTTGGATGATCAGCCATGATGGTAATGAATGGCGGAGCAGGCTCAAAGGGCCAAATGGCCTCCTTCTGCTCCTATCTTCTATGTTTCTATGTTTCCATGTAACAAGACATTTGGCATTCCTATGCTGTGAGCAGTGTAGGCTTATGAGGGAGCAATACACAGTTGCCACCTGTTCTTTGCTTTATACACAGTCAATGCTAAACGTGTCAGTCATTCTAACTCAACGTCACCAGTCTTTCAGGAAGATTTTGTTTTACTATTACCTCCCTCCACCCCTCCACAACTATTTTCCTGATGGCGCTGTTTTTTCTGGTGTGCACCATCACCAGAATTGATGATCCTCCAGTGTCTTGTTCGAATGACAATTCCTCATAAATGAGTCTGGAGAGTATTGGTAATTTATCAGACTGTGGGGAGCGGGAGGGTTGCTTATTTCTGAAGGTCACATCACATATCGTCCAATCAAACAGCCTGTCTTCAACATTTTTGTCCCGAATCCACAAAAAAGTTCCAATAAAAATGGGGGAAAAAACATTCTTTGCACAACTATGATTTTTCCCTCTCGTTTTTTGAGACATTTTCTGTAAAATAGATCTTTAATTTCAGGAGTGGGAGTGGTTAGGAGGTGAGGTAGATTGTGGCAGAGACAGTAGCATTACAGATGTGGCAAATTCAATCCACACACTGCACTTTACAGCAGGAATCCTTAGGTATCAAGTAATCAGGAGTGGGTCCTATTTTTTTTTCTTTCTAGCCTGGAGACATTGGGTGGAATTTTGGGGGGAGGCAATGGCCTAGTGGCGTTATCGCTAGACTGTTAATCCAGAAACTCAGCTGATGTTCGAGGGACCAGGGTTCAAATCCCATTACAGCAGATGCTGGAATTTGAATTCAATAAAAATCTTTGGAATTAAGAATCTACCAATGATTATAAAACCATTGTCAATTGTCAGAAAAACCCAACCGGTTCACCAATGTCCTTTGGGGAAGGAAATCTGCCATCTTTACCTGTCTGGCCTACATCTGACTCTAGAGCCACAGCAATGTGGTTACCTCTCAATTGCCTCTCCGAGCTAAGACAACTAGGGATGGGCAATAAATGCTGGCCAGCCAGCGACGCCCATGTCCCATGAATGAATAAAAAAAGACTGTTGATCAAACTGAGAATCAGAACCTCCTGCTAAGATAAGTGCTTTTAAGGTTTTTGAAACTCAACCAAGCATTCAATTACAACATAATAACAGTCCTTTGGAAATGCCAATTAAAAACTCTGTTGAAAGTGTGGAACAAATGATCATTTCTCTCCTAAGGTCAAAGGTAAAGTCGTCATTGTCCCAGATGACCAAATGCTGCTCTCCGAGAACAAAGAACAATACAGCACAGGAACAGGCCCTTTGGCCCTCCAAGCCCGTGCCGCTCCCTGGTCCAAACTAGACCATTCTTTTGTATCCCTCCATTCCCACTCCGTTCATATGGCTATCTAGATAAGTCTTAAACGTTCCCAATGTGTCCGCCTCCACCACCTTGCCTGGCAGCGCATTCCCGGCCCCCACCACCTTCTGTGTAAAATATGTCTTTCTGATATCTGTGTTAAACCTCCCCGCCTTCACCTTGAACCTATGACCCCTCGTGAACGTCACCACCGACCTGGGGAAAAGCTTCCCACCGTTCACCCTATCTATGCCTTTCATAATTTTATACACCTCTATTAAGTTTCCCCTCATCCTCCGTCTTTCCAGGGAGAACAACCCCAGTTTACCCAATCTCTCCTCATAACTAAGCCCCTCCATACCAGGCAACATCCTGGTAAACCTCCTCTGTACTCTCTCCAAAGCCTCCACGTCCTTCTGGTGGTGTGGCGACCAGAACTGGACGCAGTATTCCAAATTTGTCTTTGAGGAAGCCATGGGGATACAGCATGGAAACAGCCTCTTCAGCCCAACTTGTCCATGCTGACCTGGTTTCTGAAACAGTTGACTGATAATGATTTAACGTGAGGATCACCACACCTCTGGCGAGGAGTGAGGGTGAGACGACAGAGCCTTTATGAATAACCTCAGCCAGTGTGAGAATTGAAGCCACACTGCATCATGAACCAGTTGTCCAGCCAACTGAACTAAACCGGCCCCCTTTTTTTTTCTAACGGATACCAGATAGCCTATCCATTAAAATAGTCCTGTAGATGTGTTTTTTTTACTCTCGCTGACTACTTTAACATGATGTTTTTTTTTCAAATCTAAAGACCAGGAGATTTTTAAAAAGTCAGATGTTGACATTTAAACAAATCTTGTCCACTTTCAAGAGTGGTCATGTCTACTCCTTCAATTCATGACACCCACACTCTTGGTTAAGGATCTGGGAATAGCCAAAATGGGATTTGTTTGAACTTAGCATTAAGTTGTATTAACAACTTAAAGCGAAGTTTACTTTTTATTTTAAGTGTAATTTGACTATTAATTCATGTTTAGTTTGTATTGGCTCTGATTCATGCTCAGGAGAAAGCTACAAACGTTTTTTGGTAATTTCTTCATTTGGGGATCACTCTGTGGATTTGGTTATTTTGATTTACGGTTCACTCATGGGGAATATAACAGGTGGGATTCTCCCAAAAGATTTTCATGTGTTGAATTCACGTAAAAGCTGGAATAAATCACGCTGAAAAATTAATCTCCCACACTCTGTGCATCACTGAGTGCCCTAGCACTGAAAAATCAGGGGGCGGGTCGTATTCTCGCTGGAGAGATCGGCAGCATAGCGCTGAGTGGGACACTGCACATCCGTCGATCTGTCAGCGGTGAGATCAGCATAGACACAGTAGGCCCACACTGTTGACCTCCCGATCGCTGGTCAGCCCTGCAACCCCGTAACACCTCCCCTCTGACCCCTCACACCCCCCCAATCACTGTACTTCAGGGAAGTACTCCGGGCAAGAACTTCCCCGGAGCGGAGAAGCTACTACATCTCCTCCAGAGCCTTCAACATGTCATTGATGAAGACGAACATCTCGCCAAGGCCATCCCCACACCCCCAATTCTTGCCTTCAAACAACCACACAACATCAAACAGAACATTGTCCGCAGCAAACTAACCAGCCTTCAAGAGAACAGTGACCACAATACCACACAACCCTGCCACAGCAACCGCTGCAAGACGTGCTGGATCATCGACACGGATGCCTTCATCTCATGTGAGAACACCATCTGCCAGGTACACGGTACATACTCTTGTGACTCGGCCAATGTTGTCTACCTGATACGCTGCAGGGAAGGATGTCCCGAGGCATGGTACATTGGGGAGACCATGCAGACACTACGACAACGGATGAATGAACACTGCTCAACAATCACCAGGCAGGAGTGTTCTCTTCCTGATGGGGAACACTTCAGCAGTCAAGGACATTCAGCCTCTGATCTTCGGGTAAGCGTTCTCCAAGGCAGCCTTCACGACCCATGACAATGCAGACTCGCTGAGCAGAAACTGATAGCCAAGTTCCGCACACATGAGGACGGCCTCAACCGGGATCTTGGGTTCATGTCACACTATTTGTAACCCCCACGACTTGCCTGGGCTTGCAAAATCTCACTAACTGTCCTGGCTGGAGACAATATACACGTCTTTAACCTGTGCTTAACCCTCTCTCCACTCACATTGTCTGTACCTTTAAGACTTGATTACCTGTAAAGACTCGCATTCCAACCATTATCTTGTAAATTAAGTTTGTGTCTCTATATACCCTGTTTGTGAACACAAGTCCCACTCACCTGATGAAGGGGCAGTGCTCTGAAAGCTTGTGCTATCAATTAAATCTGTTGGACTTCAACCTGGTGTTGCGCGACTTATTGTGCTTCCAAATGTGTCCAGGCCAGCCCCGAACAAACCCTTCGGTCACTGTGATCTCTCCTCCCACCCCCACTGGCAGCCCTGACACCCCGGTAGGCCGAGGCCCCAACCCTCCACCCCGATGGTCAGCCCTGATCACTGGCCTCCCTCCCTCTGTTACTGATCCATATGCAGAGTGGCAGCAGGATCCCCCCACCCCCACTGATCTCCCCCCCAGAGACCCCACCCCCTACTGGCCCTGTCCTCCTGGCCCTGCCCCCTTGGCACTGTCCGATGCCCAGTAGCTAGTGCCAAGGTTCCCCCTTAGGCATTGCCACTTTGCCCCTTGGGCAGTGCCAGGGGCCCAAGCTGGCACTACCAAGCTGGAAATGCCCAGGAGACACCCTCCTTACCCTAACCCTCTGGGGGGGCCTCGATGATCCTCCTTCACTCCAGCAGGGTTGGGCCGACAGCCCCCCGTTAGTGGGGAGCTGTTGTAAATCCTGCTGGAGTAAAACACTCCTGGCAGATGGAGTGGGGGGTGGGGGGAGGGGGCTGCAGGAGGGAGAGAAGCTCATGGAGACTTCAGTCTGGGCCATCTAATCAGATGTAAAAATGTAATTAACATAATTTGTACAGCTCCGCACCGATTTCTGGTGTGGAGTTGATGGCATCAGAAATCCGGAGGCCGGAGACTTGCGGAGGCCCTGGCGACAAGCGGGAAGCCCACTAAATGGACTCCGCTTGAGTCTCCTGGCCTGCAGTAAACTGGGGAAAATCACCCCCAACATCTTTCACCCAAAACCAATTTCAATCCAAGCGTGTAAAACAAAACACAAAACTTAAAGAAATACAAAAAGTAAGACAATAAATAATTTGTGTTTTGCAACTCCAACCAAAGCTTTCATTAGTCAACAAAGCTGAAAATTGGGAATCTTCCAATAGAATCACAGAACTGTTATGGTGCAGAAAGAGGCCAATTGGCCCATCATGTCACTGGCTCTCCAAATGAGCATCATGACTTCCTGCCCTTCCCCTGCCCTTCCCCTGTACACCTGCACATTGTTTCTTGACTAGAAACAATCTTACTTTCCTGTAGTGTTACATTTCTGCAATCTGTTTACATTTCAGTTGTCTGTTACATTTCTGTAATCTGTAATATTTCTGTAATCTAACATTTCTATAATCTGTAACATTTCTGCAGTTTGTAACATTTCTGTAATCTAACATTTCTGTAATCTGTAACATTTCTGCAGTCTGTAACATTTCTGTAATCTGTTACATTTCTGTAATCTGTAACATTTCTGTAATCTGTAACATTTCTGTAATCTGTAACATTTCTGCAGTCTGTAACATTTCTGTAATCTGTTACATTTCTGTAATCTGTAACATTTCTGTAATCTGTAACATTTCTGTAATCTGTAACATTTCTGCAGTCTGTTCCAATCTTTAATCTTCATATTCTCCCTTTCTGTAGATATGATGGAATTATAACTGGATTTCTCCCATTTTCAAGTCATTTTCACAGGCCCTATCAAATCCATTTATTTTTCTAATTGTAGGTTCTGCAAAGTTTCTTCCGGAAGTATAAAGTTAAGCAGAACTCCAGAACGTCCAATCCTACCTCATTTACCATTGGGTGCTTCTTTTTAATCTGACAGTTCTGCGGCCTCATTGGCTCAGAAGTTATCATTTCCCATGCAGTATTGCATAATCATCAACCACATTTTCTAAATGTTTTATTTGACATTTGTAAACAACGACAGCAGGAAAATTCTTCTAATCTCTTAAAAAAGCAGCTCGCCTGAATCTTGCTAATTTTAGATTGTGCCTTGTCACTCTGTGTTCCCAAAATCTCCACTGTTGATTCTTCTCAATACTTTAACATCCTTGATTATATCTTCTCTCAATCTAATTTTCTCCAATGAAGTCAAGTGAAGCTATGCAAATCTTCTTTATAGTTAAAGAATATACACTTTCTCCAAATACTTTCTGAAAGTTAGATGCACCAAACAGAACTCATGAGATCAATGGAAAATTCTGATATCCTTGGATTTATTAAGACTTCTAATATATGATTAACTTTGTGATAAAAGTTTCATATTGACCAGAAATTTTCGATTCATCAGGTTGACCCTGGTTCACTTTTCTAATAGCCCTTCTGTCATAATGTATACATGTTTCCTCTTCTTTTATAATTATAATTATTATAATTAGAGCTAAGCCAAATCCTGGTGTGATGTCAATGGGACCCTTGGCGGGGGGTCGGGGTGTGTGGACAAGGGAGGGTGGAGGTTGGGGCTGGTTACATCACGTCTCCTAGTCAGAGAACTATCCTGCCGGACCCCTTGCCCCTCCTCCACCTTCCAGATCCTCCTCAGCCTAGTGCTCCACATTCTCCTGGGCCTCCTCCTCAGGGGTATCCGCCAGGATATATACCCGCTGCTGCACCAGGTTGTGGAGTGCATAGCAGATCACGATGATATGGGAGACCCTCAAAGGGCTTACTGCTGGGTCCAGATGCACCGCTCAATGCCAGACCAGGTGACATCATGGGCCTCATTGTAGCAGGTCTCTGCATCTGTCTGGGACATCTGCATTGGCGTCATCAGCCATGATCACCGTGAGTAGCCCTTGTCCTCCGTGAGCCATTCAGGCAGCCTGGGTGGTCCTCAAAGACCACAGGGATGTCCGAGCTCTGCAGGATGAAGCTACCATGCACGCTGCCTCAGAGGCATGCACACACTTGCATGATGTTCAGAAGGTGGTAACAAGCTATTGGCACGTGGAGTGAGTGGAACCGCTTTATCATACTGTGCCTGCAGGGCGGCGTGCGTGCCATCCATAGCGCAAGCGGGCGATAGCAGCGACACCTGCAGCCCGGGCATACTTTTGGGCCTGGCCCATGTCAAAGTGGATGTAATTGTCTACCTGTGTCTACAAGGCATCTGTAACCTTGCATGTAGTGGATACGAAATGCTGCAGAAGCCTCAGCTGGAGGCCTGGTTGGCCCGGTGGCATCTGAGTCATACTTTAATAGAATAGTACTGATTCGCGTCAGTGAGATGTCACGCTGGTGAGGTGCGAAGCATCGAGGAGGGGGGAAGCAGGCGTGCTGAGCTCACTGATGATATTGAAATTCAGTCAAACTCATATTAAGAATTTTCACGCTGCACCATTTGAAAGTGTTTGGGAAACATAGAAGCCTAGAAGCATAGAAACTAGAAGCAGGAGTAGGCCATTTCGCCCTTTGAACCTGCTCCGCCATTCATTTTGATCATGGCTGATCATCGAATTCAATATCCAGATCCCCCTTCCCCCCATATCTCTTGATCCCTTTAGTCCCAAGAGTTATATCTAATTTCTTCTTGAAATCAGACTACGTTTTGCCTCAACTACATTCTGTGGTTGTGCATTCCACAGATTTACCCGTCTCTGGGTGAAGACATTTCTCCTCTAAGTTCTAAAGGGTTTACCCCTTAGCCTCAAACTAAGACCCCTAGTCCTGGACTTCCCCACTATCAGGAACATTCTTTCTGAATCTACCCTGTCAAATCCTGTTAGAATTTTATACGTTTCTACGAAATCCCCACTCACTCTTCTAAACTCCAGTGAATATAATCCAAACGGATTTAGTCTCTCCACATATGACAGACCTGCCATCCCAGGAATCAGCCTGGTAAATCTTCACTGTACTCCCTCTATAGCAAGGACATTGTTCCTCAAATAAGGACACCAAAACTGCACACAGTATTCCAGATGATGCCTCACCAACTCCCTATAAAATTGCAGTAAAACATCCCCATCCCTATACTCAAATCCTCTCGCTATGAAGGTCAACATGCCATTTGCCTTCTTTACAGTCTGCTGTACATGCGCGCTTTCTTTCAGCGACTGATGCATGCGGACTCCAAGGTCTCGTTGAGCATCCACCTTTCTCAATTTACATATATTCAAGTAATAATCTGACTTCCTATTATTGCTACCAATGACTTCACATTTATCCATATTATACTGATTTGATTTTGATTTGATTTATTATTGTCACATGTATTAGTATACAGTGAAAAGTATTGTTTCTTGTGTGCTATACAGACAAAACATACCGTTCATAGAGAAGGAAATGAGAGAGTGCTGAATGTAGTGTTACAGTCATAGCTAGGGTGTAGAGAAAGATCAACTTAATGCAAGGTAGATCCATTCAAAAGTCTGACAGCAGCAGAGAAGAAGCTGTTCGGTAGTCGGTTGGTTCGGTGACCTCAGATTTTTGTATCTTTTTCCCGAAGGAAGAAGGTGGAAGAGAGAATGTCCGGGGTGCATGGGGTCCTTAATCATGCTGGCTACTTTGCTGAGGCAGCGGGAAGTGCAGACAGAGTCAATGGATGGGAGGCTGGTTTGCGTGATGGATTGATACATTCATGACCTTTTGTTGTTCCTTGTGGTCTTAGGCAGAGCAGGAGCCATACCAAGCTGTGATACAACTGGAAAGAATGCTTTCTATGGTGCATCTGTAAAAGTTGGTGAGAGTCATAACTGACATGCCAAATTTCCTTAGTCTTCTGAGAAAGTAGCGACGTTGGTGAGCTTTCTTAACTATAGTGTCAGCATGGGGGGGACCTGAACAGATTGTTGGTGATCTGGACACCTAAAAACTTGAAGCTTTTGACCCGTTCTACTTCATCCCCGTTGATGAAGACAGGGGCATGTTCTCTTTTATGCTTCTTGAAGTTGATGACAGTCTCCTTCATTTAGTTGACATTGAGGGAGAGATTATTGTTGCCGCACCAGTTCACCAGATTCTCTATCTCATTCCTGTACTCTGTCTCATCATTGTTTGAGATCCGACCCACTTCAGCGATGTCGTCAGCAAACTTGAAAATTGAATTGGAGGTGAATTTGGCCACACAGTCATAGGTGTATAAGGAGTATAGTAGGGGGCTGAGGACACAGTTTTGTGGGGCACCGATGTTGTGGATGATCATGGAGGAGGTGTTGTTGCCTATCCTTACTGATTGTGGTCTGAGAGTTAGGAAGTTCAGGATCCAGTCGCAGAGGGAGGTGCCGAGGCCCGGGCCACAGAGTTTGGAGATGAGTTTCATGGGAATAATAGTGTTAAAGGCTGAGCTGTAGTCAATAAATAGGAGTCTGAGAGTAAATTCAGGCAGGTGAGATCGCTTGCTCCTTTCCAAGCTTCAGATACCAATTTATCTCTTATCTGTGTGCTACCAATTAATTTAGTGAGCATGTGAGACATATAGAGTTGGAAGGAATGTGCAACCACTACGTCAAAAAGGAGAAGATAGGCAGAAAGCCACAGTGAAGGGGACATAAAGGACTGGAGGGTGGGAGAGGAACAGAACAGCAGTTACATAAAAACACCTAGTGCGTTAATGGCCGTATAAAAAGTGAATCATGTCTAGTTCAACATCTTCAGTGTATGTCACACTTTATCGAGGTACTGTTCCTATACTGATTCCAAGCTATCCATCTTTCTTAAAACATTATTGTTAATGGGAGATTTGTGCAGGAATAATGGTAGGAAAATGGTGGATAGATTGTAAATTATCCAAGGCTGCTGAAGACAGAATAAATTATGCTACATCATTTTATTAAAGTGCAGTGGGATATTAATTAGATTGGGAAAAGAATAAGAGCCATCTAACTCATTCAGAAAGTGCGACATCCAGGATAATGGAAGGAGACAATATATAAAATCAAGTAGCTTTGCAATCAGATTACAAAGGAGGGTGGGAGTCCCTGACCTGTGACAGATGAAACTGAATTAAATGCATTAAGGGAAGCATTCATCATGGGTTAAGAAAGCAGCGCTGTCTTTGTTTAAAGCCCTATGAGTCATTCTTTTTGTCTTTATACCATTTCTTTCTTCTCTTCCTTTTCAGCATCACTCATTTCCAATCCTCTTTCAGCAGAAAGGCTGAGAATGGCACAGCACAGCTCCTGTGAGCCCTTGCCCAGCAAGCACTCAGTGCATTCACAATGGCTGGGAGTGGGAAAGAAATCACAGATGAAAGAACTAAAGAAACAGCCATTAGGATGGCACGGTGGCACAGTAGTTAGCATTGTTGTCTCGCAGCATCAGGGACCCAGGTTCAATTCCCGGTTTGGATCACTGTCTGTGTGGAGTCTGCACGTTCTCCCCGTGTCTGCATGGGTTTCCTCCGGGTGCTCCGGTTTCATCCCACAGTCCAAAAGACGTGCAGGTTAGGTGCATTGGTCATGCTAAATTTTCCCTCAGTGTATCCGAACAGGCGCCAGCGTGTGGCGACTAGGGGATTTTCACAGTAACTTCATTGCAGTGTTAATGTAAGCCTACTTGTGGCACTAATAAATAAATAAATAAACTTAGCACATGCTGGACTCGGGATTGAGTAGGGTATGCTACTTGGCATTGAATCCAAATTGAGAGGTCTTGGCTATAAGCTGCTTTTTTATGCATACTTCAGAGGAGTCTCTGTGAATACCTGATAATGATGGAACTGGACAATGTGGTAATGGTATGGGATCTCAAAGTAAAAGCAAAATACTGCAGATGCTGGAAATCTGAAATAAAAACAGAAAATGCTGGAGAAACTCAGCAGGTCCAGCAGCATCTGTGGAGAGAGAAACAGATGTGGAGATGCCGGCGTTGGACTGGGGTAAACACAGTAAGAAGTTTAACAACACCAGGTTAAAGTCCAACAGGTTTATTTGGTATTTGTTGAGTTGTCGATACACTTCTTTGCAGTAATCTGTTCTGTTCAGTATGACGATGGCCCCTCCTTTGTCTGCTGGTTTGATGACAATGTTGCGGTTGGTCTTGAGAGCGTGGATGGCGTTACGTTGTGCTTGGGTGATGTTCGGGGCTGTCTTGTGAGTGCGGCTGATGAATTTGGTGTTGACGCACCTCCTGACGACTTGGGCATACATGTCAAGTCGAGGGCAGTGGCCTTCCAGAGGAGTCCAATTCGACTCTTTCCTCTTCGGATGCACTGCGGATCTCTCTGTCGGCTGTTCCGGTTCATTGGCTGTCTCATTGTGTTCGTTGTTGGCCTCTTGGGGTTTGTGGAAGAACTCCCTCAGCCTCATTCGCCTGATGAATTCCTCTGTGTCTGCTGCGAGACTGATGGGGTCTATTTTGGTGGTGGGGCAAAAATTAAGCCCTCGGCTGAGAACTTCGATTTCATCTGGTTGAAGTGTGTAGTCGGACAAGTTGACAATGGACTTCCCTGCAGTGGTACTGTTTTCTACTGTGGTACCGGGGGAGGCTTGGTTGCTGCTGGTGGTGATGCCGAGTTTCTCAAGTTTCCTGTTCTTGGTGTGCATGTAGATGGTGTAGTTCCTTTGTCTCGTCTGCTTGGCAGAGTTTCGCAGCTGGTCTGCATCCTGAGCGCAAGTTGAGAATATGGACTCTATCTTGGTTTCCAGGCTGCGGCGTTTGCTGTAGAGTTGGTGTATGAGGTGGTTGAGGAGGGTGAGAGAGGTGCGACGGCAAAGTCTCTCAGTGTAGTCTGTGTTATAGGTTGACCTGAGTGGGTTCGTGATCCGTAGTCCTTTCGGTATCTTATCTGCTTTCTTGCATCTCAAGACCAACCGCAACATTGTCATCAAACCAGCAGACAAAGGAGGGGCCATCGTCATACTGAACAGAACGGATTAGTGCAAAGAAGTGTACCGACAACTCAACAACGAGGAACACTACAGACAGTTACCTGTAGATCCGACCAAAGAACACACCCGTCAACTCAACACTCTGATCAAGACATTTGATCCGGACCTTCAGAACACCCTCCGTGCTCTCATCCCACGTACTCCCCGCGTTGGAGATCTCTACTGCCTCCCGAAGATACACAAGGCAAACACACCCGGCCCTCCCATCGTATCGGGCAATGGGACCCTGTGCGAGAACCTCTCCGGCTATGTCGAGGGCATCCTGAAACCCATTGTACAAAGAACCCCCAGCTTTTGTCGCGACACGACGGACTTCCTACAGAAACTCAGCACACATGGAGCAGTTGAACCAGGAGCGCTCCTCGTCACAATGGATGTCTCGGCACTCTACACCAGCATCCCCCATGACGATGGCATTGCTGCAACGGCCTCAGTGCGCAGCGCCAACAACTGCCAGTTTCCAGATGCAATTTTACATCTCATCCGCTTCATCCTGGACCACAATATCTTCACCTTCAACAACCAGTTCTTCATCCAGACACACGGAACAGCCATGGGGACCAAATTCACACCTCAATATGCCAACATCTTCATGCACAGGTTCGAACAAGACTTCTTCACCGCACAGGACCTTCAACCGATGCTATACACTAGATCCATCGATGACATTTTCTTCCTTTGGACTCATGGTGAACAATCACTGAAACAACTCTATGATGACATCAACAAGTTCCATCCCACCATCAGACTCACCATAGACTACTCTCCGGAATCGGTTGCTTTCTTTGACACACGCATCTCCATTAAGGACGGTCACCTCAGCACCTCACTGTACCGCAAGCCCACGGATAACCTCACGATGCTCCACTTCTCCAGCTTCCACCCTAAACACGTTAAAGAAGCCATCCCCTACGGACAAGCCCTCCGTATACACAGGATCTGCTCAGATAAGGAGGATCGCAACAGACACCTCCAGACGCTGAAAGATGCCCTCATAAGAACAGGATATGGCGCTCGACTCATTGATCAACAGTTCCAACGCGCCACAGCGAAAAACCACACTGACCTCCTCAGAAGACAAACACGGGACACGGTGGACAGAGTACCCTTCGTTGTCCAGTACTTCCCCGGAGCGGAGAAGCTACGGCATCTCCTCCGGAGCCTTCAACATGTTATTGATGAAGACGAACATCTCGCCAAGGCCATCCCCACGCCCCCACTTCTTGCCTTCAAACAACCGCACAACCTCAAACAGACCATTGTCCGCAGCAAACTACCCAGCCTTCAGGAGAACAGTGACCATGACACCACACAACCCTGCCACAGCAACCTCTGCAAGACGTGCCGGATCATCGACACAGATGCCATCATCTCACGTGAGAACACCATCCACCAGGTACACGGTACATATTCTTGCAATTCGGCCAACGTTGTCTACCTGATACGCTGCAAGAAAGGATGTCCCGAGGCATGGTACATTGGGGAAACTATGCAGACGCTGCGACAACGGATGAATGAACACCGCTCGACAATCATCAGGCAAGACTGTTCTCTTCCTGTTGGGGAGCACTTCAGTGGTCACGGGCATTCGGCCTCTGATATTCGGGTAAGCGTTCTCCAAGGCGGCCTTCGCGACACACGACAGCGCAGAGTCGCTGAGCAGAAACTGATAGCCAAGTTCCGCACACACGAGGACGGCCCCAACCGGGATATTGGGTTCATGTCACACTATTTGTAACCCCCACAGCCTGCCTGGACCTGCAGAGTTTCACTGGCTGTCTTGTCTGGAGACAATACACATCTTTTTAGCCTGTCTTGATGCTCTCTCCACTCACATTGTTTTGTTTCTTAAAGACTTGATTAGTTGTAAGTATTCGCATTCCAACCATTATTCATGTAAATTGAGTTTGTGTCTTTATATGCTCTGTTCGTGAACAGAATTCCCACTCACCTGAAGAAGGGGCTTAGAGCTCCGAAAGCTTGTGTGGCTTTTGCTACCAAATAAACCTATTGGACTTTAACCTGGTGTTGTTAAACTTCTTACTGAGAGAAACAGAGTCAGGTCCAATATGACTTCTTCAGAATTGAAGAAGAGAGTCACATTGGAAAAAAGCAAGAGTCATATTGGACTCAAAACAATAACTCTGCTTTCTGTCACCACAGATGCTGCAGATCTGTTGAGTTTTTTCCAGCATGGTCAGTTTTTAAATCAGGATCGCAAACCCTGTCGTTGAGTGAGAGAACATTTAACTTTTTTAACCACTGGTTTTTTAACGTTGTGCCTGGACCAACTATAGAAAAAAAATCCCTTCCATAACCAGGAACAACTGAGGATACTTCAACAGGAGAAAGATTACGGTAAAATAGCGCGGTCGCTGGAAAAGGGCTCTGGCGAAGACGACTCCAGATGACTCAAAATATTGGCTCTATTCTCTCTCCACAGATGTTGTCAGACCTGCTGAGTTTTTCCAGCAATATCTGTTTTTGTTTGAGGAGAAAGATCAACTTGTAAACTGAATGCAAAGGGTTAATTATGCTGTGAGCAATGCTTTTCCCTGCATGTCTAGCAAGAGACTTAGTGGCTTGTTAATCAATATTCAAAAGCTTTGGAAACCCCAGAGGCTGCATCTTAAGACTTAAACTTTCTCCGGCTCAATGACTTCTCAAAATCCCCACTGATTTTAAGACTGTAAAGTAAACTAATCATGTGCTCGCATCCCTGCCTACCTCACGTCAGTGAAGATGCTCCAGATGTCAAGTTTTAATAACTGTTGGAAAATCTGTACTTTAGAATATAAATAATGAATCTCTGATTTGAATTATAGATATGCTTGCGGTTCTACAGGGTGGGTATACCAGAAGATTATTGAGCACATGGCTGCATGGTTTGATTGTATATGATATTTATCTAATGGGTGAACTAAATAAGGATCAAATCCAAAATTGGTTTATGATGTTGGTCTCCACACATGAAAAATCTCAAGTTTAATATGCACTCAATAAGTTTTGTGTTCGTAAATCACAAAGCCATATGATTAATGCAGGTGGAATCATTGAATCATAGAATAGGTCGAGCACAGAAGGAGGCAACTCACCAAATCCCACACTTCCATCTTTTCCCCATGGGAATATTTTCTATTTAGGTAATTATTAACTTCCCCTTTGAAAGCCACAACAATCTACCTCCACCACAATATATTCCAGATCCTAGCTGCTTACTGAGCAAAATAAATTTCTTCACGATTCTCAGATCCAGTCCTGCTAACTTGTCAACATTAAGACCATAAGAGTTTTAACAACACCAGGTTAACGTCCAACAGGTTTATTTGGTAGCAAATGCCATTAGCTTTCGGAACGCTGCTCCTTTGTCAGATGGAGTGGATATCTGCTCTCAAACAGGGCATACAGAGACACAAAATCAAGTTACAGAAAACTGATTAGAATGCGGATTATTCGCATTCTACTCAGTATTCTGTAACTTGATTTTGTGTCTCTGTATGCCCTGTTTGAGAGGAGATATAGAAACATAGAAAACTACAGCACAAAACAGGCGCTTCGGCCCCACAAGTTGTGCTGAACATATCCCTACCATTTAGGCCTACCTATAACCCTCCATCCTATTAAGTCCCATGTACTCATCCAGGAGTCTCTTAAAAGACCCTATTGAGTTTGCCTCCACCACCACTGACGGCAGCCGATTCCACTCGCCCACCACGCTCTGTGTGAAAATCTTTTCCCTAACATTTCCCCTGTACCTACACCCCAGCACCCTAAACCTGTGTCCTCTCGTAGCAGCCATTTCCACCCTGGGAAAAAGCCTTTGAGAGTCCACCCGATCTATGCCTCTCAACATCTTATATACCTCTATTAGGTCTCCTCTCATCCTACGTCTCTCCAAGGAAAAAAGACCGAGCTCCCTCAGCCTATCCTCATAAGGCATGCTACTCAATCCAGGCAACATCCTTGTAAATCGCCTCTGCACCCTTTCAATCTTTTCCACATCCTTCCTGTCGTGAGGTGACCAGAACTGAGCACAGTACTCCAAGTGGGGTCTGACGAGGGTCTTATACAGCTGCATCATTATCCCCGGACTCCTAAACTCAATCCCTCAATTGATAAAGGCCAGCACACCATACGCCTTCTTAACCACCTCCTCCACCTGTGGGGCCGATTTTAGAGTCCTATGGACCCGGATCCCAAGGTCCTTCTGATCCTCTACAGTACTAAGAGTCTTTCCCTTTATATTGTACTCCTTCATCCCATTTGACCTGCCAAAATGGACCACTACGCATTTATCTAGGTTGAAGTCCATCTGCCACTTCTCCGCCCAGTCTTGCATCCTATCTATGTCCCTCTGTAACTTCTGACATCCCTCCAGACTATCCACAACCCTACCAACCTTCACGTCATCGGCAAACTTACCAACCCATCCCTCCACTTCCTCATCCAGGTCATTTGTGAAAATGACAAACAGCAAGGGTCCCAGAACAGATCCCTGGGGCACACCACTGGTCACCGACCTCCATTTAGAAAAAGACCCATCTATACACACTCTCTGCCTCCTTTGGGCAATCATGATGTGGAGATGCCGGCGTTGGACTGGGGTAAACACAGTAAGAAGTTTAACAACACCAGGTTAAAGTCCAACAGGTTTATTTGGTAGCAAAAGCCACACAAGCTTTCGGAGCTGCAAGCCCCTTCTTCAGGTGAGTGGGAATTCTGTTCACAAACAGAGCATATAAAGACACAAACTCAATTTACATGAATAATGGTTGGAATGCGAATACTTACAACTAATCAAGTCTTTAAGAAACAAAACAACATGAGTGGAGAGAGCATCAAGACTCTCCGACCTCCGACCGATGCTCTCTCCACTCATGTTGTTTTGTTTCTTAAAGACTTGATTAGTTGTAAGTATTCGCATTCCAACCATTATTCATGTAAATTGAGTTTGTGTCTTTATATGCTCTGTTTGTGAACAGAATTCCCACTCACCTGAAGAAGGGGCTTGCAGCTCCGAAAGCTTGTGTGGCTTTTGCTACCAAATAAACCTGTTGGACTTTAACCTGGTGTTGTTAAACTTCTTCCTTTGGGCAAGCCAGTTCTGGATCCACAGGGCAGCAGCCCCTTGGATCCCATGCCCTCTCACTTTTTCTGGAAGCCTTGCATGGGGGACCTTATCGAACGCCTTGCTAAAATCCATATAAACCACATCTACTGCTTTCCCTTCGTCAATGTGTTTAGTCACATTTTCGAAGAACTCCACCAGGCTCGTAAGGCACGATCTGCCTTTGACAAAGCCATGCTGAATATTCTTGAGCATACTAAACCTCTCCAAATGCTCATAAATCTTGTCCCTCAGGATCTTCTCCATCAGTTTACCAACCACTGAGGTTAGACTCACCGATTGGTAATTTCCTGGGCTATCCCTATTCCCCTTCTTGAAAATAGGAACCACATCCGCAATCCTCCAATCCTCCGGCACCTCTCCCGTCTCCATCGACGACGCAAAGATCATCGCCAGAGGCTCTGCAATCTCTTCCCTCGTCTCCCACAGTAACCTGAGGTACATCCCATCCGGACCCGGCGACTTATCTATCTTGATGCCATTCAAAGATTCCAGCACAACCTCTTTGTTAAAGTCCACATACTCAATCTTTTCAGTCCACCGCAAGCCCACAGTACATCCATCCAGGCCCTTCTCCTCTGTGAAAACCGAGGCAAAATACTCATTAAGCACCTCTGCCATTTCTACTGGTTCCATACTGATTTTCCCACCTTCACCTTTTATAGGCCCTATTCCTTCACGTCTCGTCCTTTTACTCTTCACATATTTATAGAACGCCTTAGGGTTTTCCTTAATCCTACCTGCCAAGGCCTTCTCGTGACCCCTTCTGGCTCTCCTAATTTCCTTCTTTAGTCCCTTCCTACAAGCCGTATACTCATCTAGATCCCTATCTTCGCCAAGCTCTCTGAACCTTTTGTACGCTTTCCTTTTCTTCTCGACTAGGTCCCGCACAGCTTTCGTGCACCACGGTTCCTTTAACCTCCCAACTCCTCCCTGTCTGCTTGGAACATTGTCCTGTAGAACCCCAGACAGACATTCCTTGAAAAACTGCCACCTCTCTTCAGTACATTTCCCCGAGAATACCTGCTTCCAATTTACTCCTCTAATTTGCTGCCTTATGTCTTCATATTTTCCCTTACTCCATATAAACGCTTTCCTAGCTTGCCTGATCCTCTCTTTTTCCAATGCAAGCATAAAGGAGATAGAGTTATCCATTCCATCTGATGAAGGAGCAGCGCTCCGAAAGCGAATGGCATTTGCTACCAAATAAACCTGTTGGACTTTAACCTGGTGTTGTTAAAACTCTTACTGTGTTTACACCAGTCCAACGCCGGCATCTCCACATCATAACATTAAGACCAGCCAGCCTTTCAAATACTTCCATCAATTTCTAACCCATCCAGTGGCTCAACTCCTCTTTCACCAAGGCTTTGGGAGCATCTTCTTCCTGGTAAAGACAGATGTGAAGGATTCACTTAGTACTTCAGCCATGCCCTCTGCCACCAAGGTGAAAATCCTCATTTTGGCCCTTATCCTCCTTTTACTAACCTTTCCCTGTTCAGATGCTCATAGAAAACTTTGAAAGAAATGCATCAATTATTAATAAATAATTAAACCCATCACTTGGTCCTTAATAAAAGGGATCAAATAAATCTTGGAGATGGATTTTTGGCTGCATTGCCTGGGCAGCAGTCTGGAGAGCAGTCTGCCCGTACCTGATAGAAACAGCCTAATTTTTAACCTATTGGTTTCAATGAAGTGGGTTCTGCAATAGTCAATCAGCCTTTTTATATCACAACCTGAGGAAGTGAAGAGAAAAATGCACTCCTTGATCGCTATCTGCTATTCATCCCTCATTTTGTTTTCTTGGAGTGGTCTCTGCCATTCCTTTAAAAGATATTTAATCATCTTGGCCACTACATGGGAATCTTGGGGTTCAAGTCCATTGCTCCCTGAAAGTGGCCACACAAGTAGATACGGTGGTAAAGAAGGCATATGGCATGCTTGCCTTTATTGATTGGGGCATTGAGTACATGAGTCAGGATGTCATGTTGCAGCTTTAGAAAACTTTGGTTAGGCTGCACTTAGAATATTGTGTCCAATTCTGGTTGCCACATTACAGGAAAGATGTGGAGGCTTTGGAGAGGGTGTAGAAGAGGATTACCAGGATGCTGCCCGGATTAGAGGGTATGAGCTATAAAAAGAAGCTGGACAAACTAGGCTTGTTTTCTCTGGAGTGGCGGAGGCTGAGGGGAGACCTGATAGTAGTCTATA
This sequence comes from Mustelus asterias, assembly GCF_964213995.1. NCBI lineage: Eukaryota > Metazoa > Chordata > Chondrichthyes > Carcharhiniformes > Triakidae > Mustelus > Mustelus asterias. Next base: position 141,692,285 of record NC_135801.1, on the reverse strand, counting down.
AAATTATGAGAAGCAGAGATAGGATTGACAGTCAGAATCTTTTTCCCAGAGTTGAAGTGTCTAATACTAGGGGGCATGCACTTAAGGTGAGAGCGGGAAAGTTCAAAGAAGGGGCAAGTTCTTTGACACAGAGAGTGGTAGGTGCCTGGAACATGCTGCCAGGGGTGGCAGTACAGGCAGATACGATGGGGGCATTTAAGGAGCTTTTAGATAAGCACCTGAATATGCAAGGAATAGAGGGATATGGACCAATGGCAGGCAGAAGGGGTCAGTTTAATTTTGCGTCATGTTCGACACAACATTGTGGACCAAAGGGCCTGTTCCTGTGCTGGACTGTTCTATGTACCTGTTCCAATGAAGGTCCTGACCTATTAATGTTAACTGGTCTTTCCAGCTATTTGCCCCACAGTGGGTTTCCAGCATGTTTCGTATTTACTTTGGATTCCCAGCATTCAATTCTTCTCATTTTATCTCTGAAACGTAAATGGTGACTTGAGAAACATTTTGAACAGGTTCAAAAATAAGTGAGCTGGACTTAATCAGATTAATGTAATGTGGCATGTCGTGGTATTATGGATGGCCTCACGGAAAACATTTAGGCAAAGCAGTAAAATAAAATTATCTTAATTAGTTTGCTTGCATCTCCTGTTCATTGGTGTCAGTGGGATTGCTGAGGAAGCATTCCGTTTGTATATAGGTGAAGAGATGACAACTTTGGAGCTTAAAGGTGAACATGCCCAGCTTTAAATTCAGCACCCAAGGGGAAGGGTTATTCAGTGCAGCACTCGTGCTAAAAAGTGTGAATGAGAAGATGATATAAATCAGGAAGTAGATCAACGGAGTAGAAAATGTTCCCAAAAAATATAGCCTGTAAAATAGTGAACCATTTATTGTGCTTACCATCAGACAGTGTGGTGACCAGCACATCCTGGGTGGAGACGCCCGCTCCATGTCTGTTGAAAGCCAAAACTCGCAAACTATACTTGGTGAACTTCTTTAGTCCTTCCAGTTTATACGTTATATGATCCACATCAACACTCTGAAACGGGGTGAAACAACACAGCTCATTATCAAATGGACAACAAATACATTTTACTCAGAGTCATTACAACAACTCTAACACCTAACCACATATGGTCACTGGCATACCGTTGCACAAGTAGATTTCCCGAATGGCATCCTTTTTAAAATGATGAGGTGGCTGAGCCTGTCTTTACTCAGAGCACGTTATTGAGTTTATTGGGAGACTTAGAGTCATAGTTCTTCACTTGAGTGAAGAAGCGAGGCCTGGGGTGCAGCACATCAGCAAAGGTGACAAGAGCAAAAGAGATAAATGAGTTTCAGCTGGATGTCCAGAAAACTCTTACTTCTGAGTTTCGAGTCTGGAAATTGATCCTACACTTACTCCAACCCTCGACAGCACTGAGTAAATATCATGACCACTGAGTCGCGAATCAGTCATTGTGCTTATGGTCAAAAACTACCAATAAAGACCACAAACAACATGAGGCCTTTATTCTTTTTCTTTTGAGATCTCAAATCACCTATTATTGTGAATCCCCTGTTTCCTCAGGAGTCATGATGTGGAGATGCCGGCGTTGGACTGGGGATTTTAAAATGTTTGCAGTTCAAAGCAGCATTTTAGACCAAAGGGAAGCATCATTGTATTGATGTCCAATAACAGACAGAAGAAAATCAATTCATTTCAATCATAGGAGAGTCCAAAAGTCCTGCCTTTTCCAGGAGATCAGTGCCCTGCCACTCCTGAGGAAGTTTAACAACACCAGGTTAAAGTCCAACAGGTTTATTTGGTAGCAAAAGTTGATTTTCTTCTGTCTGTTATTGGACATCAATACAATGATGCTTCCCTTTGGTCTAAAATGCTGCTTTGAACTGCAAACATTTTAAAACTATTCGCTTTTAAAAAAGTAAAGTAAAGTTTAACGTTTATTTATTAGTCACAAATAGGCTCACTGCAATAAAGCTATTATGAAAGATCCCTAATCGCCACACTCCGGCGCCTGTTTGGGTACACTGGGGGAGAATTTAGCATGGACAATGCACCTAACCAGCACATCTTTCAGACTGTGGAAGGAAACCACAGCACCCGAAGGAAACCCATGCAGAGAACGTGCCGACTCCGCACAGGCAGCGACCCTAGCCAGGAATCGAACCCAGGTCCCTGGCTCTGTGAGGAAGCAGTGCTAACCACTCACCTGAAGAAGGGGCTCAGAGCCTCGAAAGCTTGTGTGGCTTTTGCTACCAAATAAACCTGTTGGACTTTAACCTGGTGTTGTTAAACTTCCTCAGGAGTGGCAGGGCACTGATCTCCTGGAAAAGGCAGGACTTTTGGACTCTCCTATGATTGAAATGAATTGATTTTCTTCTGTCTGTTATTGGACATCAATACAATGATGCTTCCCTTTGGTCTAAAATGCTGCTTTGAACTGCAAACATTTTAAAACTATTCGCTTTTAAAAAAGTAAAGTAAAGTTTAACGTTTATTTATTAGTCACAAATAGGCTCACTGCAATAAAGCTATTATGAAAGATCCCTAATCGCCACACTCCGGCGCCTGTTTGGGTACACTGGGGGAGAATTTAGCATGGACAATGCACCTAACCAGCACATCTTTCAGACTGTGGAAGGAAACCACAGCACCCGAAGGAAACCCATGCAGAGAACGTGCCGACTCCGCACAGGCAGCGACCCTAGCCAGGAATCGAACCCAGGTCCCTGGCTCTGTGAGGAAGCAGTGCTAACCACTGTGCCACTGTGCCTCCCCCGTAGACAGGAAGAATAAGAGTTTATAAAAATTTTTATTAAACTGCCTACTGGGGCTAGGAAGAGCTGGAGTGAAACCTTAGCCCCCAGCCCAGATAGTGGGACTATAGTGATCTTATAAAAATACTTGGCAGAGCACTTGAAATATTGTAACATTCAAGGACATGGGGACAAGTGCAGGAAAATGGAATTAGTGCGCCTTTAGTGGTAATTATTGTTGGTGCAGACTCGATGGGCCGAAGGGCCTTTTCTGCACTGTATGACTCTATGATTATGACACCCACCAAGCCCTCAAAAAATAGGCCATATTTGAAATTGAAGAATTAAATATTTGCCTTCCTGAAAGAAATGTAAGGTCATTAATAAATCTAATCAGGAATTTAATGGAAACCATTAAAAAAAAGATTTACAAGAATGTTACCAGACTGGAGGCTTGATTGTAAAGAGAGATTGGATAGAGTGGGACTTTTTTCCCTGGAGCGTAGGAGGATGAAGGGTGACCTAATAGTGACTTATAAAATCATGAGGGGCATAGATAAGGTGAATAGCCAAGGTCTTTTTCCCAGGGTGGGCCATCCAAAACTAGAAGGCATAGGTTTAAGGTGAGAGGGGAAAGATTTAAAAGGGACTTGAAGGGAAATTTTTTCACAGAGGCTGGTACGTATATGGAATGAGCTGCCAGAAGTGGTGGTCAAGGCGGGTACAATTACAACATTTAAAATACATTTGGACAGGTACATGGATGGGAAAGGTTTAGAGGGATATGGGCCAAACGCAGGCAAATCATATGTTGGGCACAGATCAGCAAGGTCAGCTAGATAGTCAATATCTTTTCCCAAAGGTAGGGGAGTCTAAAACTAGAGGGCATAGGTTTAAGGTGAGAGGGAAGAGATACAAAAGTGTCCAGAGGGGCAATTTTTTCACGCAGAGGGTGGCGAGTGTTTGGAACAAGCTGCCAGAGGTAGTAGCAGAGGCGGGTACAATTTTGTCTTTTAAAAAGCATTTAGATAGTTACATAGGTACGATGGATATAGAGGGATATGTGCCAAATGCGGGTAATTGGGATTAGCTTAGTGGTTTTAAAAATGAAAGGGCGGCATTGACAAGTTGGGCCGAAGAGCCTGTTTCTATGCTGTAAACCTCTATGACTCTATGGGCCCTATTTTACCATTGTCTCAATGGGGGACAGTGATGTGTGTGGGTAGTGGGGGGTGGATAAGGGGGACAGTGATGTGTGTGGGTAGTGGGGTGGGTGGATAAGGGGGACAGTGATGTGTGTGTGCACCATCGCTCCCGTATTTCGCTCCCAGGCCGCTTTCTCCGCTTTCTGCGGCCCGGGAGCGATCTGACACGGGCACGCTTTTTCCAATTTTTTTCTAACTGCACATGCGCAGTTCAGAGCTCCGATCGTTTCGGCCGTGCTAAGCCCCGCCCACAATGCGAATGGGACTGGAGATGGCTGAGAGCGTATGGGGGCGCCGGAAAGCAGATTTCCAAGTCGGATCTGTACTACACCCAGATTCGGCACTTAGAATGAAAATGGTAAAATCAGGCCCTGTGACTCTAAATGGGACTGGTCCGGTTTAGGAACCTGGTCAGCATGGATGAGTTGGGCCGAAGGGCCTGTTTCCATGCTGTATATCTCTATGATTCTATGGGTGGAATTTTCCCCACCCATCCGCCATGGGAATCGTAGCAGGCAGTACATGGACCATGGAATGGTCCATTGACCTCGGGTGGGATTTTCTGGCCTTGGGCTAGGCGCAGCCGGAAAATCCCTCTGACACTATGACCTAGAGAGTGTTTAGAATGTACTAATTATGACAAAGAACAGTTGAGGCAGAGATGTATTTAATGGGCAACTGGACAACCTCTTGATGGGAAAACAACAAAAGGTTATGATGATAGGTTTAGAGAAGGTAAGTTGGGAGGAGGCTCATGTGGGACATAAACAACAATATGGATCATTGCCAAATCCCTAACTATCAATTTCTTGGGGGCCACTATAGTGGAATCAAAATCCTGGAACTCCCACTCTAACAGCACTGTGGGTGCACCTACATCACATGCAGTGTAGGGGTTCAATAAGGCAGCTCACCACCACCTTCTCAAGGTCAAATGGGATTGGGCAATAAATATCGGCCTAGCCAATGACACTCACATACCTTGAAAGATTAGGGAATTTGGAATTTTGGAAAAAATGGTGAAGTGTTAGGTTCTGACTGAAAACAAGCATGTTTCTCCTGAGAAACATAGTTAGGTTTTCTCACCAAATCTTCTGACACTCTGGTCAGAGTTTCACGACCTCACCTGTGGCTGCAATTATGTGGTCCCGCTGCTGTGAACAGAGATTCGGATGAGTGCCAAATTTTCCACTCTCGCTGACGGCGGTAGTGGGACATGTGAGACTAGAGAATTCCAGCCTCTGTCAAGAAGAATTTGTGGGGGAGTGGAGGGGGGGGGGGGGGGCAGGGGGGAGGGATGGTCATGGTTTGTGCTGTCACTCAGGTGGGGAATGGCCCGATAAAGCCGGCAAGGTCGGCTATACAGAGATCAGGGTGGCCTGATCTGTGAAAGCAATAGACTCCCTCCCACCCCACATGAACATGGAGGACTCCTCACCATCCTCCACCATCACCTTGCAAGCTTCTGGGTAACCTTCCCCACCATGGGAGTATCGACATGCACTCCTCTTCCCTCCGCCACAAATAAGGGAACCACCTCAAATGGAGGACAACCCCCCTGGCAGTGTTCACCTCACTGTCCCCTGAAAGTGCACTCTACTGGTAGGGGCCAGTGCAAGGGTGCCGCGGACAAACCATAGCCTTGGTCCCAACCCTTGGGGCCTCCAGGCATCTCTGCACTCTTGGGGTCCGATTTTACCATTGCGTCGTGGTAAAATTGAACTGCCCTCCCAACTGTATCAGCATTCCCCCTTTACCCTCACATTCGCGCATTCAGAGTCGGCGCGAAACAGACCTACTTGGCAAAGGTCTGTTTCAGGCGCTCCAGCTGCTGAAGAGGTACGTTCAGAGCTTCCAACGGCTCTCTAACTCAGATCGGTGGTAGGGGGGGAGGAAGGCGGGCCAGATCATTCTCTGGTGAGGGGGGGCAGGAGAAGGGAGGCCCAATCATTTTCTGGAGCGGCGGAGGGGGGGGGGGGGGGTCAGGTGTATCTCTGGTGGATGGAGGGGAGGAGGGCAGATTGTTGTCTGGTGGGGGGAGGGAGAGAGGCGGGCCAGATCATTCTCTGGTGGGGGGGGAGGGAGGAGGACGTGGGTCAGATGTATCTCTGGTGGGGGAAGGGGGAGGGAGGAAAGAGGAGGGAGGCCCGATTGTTGTCTGGTGGGGTGGGGTGGGGCGGGGGGGCGGTGCGAGGGAGGAGGACAGATCATTGTCTGCTGGGGAAGGGGGGCGGGGTGGGGGGACTTAATTCTATCCGATCACATTTCTAATTCTGATCATTCCTGTTATAAATGCTACTTAGGTTATATTTCACTTGCCATGAATGTTGTTTTTTTCCCCTTCACCAGCAAGTTCAGAAGAAGTAGAAATTATTTTATTATCATTTCCCAAATTATCTTCTAAACTTGGAAATGCAGCTTTTAGAATTTACTGCAAGTTGGCTGTTGCTAAACACAATTGCAAAGGTTGTTGAATCAAGCAACGGTTATTTGTACACGCACCTGTATGTTTCATTACACAACTTCAATAAAGGTCTGGATATGTACCTCAGTGGAGTTTGCAAGTACAGGCAGCAGAGAGAAGGGATTCCACAGCTATAATAGTGCACCTGCACTTAATTAGTGAAACTGTCAAAGTACTCGGCTGTGAGTGTGTGAAATATATTGGGAGGGAGGCTAGGTGGATCTCTGGTTGGGGGGGGGGATGCAGATGGATCTCTGGCGGGGGGGGAGGGGGAAGGAGGCCCAATCGCTCACTGGTGGTTGGGGGGGAGGGAGGCCAGATGGATCTCCGGTGGGGCCGGGGGCAGTGGGCGGGGTGGTGGTCGCTCACTGGTGGTGGGGGGGCGGGGGGGGGGGTGGGGATGGAGGCCAGATGGATCTCTGGTGGGGGGGGGGCAGAGGCAGGGGGGTCTGCTGCCACTCTGTGGGCGATCGGTGGGGGGGAAAGGGGGAAGAGGGTCGTGATCGGTCTGGGTAGCGGGGGGGGAGCGGGGGGGGCGGTGGTGGGTGGATAAGGAGGAAAGTTATGTTGTAGGGGTGGGGTGATGTCTGTGGGGGCCATCGCTCCCGTGCTGCTTTGTTTGCTTTTTGCGGTCTGGGAGTGATGTGACAGCGGCGCGATTTTCAATTTTTTTTCTAACTGCGCATGCGCAGTTCAGAGCTCCGATCGTTTCAGATGCGCTAAGCCCCTCCCACAATGCGATTCAGAGCTGCGATTTTCTTTCAGGTTAAGTGCTAATGGGGGCGCCTGAATGCAGATTTCCAAGTCGGATCTGAATTGCGCCCAGATTCAGCACTGAGAATGAAAATGGTAAAAGCGGGCCCTTGGTGTGGTTATCTCAACTGGTTCTCGTTATCACAAAAGTGAATTGCTCTGACGAGATGTCACACTACCCTGGGTAGGGGAGGGGAGCATTCCATGAGGCTAGATGCTTTGGCGTAAAGCCATGTAATTGTATTTAAATGAATTTAAATTCATGCAAATTAGGTTCACGCCCTTTCTGGATGTGAACCTGATTACATCACCAGTGGGAGGTGGGGAAGATCTCAAACCGAGATCTCGCCAGTGCACGTCCCATTATGGCCCTCTTGCAAGGCCTAGCAGCCACAACGGGATTTGTGCCTGTGGAATACGGGCCCGCTAAATCTCACCCTAAGTTTTAAAATATGACCTGGTGTTCTGTTTCACATTCCATGTGTTTAATGAATTAATGTATTTATACTACACAAAAAGCATTGATGTAGATTGGTTTCTTGCTGCCAAAGGAATAGAGTATGGAATATTGACTCTTCAGTATATTATTTGAAAGGTAGTCTAGCAGCTAGCAATAAAGAATAGCAGAAATGTTAATAGCTGCACCAGATTATTATCTACATCAGGTGCATAAGGAAAACATAAGAAATAGACTTGAAGCCCAAGGTTGGCCATAGAAGCAGGGGTATATTATTTGGCCCCTCGGTCTTGCTCCATCATTCAATATGGCCGACCTTGGACTTCAACTCTATTTTCCTGCCTTTTCTCCATATCCCTTGATTTCCTGAGAGATCATAAATCAGAACTTTAAATGTATTCAACAATGGAGCATCCACAACTCCCGGCATTGAGAATTCCAAAAATTTGCAAACCTTTTTTAAGGACAGAGGAGAGATGGTTCTCCCCTTTCCATCTCTCAGCCGACTGGAGACAAGATGTGTTTTGGAGAAAAAAAGTGTTTTAACCCATTGAGTGCTGTGGCTCCCAAGTACAGACAAAAGGCAGGTCTTCTCATAAGTTAAATGTTTACTTCTCAACATGTGGAGATGCCGGCGTTGGACAAAACACATCTTGTCTCCAGTCGGCTGAGAGATGGAAAGGGGAGAACCATCTCTCCTCTGTCCTTAAAAAAGGTTTGCAAATTTTTGGAATTCTCAATGCCAGGGGTTGTGGATGCTCCATTGTTGAATATATTTAAAGTTCTGATTTATGATCTCTCAGGAAATCAAGGGATATGGAGAAAAGGCAGGAAAATAGAGTTGAAGTCCAAGGTCGGCCATATTGAATGATGGGGCAAGACCGAGGGGCCAAATAATATACCCCTGCTTCTATGGCCAACCTTGGGCTTCAAGTCTATTTCTTATGTTTTCCTTATGCAGTAAACACAGTAACAGTTTTAACAACACCACGTTAAAGTCCAACAGGTTTATTTGGTAGCAAAGGTCTGTATCTTTAAGAACTGGTTGGCTGTAGAGATTTGCATTCTAATCAGTATTCTGTAACTTGATTTTGTTTCTCTGCGCCCTGTTTGAGAGCAGATTTCCACTCCATCTGACGAAGGAGCAGCGCTCCGAAAGCGAATGGTATTTGCTACCAAATAAACCTGCTGGACTTTAACCTGGTGTTGTTAAAACTGTTACTGTACTTCTCAACACCCAGTGAATTCCCAACATCACCCACTGCACCACTCACAATAAGCACACACACACACACACTTGGTGCTTGGACACTGACACACAATAGAGTTTGAGTTTCACCCATTTGCATGTCCTTGTAAGAGAATAGATTTCTTCTCGCACTCATTCTGTGGAATTCCATTCCACAGCCATGAAGTCTGCAAGCCCGTTATAAACTAGCTTCTGCAGTCATTTGGACAAATCTACCATGAAATCCACAGGAAAGTAATGTTGCATTTTAATTTCTCATTGGTGAAATGTCCCAAAATGTATTTACATTTCAATGTCCAGTCCAAACGAGCCGGCTTAACTTCCAACCTTGTACAATCTTATGTACATTGGCAGACAGGAAAGGAGGTTATAAGACCATAAGATATTAGAGCAGAATTAGGCAATTCGGCCCATCGAGTCTGATCTGCCATTCAATCATGGCTGATAAGTTTCTCAACCCCATTTTTCTGCCTTTTCTCCATAACCTTTGATCCTCTTAAAAATCAAGAACCTATCTATCTCTGTTTTATATGCACTCAATGATCTGGCCTCCACAGCAATGTGGCAATGAATTCTATAGATTCGCCACCCTCTGGCTGAAGAAATTCCTCCTCATCTCGGTTCTAAAGGGCCATCCATTTACTCTGGGGCTGTGCCCTCGAATCCTAGTCTCTCCAAATAATGGAAACATCTTCTCCACGCTGACTCTATTCAGGCCTTTCAGTATTCTGGAAGTTTCAATGAGATCCCTCCTCATCCTTCTAAATTCCATCGAGTACAGATCCAGAGACCTCAAACACTCCTCTTATGTCAAACGCTTCATCCCCAGGATCATTCTCATGAACCTCCTCTGGACCTTCTCCAAGGCCAGCACAATCTTCCTAAGATACGGGACTAAAACTGCTCACAATTTTCCAAATGTTGTCTGACCAGAGCCTCATAAAGCCTCAGCAGTACATCTCTGCTTTTATCTGACCTCTCAACTCCATTTTGTTTTGAAGTGGGTTGTCCATTCTCCATTTTGTTTTCAAAATAAAGTATTCATTTTCCATAATTCATGAGCATAATTTGTGTGGGGGTCATACTCTTGAGTGAAGAAATTTCTCCTAATTTCAGTCCTAAATGATTGGCCCCTTATCCTGAGACTGTGAAAATTAAAAAAGTTAAAGTTTACTTATTAGTCACAAGCAGCCTTACATTAACACTGCAATGAAGTTACTGTGAAAATCCCCTAGTCACCACACTCTGGCATCTGTTCGGGTACACTGAGGGAGAATTTAGCATGGCCAATGTACCTAATCAGCACATCTTTCCAGTGCTCCTTTGTTCTGGATTTCCCAGCCTGAGGGGCCAACCTCTCGGTACCTATCTTCCTTCGTAATCCTGAATGCATCAATGAGATCATTCCTCTAATCTCCAAAGAACATAGCCCCAATTTACTCAGTCTCTCATCATTAGATAGTCCTCTTATCCCAGGAAGATCCAGAGTCTGTGATGAGTTAATTGATCTCAGTTACAGCGAAGTTGTTAAAGAAGAAAGCAGAGAAGATTTAGGAAACGTTCATTTGGTTTGAAAGATAATTTAAATGGCCTAGTGCTGAGCTTTTGTATTACCTTGATAAATAATTGTCAGCACACACTGCCGCCCACATTTTTTATAATTACAATCATTTCTGTTAATGGGCTTTGGTAACCCAGAGTTACAGTTAATCTTGGCATTATCTGTTTGCAATGGCTATCTGGTAATTAATATGCCAATAACACTTTTGGTATTGTTCACTGTTAGCTGGAGATTCCTAGTAATATCTTGCCTGGATTATATATCTTATTACATTAGATTCTAAATTGCACCTATGTTCTAAGTGTGAGCTGTCGGATTTCTACTTTCCTAATCTCTCCCTTCTGGCTACAAACTGCAAGCATGACATGGAATGCCGATGGCAGATGCTTATAATTATGTGGAGGAATATCCGTTCAGTCATAAAAAGGTACTAAGGCCCTTCAGCTGCTGAAATCACTTCAGAAAACATTGATCTTTTTTCCACTTATATTTGACATATTTGTAACTTCCAAGCTCCCCAGCATTATTTCTGCAGAGCTTCAAAGGTAATGGTTTGCACAGCAATTGCCCAGAGGTCCTAGCTTCCTCATGGCAATTGCCCTGTGCTGGGAACCACCCAAAAATGTGGTTTAAATCATAAACTTCGGATAGTTCCGACTGTGAAACATCAATAGATCCCCAGAAAAGGTTAGAAGAATTAAAACCTCTTCTAACTCCTGGGTTTCTATTGTATGGACACAGACCAAACCTTATGGAACAACCTCCACAACTCGGAACCCCCAAGAGTCTCTCCCAACTCCGTCCGCCGTCCCCCGACTAACCATTCCTTCCCCAGTATTCCCCAACCCCCGACCACCCATGCTATTCCCCACACCTACATAGGAATCCCCTCCAACCCCCAAACCACAAGCCCAAACTGACTCCATATCCCATTGGCGTGCAACTTGACCCCTTCCATTTAGAGCCTGACACCACCCACTCTCATATCCAACCCAATCCAACTCCTCCCATACTTGACACTACTCCCCCCAAAACCTGACCTGACCCCCCCAGACCCCCCACCCCACCCAACTCCAGAGATCTAACCCCTCCCAAACTCCCTGATTTCCAACCACCCTGGTTTACAGCAGCTAATATTGCAAGAAAGGGGGTGTATCCACCTTCACCACGACAGGGCTGGACTTTGATGCTAGGCCCTGGAGACACGATGTACTGACTGGATCTCACCCAGCTTGAGTCAGATGATCCACTGAGACAGCATCAGGAAAAAATTTCACAGAAGCAATTGGGCATGGAGTGACAATCCGACACTGATTACCACTCCGAGGAAGTGTAGGGATATGGGGATAGGGCCTGGGTGGGATTGTGGTCGGTGCAGGCTCGATGGGCCGAATGGCCTCTTTCTGTACCGTAGGGTTTCTATGATTCTATGATTCTATGAAGTTATGGCCCATTATTTGCGGCTGGGAGCAATAAGACAAGGTCAAGATAGACACATGTAATTTTACCAGATGCTCCAAAGTAGTGCTGTTGTGAACTGTAGAGAGATAACTGAGCACAAGTCATGGTGGAAATTCCAACCTTCTGATCTCGAATATTTACCCATTCATAAACCCATGGGAGGGTATGATGGGTAAATATTCCTCTGAACCTTTTATGGGAGGGATTGTGTCTGCTATACTCAAAAGCTCGGTATCGACTCACTTTCTGTGGCAAGCCATGCCAATCATTTTATTCACTGGTCCATTGATAGGGGAGGTCTAAGATATCCAAGTGACTTGGGAGGTACATTCCGATCAGTAAAGAAATATAGCATTGTCACTTCAATTCAGTCCCTGCTACTCTGGGAGAGGTAGGTAGGCAAACTCTCCATGTCTTATTTCAGGGAAATTAAGATCAAGGAAGGAAGATCATTGGGCTGAAACACAGGGCCCGATTTTACCATCAAGTTGCGCCCATTTTCAGGTGTGAAAACTTGGTAAAGTCGGGAGTGAGGTGAGTAGTGCGATCCATGCCCGCCTCTGCGCCGGTTCCCCCTTTACCAAGGCCCAAAAATGGCCACAATTGTGACCGCGCCCGAAACGTGCTTAAAATTGACTTAATGGGCTGCACGCCCAACCTTACCGGCACTTCCCCCTTTACCACCGCGTTCGCCCATCCAGAAATGGGCCACAAAAGTCTGATTCAGACGCTCTATTTAGTGAGGAGGTAAGTGCCAAGTGTCCGACTGCACTCTGCTTGAGATCATTGGGAGGTGGGGAGGTGGGTCCGACGGCTCTCTGCTTGAGATCGGTGGGGGAGAGGGGGTGAGGGGGATCCACAACTCTGCCTGTGATCAGTGAGGGGGAAGGGGGAGGAGGGACCCGCGATCGATCTGGGTGGCAGAGGGGGTGGGGGATAAGGGGGTCAGTAATATTGTGGGGGTGGGGCAATGTCTGTGGGGGTCAGGGGGAGGCATTATCCGACTTGTTAGCGATGTGGCAGGGGAGCCACATTCTATCTTTTTTTTCAGCGCATGCGCGGTAGGAGGTGTTCATTGGAGCTGCAGGGTTTCGGGCGCATTTAGTCCCACCTACCGGCTTCTGCAGCACAATTCGGAATCGCTGATATTTTTTCAGGCCGAGTGCGTATGGGGGCGCCTGAGAACCAGTCTAAAAGTAGGAACTGAAACACTCCAGGCCCTATTTTACCATTTTGATTCTAAGTGCTAGGCGGACTTGAAACTGGGAGCGTTTCAGATCCGACATTAATGACCCCCTTATCCCCCCTTCCCCCCCACTGATCTCAGGCAGAGTGACAGCAGACCCCCTCCTCCCTCCTCCCCACCGATCTCAAGCACAGAGCTTTTGGACGCTCGGCAGTTACATCCTCACTAATTGGAGCGCCCAAAGCAGACTTTTGTGGAGCATGTCTGTTTTGCACCAATTCTGGATGGGCGAACGCACTGGTAAAGGGGGAAGTAACGTTGGCCGAACAGCCCATTAAGTCAATTTAAATGCATGCAAATACGTTTAAATTGCCATCGCACCAATTTCGGGCGCGGTCCTGATCGCGGCCATTTTCGGGCCTTGGTAAAGGGAGAACCGGCGCGGAAGCAGGCATGGAAAATGCTACTCGCCTCACTTCCAACTTTGCCAAGTTTTCACACCCGAAAATGGGCGCAACTTGATGGTAAAATCAGGCCCTCCCAGTTTCAAGTCCACCCAGCACTTAGAATCAAAATGGTAAAATAGGGCCCAGAGTGTGATAGAGATGTCGTACACATTAAATACACTTGAACAAAGCGTTGTCAAGGAACACAAACACAAAATGCACTCTGGGCAGGTGTCTTTCATGCTCTCTTCCAAGTGTAACTCAGTGGTACTAATGCTGACTGAGTTAGCTGACTTCTGATGGACATAACTGTCAGACTGGGCCTGCAGCAGGTAGTGAGAGAACCAACATGAGGGATAAGCCTACTTTACCTCATCCTCACAAATCTACCTGTGCAGTCCTTGTGGAGGCGTACCTGCTTCACATTGACAATACCCTCCATCTTGTTATGTGGTACTACCATCGCACTAAATTGGATAGACACAGAACAGATCTCGCAACTCAAGCTTGGCCATACATGAGGTGCTGTGGGCCATCAGCAGCAGTAGAGTTGCGTTCCACCATAATCTATAAACTCATGGCCTTGCATACGCCACTACCATCAAGCGAGCTGATCAAACATGGTTCAATGAGGAGTGAAGGAGAGCATGCCAGGCATATCTAAAAATTAACCTGCTGAAGCTACAACACAGGATTTAATGCATATTAAACAACTGAAGCTGCATGTTATATACAGAGCAAAGCAATCCCACAACCAATGATCAGGTCAAATCTCTGCAGTCCCTGCCACATCCATTTTTGAGTGGTGGTGGACAATCAAACGACTAAAATGAGAAGGAGGCTCCACAAACTTCTGGTTGTGTTTGTCAGAGGTTAATCATCTCAGTCCCAAGAGATCGCTGCAGGAGTTCCTCAGGGTAGTATCCAAGGCATAACCATCTTTAGTTGCTTCATCAATGACATTCCCTCCATCAAAAGTTCAGACGTGGGGATGTTCGCTGATGATTGCACAGTGTTCAGTTCCATACACGGCTCCTCAGATGCTGAGGCAGTCCAGGCCCACAGGACATGAACAACATTGAGGCTTGGGCTGATAATTCACACCACACTAGTGCCAGTTGATGACCACCTCCAAAACCAGTGAATCTAACCACCTCCCTTGATATTCAATGACATTACAATTGTTGATTCCCCCAATATCAACATCCAGAAATGTAACTGTACAATAACTACACCTGTGACTGCAGGAGCAGTTCAAAGTCTGAATATTCCATGCTGAGAGACTCAATTTCTGACTCTTGAAAGTCTTTCCTCAACTTATAATGCGTAAGTCAGTATGATGCAATGCTGTCCACTTGCCTGCATGAGTCAAACCCAAATAACACTCAAGTTGCTTGACACCATCCAGGACAAAGCAGCCTGCCTCTGAATGGCACCTGATCCATGGCCTTAAACGTTCACTCCTTCCAATATTAGCGAACCAAAACTGCAATGTCTACCATCTAGAAGAGAAACTCTAGCAACTCAACAAGACCATTCTTTCACCATCACTGAGTCAAAACCTGAAACTCCCTTCCCAACACCATTGTGGGTGTACCTACACAACATGGATTGTGAAGGTTCAGGAAGGTGACTCACCACGACCTTCTCAAGACCTTGTGGCATCCATATCCCATGAATAAATTAAAAAGCAGCTTAGAATTGGGCAGTTCAGATTGGTGAATGAACAGCAAATTCCTAATTTAATGATTTAATTAGCAACTAATTTATATAATTTGGTTGTCTGTACAAAGTTGAGACATCTGGTTCACGAATGTCCTTTAGGGAAGGAAATCTGCTGTCATTACCTGATTTGGCCTACATGTGACTCCAGCTCCACAGCAACATGGCTAATTTTTGACTACCCTCTGAAATGGCCGAGCAAGCCATTCAGTCCAAGGGCAATTAAGGATGGGCAATAAATGCTGGCCCAGTCACTGACGTCACATCCCATGAATGAATAAAAAAAACTGAATTTCTCGTTACTTAATTATTTTTATTATTTTATAAGACATTCAATATTGTGTTTTGAGATTGTGTCAAGTTGTTTGTTGCAGGAATGCAAAGGCCAGGCATTTCCTCAGAGCTGCTCATGCCCTGCCTGGCTCTGATGAAGGGTCATCTGGACTCGAAACGTTGGCTCTATTCTCTCTCCACAGATGCTATCAGACCTGCTAAGATTTTCTAGCATTTTCTGTTTTTGTTGCTTGCCCTGCTATTGTAGTTTTGCCCGAAATGCAGTGGGTGCCATGTCTATGTACACACACATATGGAAGACTCTCAACACCTCCAGTGGAGTCACAGTTTGCTGGTTTGGGAGCTGCTCCATTCAGATTCCTGAACAGGAATTATTTCCTTAAATTAGTGCTGGTTGGGAACGTTATCCCCTCTACTCTGGAACATAAGTTTAAATCAATCCAGGCTCGGTTAGATTATCTCTCCTCCATGGTAGTAGGTACAATACCTGATATTTCCTGCCATGGGCTAGGCATTGGCTGGCAGCAGTGGTTGGGGATGGGGGTGAGGGATGGTGTGTTTGTGGGGGGGCGGTGGGTGGAGTTGTTGTCATCATGGGAAGGAACCAAAAATGGCTTTCAGTCCTGGTCATTGTTGAATTGACCATGATGTAAGCTAGTTGTGTTGAGACATTGGGTTTAGACAGGATTCCATCTGTTGTCATTTTGTGAGTATAGAGATAAAAAGACAAAACAAATGAATGTGTGGCTGGAAAGATGGCACATGAGGAAGGGCTTTAATTCCAGGGGTATTGGAAGCGTCTCTGGGGCAGACGAGACCTGTACAGGCCGGGGGGTTTGCATCTGAACAGAACGGCTCTGAGTTCCTTTCAGGGTGTGAGAACCAGGAGATAATAAGATCAGAAAGGAATACCAAGATGTATCGAATAGTGGAAAAAATAAAATGCACTAAAATAGCAAGTAAGTTACTAAGAAAGTCAATAGGCATATAAAAACTAAAAGAGTGGTAAAAGAAGGAGTCAGGACAATGAGGGGAACATCCTTCCTGCCTCTATCCTGTCAAGCCTTGTATGAATTTTGTATGTTTCATAGAACATCAACAATCCAGAAGGCGGCCATTATATCCAATCCAAGATGGCGCCGGAGCAAAGTGACTTCTTGCAAGCTGTGCCCAGCATACTCTCTAATACTATATTTCACTCTCGTTCCATGCTTCTAAAATCTTATTCTAGAACATAGATAGAACATAACAGTGCAGTACAGGCCCTTCGGCCCTCGATGTTGCGCTGACCAGTGAGACCAATCTAAAGCCCATCTAACCTACACGATTCCAATATCATCCATATGTTTATCCAATGACTATTTAAATGCCCTTAATGTTGGCGAGTCCACTACTGCTGCAGGCAGGGCATTCCACGCCCTTACTACTCTCTGAGTAAAGAACCTACCTCTGACATCTGTCCTATATCTATCACCCCTCAATTTAAAGCTATGTCCCCTCGTGCTAGCCATCCCCATCCAAGGAAAAAGGCTCTCACTATCCACCCTATCTAATCCTCTGATCATCTTGTATGCCTCTATTAAGTCACCTCTTAACCTTCTTCTCTCTAACGAAAACAACCTCAAGTCCCTCAGCCTTTCCTCATAAGACCTTCCCACCATACCAGGCAACATCCTGGTAAATCGCCTCTGCACCCTTTCCAATGCTTCCACATCCTTCCTATAATGTGACGACCAGAACTGTATGCAATACTCCAAGTGCGGCCGCACCAGAGTTTTGTACAGCTGCAACATGACCTCATGGCTCCGAAACTCAATCCCTCTACCAATAAAAGCTAACACTCCGTACGCCTTCTTAACAACCCTATCAACCTGGGTGCCAACTTTCAGGGATCTATGCACATGGACACCGAGATCTCTCTGCTCATCCACACTACCAAGTATCTTACCATTAGCCCAATACTCTGTAATCCTGTTACTCCTTCCAAAGTGAATCACCTCACACTTTTCCGCATTAAACTCCATTTGCCACCTCTCAGCCCAGCCCTGCAGCTTATCTATGTTCCTCTGTAACCTGCAACAACCTTCCCCACTGTCCACAACTCCACCGACTTTAGTGTCATCCGCAAATTTACTAACCCATCCATCTACGCCCTCATCCAGGTCATTTGTAAAAATGACAAACAGCAGTGGCCCCAAAACAGATCCTTGTGGTACACCACTAGTAACTGAACTCCAGGATGAACATTTCCCATCAACCACCACCCTTTGTCTTCTTACAGTTAGCCAATTCCTGATCCAAACCGCTAAATCACCCTCAGTCCCATGCATCCGTATTTTCTGCAATAGCTTACCATGGGGAACCTTATCAAATGCTTTACTGAAATCCATATACACCACATCAACTGCTTTACCCCCATCCACCTCTTTGGTCACCTTCTCAAAGAACTCAATAAGGTTTGAGAGGTACGACCTACCCTTCACAAAACCGTGTTGACTCTCCCTAATCAAATTATTCCTTTCCAGGTGATTATAAATCCTATCTCTTATAATCCTTTCCAAAGCTTTGCCCACAACAGAAGTAAGGCTCACTGGTCTATAATTACCAGGGTTGTCTCTACTCCCCTTCTTGAACAAGGGGACAACATTCGCTATCCTCCAGTCTTCTGGCACCATTCCTGTCGACAATGACGACATGATGATCAAAGCCAAAGGCTCTGCAATCTCCTCCCTAGCCTCCCAGAGAATCCTAGGATAAATCCCATCCGGCCCAGGGGACTTATCTATTTTCACACTTTCCAGAATTGCTAACACCTCCTCTTTATTAACCTCAATCCCGTCTAGTCCAATAGCCTGTATCTCAGTATTCTCCTCGACAACATTGTCTTTTTCCTGCGTGAATACTGACAAAAAATATTCATTCAGCACCTCTCCTATCTCTTCAGACTCCACGCACAACTTCCCACTACTGTCCTTGACTGGCCCTAATCTTACCCTAGTCATTCTTTTATTCCTGACATACCTATAGAAAGCTTTAAGGTTTTCCTTGATCCTAGCTGCCAAAGACTTCTTATGTCCCCTCCTGGCTCTTCTTAATTCTCTCTTTAGGACCTTCCTGGCTAACTTGTAACTCTCAAGCACCCTAACTGAGCCTTCACGTCTCATCTTTACATAAGTCTCCTTCTTCCTCTTCACAAGAGCTTCAACTTCTTTAGTAAACCACGGTTCCCTCGCTTGACCACTTCCTCCCTGCCTGACAGGTACATACTTATCAAGGACACGCAGTAGCTGTTCCGTGAACAAGTTCCACATTACAATTGTGCCCATCCCCTGCAGTTTCCTTCCCCAACCTATGCATCCTAAATCTCGCCTAATCGCATCATAATTTCCTTTCGGTATATACCTATCCCTTTCCATCACTAAAGTAAATGTCACCGAATTGTGGTCACTATCACCAAAGTGCTCACCTACCTCCAAATCTAACACCTGGTCTGGTTCATTACCCAGTACCAAATCCAATGTGGCCTCGCCTCTTGTTGGCCTATCTACATCCTGTGTCAGGAAACCCTCCTGCACACATTGGACAAAAACTGACTCATCTAAAGTACTCGAACTATAGCTTTTCCAGTCTATATTTGTAAAGTTAAAGTCCCCCATAACAACTTCCCTGTTACTTTCGCTCCTGTCCAGAATCATCCTTGCAATCCTTTCCTCTACATCTCTGGAACTTTTCAGAGGCCTATAGAAAACTCCCAACAGGGTGACCTCTCCTTTCCTGTTTCTAACCTCAGCCCAAACTACCTCAGTAGACGAGTCCTCATCAAACGTCCTTTCTGCCTCCGTAATACTGTCCTTGACTAACAATGTCACACCTCCCCCCCTTTTACCACGTTCCCTGCTCTTACTGAAACATCTAAACCCCGGAACCCCTTTTTCTCTACACCCTAGCTATGACTGTAACACTACATTCTGCACTCTCTCTTTCCCTTCTCTATGAATGGTATGCTTTGTTTGTATAGTGCGCAAGAAACAATACTTTTCACTGTATGCTAATTCATGTGACAATAATAAATCAAATCAAATCAAATGGCCCATTGAGCCTGTACTGACAATAACCCAACCCAGGCCCTATTCCCATAACCCCATGTATTTACCTGATTCCCCCGACACTAAGGGCCCGATTTTACCATTTTCATTCTCAGTGCCGAATCTGGGCGTAGTACAGATCCGAGTTAGAAATCTGCTTTCAGGCACCCCCATACGCTCCCAGCCATCTCCAGTCCGATTCGCGCTGTGGGCGGGGCTTAGCGCTGCCGGAACGATCGGAGCCCTGAACTGCGCATGCGCAGTTAGAAAAACATTGGAAAAAGCGCACCCATGTCGGATTGCTCCCGAGCCACAGAAAGCAGAGAAAGCGGCCCGGGAGTGACAAGCGGGAGCGACAGTGTATCTTGGGGTGGGGGGGGGCGCAGATGGATCTCTGGTGGGGGGCGGGGGGAGCAGATGGATCTCTGATGGGGGTGCCGGGGGGGGGTGCAGGGGGGGTCCACTGCCACTCTGCGGGCAATCAGTGGGGACGGGAGGGGGCAGGGGTGGTGAACGGTCTGGGTAGCAGGGGGTGGTGGATAAGGGGGACAATGATGTGTGTGTGTCCGCCTTATTCACCCCCCCCACTACCCAGACCGATCGCCACTCCCGCCCCCCTCCCCCCCACCGATCGCCTGCAGAGTGGCAGCGGACCCCCCTACCCCCCCACCAGAGATCCATCTGCCCCTCCCCCCCACCAGAGATCCATCTGCCAAATCCACCAGAGATCCATCTGCCCCCCCCCTCCCCGAGATGCATCTTACCTGCCTCCCCCCTACCCCCCTCACAAGACAATGATCTGGCCTCACTCCCTCCCCCACCCGCCCCTCCCCCCAAGACAACGATCTGGCCTCACTCCCTCCCCCACACCCCCCCACGACAACGATCTGGCTCACTCCCCCGCCCCCCCCCCACCCTCCCCAGATGACGATCTGGCCTCACTCTCCCCCCCCCCCCCCCCACCTCCCGCCCCCCCCAGACGACGATGTGGCCTCACTTCCTCCTCGCCCGACAACAAACTTGCCTCACTCCCCCCCCCCCCTCCCCCCCCGCCCCCGCAGAGAATGGTCTGGCCTCACTCCCCCTCCCCTCCAGAGGAACATCTGACCTGCCGCCCCCCCCCACCCCACCACCAGACAACGATCAGTCCTCCCCTCCACCACCAGCCTATGATCAGTCCTCCCCCTCCCCACCAGACAACGATCGGCCCTCCCCCCACCGCCAGAGATACATCTGACCCGCGTCCTCCTCCTCCCCCCCCAACCAGACAACAATCTGACCTCACTCCCCTCCTCCCCCCCCCCAACCAGAGATTGATCTGACCGCCTCCCTCCTCCCCCCCACCACTGATCTGAGCCAGAGAGCCGTTGGAAACACTGAACGTGCCCTTCAGAGGCTGGAGCACCCGACTCAGACTTTTATTTAACAGGTCCCTAAAAGCGCAGTTCTGGATCGGCAAACGCGGTGGTAAAGGGGGAAATGCTGATAGAGTTGGGCGGGCAGTTCATTAATTCAATTTAAATACATGCAAATGCATTTAAATCGTCGTTGCGCCCGATTTGGGCGCGGAACAGGTCCCCGCCATTCGCAGGTCTCGGTAAAGTGGCAATCTGCGCGGATGTGGGTGCAGATCGCGATAAAGGCCTCACACCCGACTTTACCGCGATTTCGCACCCAAAAACGGGCGCACATTGTTGGTAAAACTGGGCTCAAAGGGTCATTTTAACAATTTAATCTTTGGTGTGTGGATGAAAACCGGAGCACGCGATGGAGAAGATGCAAATTCCACACAGTCACCTAAGGCCGGAATTGAACCCGGGTCCCTGGCACTGTGAGGGATCAGTACTAACCACTGTGCCACTGTGTTGCCCTTTCAACGAGATCACATCTCATTCTTTTAAACTCTACA
This sequence comes from Mustelus asterias, assembly GCF_964213995.1. NCBI lineage: Eukaryota > Metazoa > Chordata > Chondrichthyes > Carcharhiniformes > Triakidae > Mustelus > Mustelus asterias. The sequence continues at coordinate 141,670,730 of NC_135801.1, read as the reverse complement.
GTATAAACCCGTTTTCATCAATCTCTCCTCATAGGACAATCCTGCCATTCAGGAATCAGCCTTGTGAACCTGTACTCCGTCAACAGCAAGTGTATATCCTTCCTTAGACAAAGAGACCAAAACTGTACACATACTCCAGGTGCTGTCTCACCAAAGCTCTGTATAATTACAGTAAAACATATTTACTCCTGTAATCAAATTCTCTTGCTGTAAAGGCCAACACACCATTTGTCTTCCTAATTGCTTGCTGCACCTGCATGTTACCTTCAGTGACCCATGAATGAGATTACCCTTTGGACACTTCCCAATCTCAAACCATTTAAGAAATACTCTGCATTTCTGCTTTTCCTGCCATAACAATTCTATGATTCTGTGACTTTATTGAAAGGCAGAGCAGACACAAAGTAGCCAACTCCTGCTGCAGATTGATATATTTGTATGTTCGCATATAAGGTAAGGAGGGTCACAGCTGTGATTTCTCTACCTGTGCTTCTTTTTTGCTGTCAATGCTCCACATAATCACCCCCGAGTGTGGCCAGTGCATCAGCTTCCCCGACCACAAGCCCTCATCCTGCATCATGATCAGTGACTCAGTGCCCCCACCCTCCTGAATCATGGATTGTGGACAATGCCTCACCTCCCCTCGATTGTGGACAATGCCTCACCTCCCCTTGTGTGTAGACAATACTTCACCCCCCCCCATCAATTGTGACCTTCGCTATCTGTTAGGCGTTGATGTGCTGCGTCCCCAGTGTGGCAAGGTTTTTCTCTTTGTTGCCACAGTTTTTCCACCTTCCCGTTGCTACTGGGATTGATAAGTCTGTCTGAGTCTATGGTTTCATAGAGTCATAGAGGTTTACAGCATGGAAACAGGCCCTTCGGCCCAACTTGTCCATGCTGCCCTTTTTTTAAAAAACCCCTAAGCTAATCCCAATTGCCCACATTTGGCCCATATCCCTCTATACCCATCGTACCCATGTAACTATCTAATTGCTTTTTAAAAGATAAAATTATACCCGCCTCTACTACGATCTCTGGCAACTTGTTCCAGACACTCACCACCCTCTTTTTAAAAAATTGCCTCTCTGGACACTTTTGTATCTCTCCCCTCTCACTTTAAACCTATGCCCTCTAGTTTTAGACTCCCCTACCTTTCAGGAGAGGGAAAAATGGAAATCATTGAAAATCTGGCCCAGGCCAATAAACAACTTTGTTCTCCCACCACCCAACCGCACCCCCCCCCCCACCCCACCCCCCCCACCCCACCCCCCAACTCCCCCACCCCCGCCCACCCGCCACCCCCCCACCCCGCCCCCCACCCCCCCCGCCCCCCCCCCCCCCCCCCCCCCCCCCCCCCGCCCCCCCCCCCCCCCACCCCACCCCACCCTCCTCCCTCACCTACAGTTTTTACGCTGAGGCTTTTGTGAGATGCACTGGGGTGACCTTCACCCAAACAATAGACTGGCTGGTAAGCTCAATTTGGGAGACTGTAAAGATAATTGAAATGAGAGAAACCTTACAGCATAATTGTTCATACAATTCCTGGGAGTTTAATTTTATCACTGGGTGGCTAAACTTGAAAAGCATTTCAGTCCACAGCCCGAAAACCCTTTGATAAGTATTCAAGAAGGAATTAAAAAGGCTGCCTGGCTAAGTGGGGTTGGTTGGCAGACTCTCCCATTGCATTGGCAGCAAGGCAAAGGTCTGGTACTAAGCCTCCATCAATACATGTAAGCAGTTTAAGCTTGCAGTTCTTGGCGGGAATGAAAGGTAGCCTGAGTAGTCCCAGTTTGACACCACTTAATGGAATCAGAATCTCCAAAAGAAGCCAAGCTTTACTAAAGCTGACGATGATTGTCGATGTGCCTAGAGCAGTAGGTGATTATGTAAATTTAAACTCAACAAAAGTAAGGTCGAAACTCTGCAGTCACATGAACGCACCTGTTCTTTCTTGCCAGTGACCTCTATCCAAAACAGCCTGTAGCCTTGGATTGGGTTGTTTGCATAAGCAGGAGGATCCCAGGAGGCCATAATGGAAGTCGGTGAAGCGGCGACTGCTTTAAAGTTTTCCGCCGGTCCTGGAACTTGCACTGTTTAGAATAGAAAAATAATGGTGAACATAAGAAGGAACAACACTACGGTGCAATGAAAAAAAAATCACAGAAATGCACAGGTTGATTGGTATCTGAAAAAGATAAGTAAATATTTTTGGTGTTTTAGACACCTGATAAGGGTTCCCACCCGGATTAGTTCAATTTTTTTTCTCTTCTTGATGTTGGGGGATAGCTTATTGTATCTTTCATACATTTTCTAATTTATTTCAGCTTCAAGCATTTCAATGTTTTTCTTTTTCATTTTTCTGCCAATCAACATTGGATGTCTGACAAATAATTTTACTCAGAGAATGATGTGTACATCAGCTGAAGAAGGGATCACACTCATGATTCGCTGAAACAAAGCAATTCCCTTCCTTCTGCCCCAAAACATGGCTGAAAGCCCAAAAAGAAGTCTCACAACACCAGGTAAAAGTCCAACAGGTTTATTTGGTAGCAAATACCATAAGCTTTCCGAAAGCTTATGGTATTTGCTACCAAATAAACCTGTTGGACTTTTACCTGGTGTTGTGAGACTTCTTACTGTGCTTACCCCAGTCCAACGCCGGCATCTCCACATCATGAAAGCCCAAACCCAGGGGGTTGGGTACCTCTTACTCTAGTAGCGATGTTTCTGTCTATCTTTCACAGCTAGCCATCCTGTGGCCTGTCTGATTGTTAATGTCGTGGCAATTATTGTAAATTGGTGTACTGCCTTCAGTCCTTGACTGCTGGGAATGGAGCTGAAACTTCTTAAACTTGTTTCAAAACAGAACTTAAAGCCAAAATAAAAACTGGGAGAATTTTACCCTATCAGTCTTGAATGTTTTGCTTCTCTCCACTGAAAATTGGCAATCCTCCATTCTTGCCCAATGGAGTCAGACTACACATAAATGAATAAATAGAAAAATGAGAGTCATTTTATTCCACTGATGATGTTACACTGTCACACTAACAAACAACTTCCTCAACGAGTGGTTTAATCAGCAAGAATTACTGAAAATCTAGCAGGATTGAAGAAGTGATGAGAAATTTTGAATACAAAGGGAGGAAATGTTATGCAGCAAACAATAAACTTTGATTTAAAGTGTGGTGTCGATTCTACAAAAGCAGCACCAGAGAAAAAAAACAAATCCAAACAAATTCTACAAGATTAGGCATGCAAGCAATCAACCGTAATCAGTATAATGAAGGAAATAGATTTGTGACTGAAACACATATGTATTTTCAATGAGACATCCATTCAACTCATGGCATGGTCCCTCTATACCACATTTTTGATATTACCAGAAAGGCTAATTTCCAGAAGCTTGCAATTTATACAATGTGGTGCACTTTGGATGCTAATAAGATTACTAGCTGGAATAGTATTAAGTAGTATTGGACTTCACAGCACTGGCGAGCAGAATTAAGTGTGAATTAATGGAGGCTTCACTGCCCGGCCGCCACCATTGGTTCTTTTCAAAAGTGTGAAAATGAAAATTATAAACATGATTTACAGTCCCCAATCTTATTATATCTATATTCAACCAATGAGACCCTCAACCCTCTCGAACGCCTAGTCCGTTAGTGAAATTTTACATTTTAAGCAGATGCGGAAGCTCTGGGCTAAACTGCGGTTAATCCTTTTAGCCCCTTTCTGATGCATTAAGCACAATCTTTATAATGTAATTTTAATAAGTATTAGCCATTTTTAAAATAATGTTCACATCTTAATCCTGACTGAATCAACTTTTTCAGACACATTAGCACAAATTTAATTGATTCCTTTCACTGCCTTGCATAATTTTGAATTTTCAAATTTAGAACACACTGTTCAAGAGTGTCTGAATCCAGTTTCCAGTTTTAACCCTTTCAGTCAGTATTTCCCCTCAACTTACATTGCAACAGTTTGCTTCCTTATATTGGTTCCCATTTTTCCCATCCATTTGCTGAGGGGAAGTCCTGATTCATGGGAAGTGTGTAAGGATGTCACCAAAGCTATGTTAGATCAGTGGCATCCTAGAGCACAGTAAGAAGTCTAACAACACCAGGTTAAAGTCCAACAGGTTTATTTGGTAGCACAAGCCACAAGCTTTCAGAGTGCTGCTCCTTCATCAGGTGAGTGGCAGAATTTCCACTCACCTGATGAAGGAGCAGCGCTCTGAAAGCTTGTGGCTTGGGCTACCAAATAAACCTGTTGGACTTTAACCTGGTGTTGTGAGACTTCTTACTGTGCTTACCCCAGTCCAACGCCGACATCATCCTAGAGCAGCCAGGGCCCAATCCTTGCCAACTTCCCTACTGCTAACAGCAGAACAATGAGCATTCCATAGTTTACAGAACAAGTTGTGAAACTCTGGGGTGTGTGTGTGCAGGTGTGTGTGTGTAGGTGTGTGTGTGTAGGTGTGTGTGTGCAGGTGTGTGTGTGTGTAGGTGTGAAGGCTGTTATCAAGAGTTCAGCTTTCGGGGGAGGTGGTGGTTAAGTGGCATTGTCACTGGATTAATAATCCAGAGATCCAGGATAATTCTCTGAGGACCTGGGTTCAAATTTCACCATGACTGAAAATGAAATTTGAATTCGATAAAAATCTGGAATTAAAAGTCTAATTAATGACTATGAAACAATTGTAAAAATCCATCTGGTTCACTAATGCCCTATCAGTCTGGAATGTTTTGCTTCTCTCCACCAGAGATTGGCAATCCTCCATTCTTGCCCAATGAAGTCAGATTACATATGAAGGGAAGGATGTGCCATCCTTATACATGTGGTTGACTTTTAAAAAACTGTTTTCTCCATTCTTAAATTTACAAAGCCAATGCTCAGTGTGGACCAGGCAGACCCAAATCCATTCCTTGCTTGTTTCAAAAACTAAATGCAAAGGCAGGCTGACAAGATAAGGCACTGCACCCCACCCTGGGCTTCCTCTGATGCTTGATCTTAGCTAAAAGGCTGAGGAGAGATTGAAATGTACATAAAGGCATCACTGAGATTAAATGCTGTCTGAAATGGCCTAGCAAGCTATTCATTTCAGGCCCATGAGTGTGGGGAAATGTTCCCCCAGCCAGCAATGCCCACATCTTATGAATTAGTTTTTAAAAATGTTAAGAATCTTGCACCCTCTTTGAAGAGCTAAGGAGCCACTGATGCAGAATTAACCTCAAATATTCTTAATCAACAATTGCATTTAGCTATATTATTGCTTGGGAGTGTAATTATTTCTTCAGGGAATAAGAAACTATTCCAGCCAAGTTGTTTTAGTTTTGTTTTAGTTTTCCCTGTTTAACAGTGGGTTTCAGATTGTTTGTGTTCTTCATTTTGTTCACATGATACCTGCTGATGTATAGACTAATCTATTTAATATGTTGGCATGGCTGGATGTATCGCCGGAATTCTATCACCTCGCCTGCCACAGAATCGGAGCAGGCGTGGAGCGAACAATGGAAATGTCCGTTGACTTCGGGCGGGAATTTCCGGTCTTGCTCAAGCCAGTCCGTAAATTCCCTATTTGCAAGTTTCCTTGCTCACAGTTAGAGATAGCCCAGGCAGATGGATGGCTGGAAAGGTGGTTTGCGATTTTCACTACCTTGTTTTGAGAAGGTAATGGCTGATGTTTCTTCCTGGCACCTAAGGTACCATACTGTTCTTCTCATTGTCTCTTCAATGTCAGTTATCTTATCCACAATAGAATCGGGTCACTTGTGCTAGCAATTTAATCTGGTAATAAAAACAGAAAGTGCTGGAGGATCCTCAACACGCCTGGCAGCATTTACGCAGAGAGAAACAGATGTTTTCGGTCTGTGACCTTCCGTCAGAACTTGGGTTCTGGTGACAGGCCATTGAGCTAAAACATCAGGGTGATTTTTGCAATGGGATCAGGAACCCAACACAGGGTCATTTCTGGACAGTGAACTTGCTGAAGGTGGCATGTTGTCTTCAGCTAAGCTTTGCAAGATGTGGACAATTCGTAGCTTTCCTCTGTGTTTGCTGTACAATTAGCGTGAGAGTGCAGGCAGTGTGCCTACTGCATAGGAGGCTGACAGCCCTTACTGTGTGACCAGTGGAATCACTCTTGAGGCCTGAGCAGCAGGAAGGCACTGAGCTGCTTATAGTATTAGCTTATAGGACCTCAGTCGGCTCATGACGACCAGAGACATCCTTCTCCAGGAATTCCTCACTCAATGGCAAAGCAATGAGATGGGAAGACAGCAACCTTGCCTTTTCCTGCTGAAAAGTTTTCGATCACATTCAACTAATATGCTACTGTCAGCGATTCTTGCTGGAAAATGCATTTATATGGGTGTTACGTGAGACATGGAGCAGACTTGGCAGTGATGATTCTGTGCAATTAATAGTCTGTCAACACTAAGGGGTAGACTTTATAAATTTGAGTAGTTGAAAGTGAACTTTGAGCACCACAAAAGCACTCACTGGGAATCTGCCTCAGGAGCCAGCATGTCCAGTAGGATTCTCAAATAAATATTCTAAATTCTGGATGGTCTTCTTCAGGAGTGTAATTCCATTTTTTTCATGAAGACCATGCCCCTTTAAGCCAAGGATGGTTTCTACCTTAATATTCTGATAACATCTTTAAGACGGGACAGCATTTCACAAAGTTCATATGGAATATAGAGATTAGACTGAAGTAATTAAATAGGGTGTTCAATCTTCTCGTAAGTATTGGGAAAATAAAAACCGGAGCCCATCTACAAACCAGAGAATGCATCACAGCACAATTTAATCTTCAGATACAAAGCACTCTTTGAAAGCCAGATTCCTATACTTCAGGTGATTATTTCAAAAAGAGGGATTTTGCCATGACCCTTAAACTGATTAAAGAGGTAGAATCTGGGTTCCCTTTTCCACATTTCCATATGCTTCGATGTTATCTGGTCCAACCTGCATGTTCAGGCAATCATTTTAACAGAAATTATATAGCATTAAAATGGATTACAGTCACATACTGAGATTAGCTGCTTCGAATTTATACTCTGAGAAATTGCAGTAATAACATAATCGATGGGAATACTATTGGGATTAGAGCACAATGGGCCTTTAGATTGGATACCTGAGCACACAAAAAGCTACAATAAAAAAACTGTTATTCTATTCTCTCCATGCTGAGCCAGGGGATATTAACACACTACCCTTGGTTGGGGTTATCTTGTCAGTGCTATTCAACACGAGCCAGCTTTGGATAATCAAAATTTCACCTGGGTTTTGAACCAGTGAATATAAAGAGCCTTCAATAACATTTACTCATGTTTGCAGCTTAACCATAATGGGTCAAATACGCATGGATAGGAAGGAGGAAAATGTAACTTCTGGGTCAATAGATGCTTTCATTTCACAGAATTTACACTGAAAATGTTTGGAGTCCTTGCATGTTTTGATACTTTATGAGAAAAGGTGGGTGTAACAAGTGAAGGTCCATCAATCAGGTTCATTTATGTGTTTTATCAAACGTATTTCATCATGTCAGAAAGGTTACAATGCATAATTTTTCTGATAATTTAATGGATAAATTCACTAAATCACACAGATTAGAGGTAAAGAGCCTTCAATAACATTTACTCACGTTTCCAGCTTAACCATGATTCAAACAGGCATAGTCAGGAAGGAGGAAAACATAACTTCCAGGTCGACTGATGCTTTCATCATACAGGATTAATTCTACAATTGTTTTTTACAGTACTTGAATGTTTTGACACTATCTGGTTAGACTCACCTGCTGGAGATTTTTGAGGAGGTACCAGAGGAGTTGATGGTGGTATTGCTGCAGACGTGGCGTGCTTGGACTTCCGAAAGGCATTGTTATGGTGCCGAACAACGGATTTGTGAGCAAAACTCACTGATTAAAAGAGACAGGGAGATGAAACTTGCTGAGTAATGGAAGGTGTTGGGATGGCTGTTTTTTTCAGACAGGAGGACAGTTTGTAGTGGAGTTCCCCAGGGGTCAGTGTTAGTACCCTTGCTCTTCCTGATATATATATTAATGATCTGGAGCAGGGAACAATTTCAAAGACTGTGCATGGTAGAGAACTTGGAAGCATTGTGAACTATGAGGACGCTTGCGTAGAACTTTAACAGGACATGGACAAGTTGGTGGAATTGGTGGGCATGTGGCAGATGAAATTTGGGTAGGAAGAGCACAAAGAGACAACAAAAAATAAAGGGTGCAATTCTAGAGGGCTTCACACTTTATGAAGGATGTGAAGGCATTTGTGGTGGCGCATGGAAGATTCATACAAATGGTTTCAGGGATGAGGAACTTCAGTTACATAGGTAGATTGGAGAATTTGAGACTGTTCTGGAGATGAGAAGGTTGAGAAAATATTTGATAGAAATATTTGAAAATCATGAGGGATCTCGCCCAATTAGATAGGGAAAAACTGTTCTGACTGGTGGAATGATCGGGAGTGAGGGGGCACAGATTTAAGGTAATTGGCAAAGGAAGCAATGGAGACACGAGGGGAAAAGAAATTCACACAGCAAGTGGTTAAGTTCTGGAATGCACTGACTAAGACTGTGTTGGAGGCAGATTCAATCAAGGCATTCAGGGGGGAATTGGATTATTATCTGAGAAGGAAGAATGTGTCAGGTAATGGGGAGAAAGTGTGGGAATGACGCTTTGAAATTGTTCATTCAGAAATTCAGTGCAGACACGATGAACTAAATGGCCTCCTTCAGTGCTGTACTAAATCTGTGATTCTGTGATTAGAAAAATCCCAAATTCAAGGCTCAATGGTGAGTTAGCTGATCTCAGACAAGGCAGCCATTTACATGTTAGGAATGGCTCAGGTAGTAACACACTTGCCTCTGAGTCCAATGTTTTTAGGTTCAGATCTCATTGCAGCACTGAAGACAAAAGCCAAGACTGACACTCTGGGCTAAAGTTTTATAAAGATGGAGATCCTCTCCGTCATTGGGAGAATGGTGGGAGAATCCAGGGTACCAGGGGTCACAGTCTACAGATACAGGGTAAACCATTTAGGACTGAGATGAGGAGAAATTCTTCACCCAGAGAGTGGAAAGCGTTGAAATTAGCTACTACAGAAAGCAGTTGAGGCCAAAACATTGTATGTTTTCAAGAAGGAGTTAGGTATAGCACTTGAGGCAAAGGGGATCAAAGGATGTCGCAAGTTAGTGGCAACAGGTTACTGAGTTGGATGATCAACCACGATCATAATTGTTTTGTATTTGTATTCATAGAAATCATAGAAACCCTACAGTGCAGAAGGAGGCCATTCGGCCCATCGAGTCTGCACCGACCGCAATCCCACCCAGGCCCTACCCCCACATATTTTACCCGCTAATGTACGCATCTCAGGACTCTAAGGGGCAATTTTTAACCTGGCCAATCAACCTAACCCGCACATCTTTGGACTGCAGGACATGGACAAGTATTTATTCCTATTGGCTCACTGGAGCTCTGCTGTATTAAACTACGCACCAGAAAGGATGTAATGGGTCTAGCATGAGAATCAGAGAATGAGAAACAGAGAGAGAAGAAACAGCCAAGGAAGTGATCACACGCCATTAATAAAGCTCCATTTGTTTTAAACCAAAGTCTGTCCTGCATACCATGTTAATACACAAAAATAATGAATGGAGAACAGGCTCAAAGAGCTGAATGACCAATTCCTGCTCCTTTTTCCTATGGTTCTATGATTCTGGTTATTACCCACAGGAGGGATGGGGTAACAAGAGGGAGTGGGAGACTTCACATGCCCTCTCCCTGAAACACATTGGTGTACTGTTTCTATATTGGGGTTTGGAATCATCGGCGAGGCAAGTATTGGTTCCGCTTAAATGATGTTGATACACCATGTCCTTGAACTGCTGCAGTACTTTGTCAATGCTTATATGTCATGAATTATTGCTTATTATGGGGAGGTTAGTCCAAGGAACCTGTCCAACCTTCAGTGAGGTGAATAAAGTATTGGAAATAAATTCTGCATTAATAGCAATAACTGGTTTAATAAAAGCATTTCTTCTGTTGACAAAGGAAAGGAATGCTATTCTTCCGGATGTTTTTCTAAATTAATGGAATTATTATATGAGATGATTGAAAAAGATAATATTTGCAAATCCTGTTCCCTCAAGTCTATCCAAATCAAAAATTCTTTCTCAGCACTGAATCACACACTATCCTTACTTGTGGTAAGAGGGAATTGATCGATGAGCTGTGATTATTGAGGATTTAATTCTTTACTAATTAACAATGAACACTGTCATGGGTAATGCATGAGAGCAAAGACGCACACACTCGTGGATCAGTGGTGTTTGCAGCACGCCATTGTGATCAGTCAAGTTTTAGTGGCTTGTGAGAGGGTTTGGGTGGAGAGACTGATCTTTGATCTGTACTCAAACTTCTTGACCTAATGAAGTTAATCATATCGAGAACTGTGAATATTTGGCATAAGTCTAATTAGTAAATATGGGGGGTGAATTCTCCCATCCCGTTGCGCTAATTTTCTAGCGCATCAGGCCAGGAGATTCAAGCAGCGCCCAATGCACAGGATCCACGCTGGGCATCACACCCCGATAGCGTCTCCCAGCATCAGATTTCTGGCAGCGTCAGCTCCATGCCGGGAAAAGGTGCAGAGTTTCATTACCTATACAGGACGTCATTTGCCTACAATTTAAGTAGAATTAGCAGGCCCAGGACTGAAATCTCCGGGCCTGCTAGCATCTCTCACCTCACCAGGGGAATTTCACTCCAGCGGGGTTTACAGTACCTCCCTAACTTTGGGGAGCTGGCGGCCCGACCCCGCTGGAGTGAAGGGGGCAATTGAAGTTTCCCCAGAGGGTTGGGCACCGGGGGAGGGTGAGCCCTGGGCACTGGCACCTTGGCAGTGACAGCCTGGGTCCCCTGGCACTGTCCAAGAGGCAAAGTGCCAATGCCCAGGGGACATCCTGGCACTGCCCACCAGGCATAGGGCAGTGCCAAGGGGGTGGAGCCTAATGGGGTGGTGCCTCCGGGGACGATCTGCGGGGGTGGGAGGTTCCACTGCCACTCTGCACTTAGGATTGGTGGGGGAGGGAGGGAAGCCAGTGATCAGGATTGACCATCAAGGAGAGGGCAGCGGGCCAACAGTGTGAAGGTCGCGGGGCTGACCAGCGATCAAGCTGGCCAGCAATCGGGAGGCCGACAGTGTGGGGCTACTGTGCACGCGCTGATCCTGGCACTGACAGGTTGGCGCATGCTTAATGTCCTGTTCAGCGCTATGCTGCCGGCCTCTCGGGCGGGAATAGGCTTCACCCTCTGAATTTCAGTGTTATTCATGCTATGGACTCTGCAGTGCACAGAGTGTAGGAGATTCTTTTTGAGACTGCCACTGAAAGCAACAGCATGATTTACTCCAGTTTTCACATGAATACAACACTGAGAAATTTTTTGGGACAATCGTCCCATTATTTATGATAAGTCATTCTTAATATTCAATTGTCCCTGTAAACACCAAATAGGTTTCACATTTCACAGCACTTCACTTGTTTCATGGTAAACATGCACCAGTTAGACAGGGAACTCAGGGAGTAACCTATCTTGTCTAGAGTATGTTTAGGTCAGAATTTGTGTTGTCTGGGCTTGATGTATTTATTATGTATTTATTTATGCCTTTATTACATAGAATCATAGAATCCTACAGTGCAGAAGGAGGGCATTCGGCCAATTGAGCCTGCACTGGCCATAATCCCACACAGGCCATATCCCCATAACTCCATGCATTTACCCTAGCTAGTCCCCTTGACAGTAAGGGGCAATTTAGCTTGGCCAATCCACCTAACCTGCACATTCTTGGACCGTGGGAGGAAAGCGGAGGAACCAGAGGAAACCCACACAGACGCGGAGAGAATGTGCAAACTCCGCACAGACAGTGACCCAAACTGGGAATTGAACCTAGGTCCCTGGTGCTGTGAGGCAGCAGTGCTAACCACTGTGCCACCGTGCGTCCAGGCATGCCATGTTCGATACTCCAGATTTAATTTTGTCTGATTTGTCCTTGTTATATTCAGCTATGCAGGACCCCTTCTCCTTTTGGTGCAAACAATAATGTTCATCTCGATACTCTTGTCGTTTCTCACCATACCTTTGAAGTATATTCTTCACTCCTCTTCCTTAAAAAAAGTTAGCAACTTGTTCCCATGAATCTCCGAGTGCTGCTCTGTGAAGTGATTGGAAAGGTAGACTCTCCTTCTCAATTATCTCTGCCTCATCGGAAGTGCTTCACTTCTGACCAACATCACACGAAGGGTCTTCAGGAGGAAATGATTTCAGAGAAAGAGAGCACACCCCTTGCACCCTATTCTATTGTGATAGAGCAACACAGTCCTTTTCAGCAGGCAAGTGCAGTTACACAAAATAGAACAAACTCCCTCCCCTGTACCCTAAAGATAAATCAATCCATTTGGTGAAATTAAATTTGGCAATTTCCTGGTGCTAAGAAAATAATGATAATAATAATGAGGGTCTACTGAGTATCAATTGACAAACCTGATTCCATGTACACACAGTCACATACGAATGCATGTTTGCAAACACACATACACTGTTTCTCACGGGAATCACAGGACATTGGCAAAGAAAGGAGTTTTGGCGTCAGCATTAGAAAGCATTATTGCAGTAATTCAGATCTTTACCAGCCATCATGAAAATGCTTTATGCCATTATTATCAGTTTCTTCAACTACTTACATTCAGGCTGAGTAGACACTTTAATAGGTTGTGAACTTTGCCCTGGTCCAAAATCATTGTAGGCTATGATCCGAAATGAATAGGTTTCCTCCGGTTTCAAATTTCCAACAGTAAGCTGCAGGTCTCCGTACTGAGAGGTATTCAAAGCACGCTCCCTGATTTTAAACCAAGAAAAAATGAGAATGAGTCGCATAATATTGCAATGCTCAGGCACAGGAGCGTCTCCATCCTATATTTAACAGTAAGTTTCATTAGCTAGACAACTCTGTACTGTAAAGAAACGATTAAGGCTTGTAAATAATTACAGGAAGCATTCTTCCAGATCGATAAAATATCTTTCATCTATTTGTCAGCACCACTATGATCAGAACAGTGATGATAATGTTTTGTTATGTTTAACTGATGTACTTAGTCTTCCCCAGTGAGCATTTTTAAACACTACTGGGCAATCAAGTAGCCTCTGGGCAATATTCAATAGCATTACTCCTCGCAATATCATATTCTGAAAATCTTAGTTGACAGTTAAGCATCCCATGGAAAACAGAATGGAGGAAATGAAGAGAATCAGAATGTATTTTTAAAACGCTACTGGAAGGCTGGAATGAATATTAATGATGGACTCAAAATTTAGAAAAGCATTAAAATTTAACAAAGAGAAATTGCTAATGCCTAAGTTCCAAATTAAAAATAGGATGTAACTAGTAAATGACAAATGTGAGGTGATGCATTTTGGAAGGTCTAATGCAGGAGGGACATATACAATAAATGGCAGAACCCTTAAAAGCACTGACATACAGAGGATCTAGGCGCACAGGTCCACAGTTCCCTGTAAGCAGCAAGGCAAGTGGTTAAGGTGGTCCAGAAGATGTATGGCATGGAGCCGGAGCATAGAGTATAAAAATTGGCAATTGTCATGTTGCAGCTGTATAGAAATTTAGTTAGGCCACATTTGGAATATGGCACACAGCTCTGGTCGCCATACTACCAGATGGATGTGGAGGCTTTGGAGATGGTACTGAAAAGATTTACTAGGATGTTACCTGGTTTGAAAGGTATTAGCTATGAGGAGAGATTGGACAAGCTTGATTTGTTTTCATTTGAATGTAAGGGGCTGAGGAGCGACCTGATAGAAGTTTACAAAATAATGAGAGGCGTGGACAGAATTGATAGTTGGAGTATTTTTCCTAGGGTAGGAATGTCAATTACTAGGGGACATAGGTTTACGGTAAAAGAGGGAAAGTTTAAAGGAGATTTTAGGGACAACATTTTTACACAGAGGGTGGAAAATGCATTGAATGTGCTCTGAGAGGGTATGGTAGAAGCAAATACAATAGCAATATTTAAGAGGCACCATGACAGATACATGAATAGGCAGGGAATAGAGGGATACAGACCACATAGAGGCAAAAGGTCTTTAATTTAGAAAGGTGTCATGGATGTAACTAGTAGGCTTGGTGGGCCGAAGGGCCTGTTCCCATGCTGTACTGTTCTTTGTCTGACATAGCAGATTACTATGTAAAGTTAAAGCGCATAGGATTGTGTATAGTGCCTTAAGGTGGATAAAAAGTTGCTTCGCAAACAGGAAGCAAAGAGTTGGAATAAATGTTTTCTTTTGATTGGATGGCAGTGACTAGTGGGGTACCACGGGGATCTGTGCTAGGACCCCAACTGTTCACATTATATATTAATGACTTGGATGAGGGAACTAAATGTATTATCTCCAAATTTGCAAATGATGCAAAGTTGGGTGGGAAGGTGAGCTGTGAGGAGTGTGCAGAGATGCTTCAGTGTGACTTGCACAGGCAGATTGAGTGAGCATATGCAGTATAATCTGGATAAATCTGAGGTCATCCACTTCAGTAGCAAAAATAGGAAGGCAGATTATTATTTGAGTGGGTGTAAATTGAGGTAGGTGGATACTCATGCTTCAGCCACTGAAAGTAAGGGCACAGGTACAGCAGGCAGTAAAAAAGGCAAATGGCATGGCAGAGGATTTGAGTATTGAAATAGGGATGTTTTACTGCAATTTTGTAGGGTATTGGTGAAGCCACAGCTGGAGTACTGTGTACAGTTTTCGTGTCCTTATCTGAGGAGAGATATTCTTGCTATAGAGGGAACACAGCGAAGGTTTACCAGGCTGATTCCAGGGATGGCAGGGTTGTCATATGAGGAGAGACTAAATCGATTAGGATGATATTAATTGGAATTTAGAAGAGTGAGAAAGGGTCTCATAAAAACTTATAAAATTCGAATAGGATTTGACAGGGTAGATTCAGAAAGATTGCTCCCGATAGTGGGGGGAGTCCAGAACTAGGGGTCATAGTCTGAGGATAAGGGGTAAACCTTTTAGGACTGAGGTGAGGAGAAATGTTTTCACCCAGAGAGTGGTGAATCTGGAATTCAATACCACAGGAAGTAGTTGAGGCCAAAACGTTGTGTGATTTCAAGAAGGAATTAGATATAGCTCTGGGGGATAAAGGTGTCAAGGGAAATGGGCGGGAAGACAGGATCAGAATATCGAATTTGATAATCAGCCATGGTCATAGTGAATGGCAGAGCAGGCCCGAAGGGCTGAATGGCCGACTCCTGTTTCTATTTTCTATGTTTCTATGTATGAAATGTCAGGAACAGACAACAGGTCAGTCAGCATCTGAAAGACAAAGCGATTGTAATGTTTCTGGTCCTAATCTGTGATTGATGTGTCTTTCTTATTCAAATATTGACAATCAGTTGTGTACTACAAGCATTTCTGATGATAATTTTTCATAAGTGAGATGTGCTGTTCCTATTACAATTGATTATGTTTGTCTCTTATTCCTTCAGTCAAAGCGGTTTGCAGGAGTGATCATATGGTTAATGCCAAGGTTTCAGCAAATAATTATATTGACCATCTTACGAAGCTTCCAAGCAATTAAAGGTTACTCTGATATATGTAACAATGTCAAAGATATGTAACAATTTGTAATTGGCCTCCTTTAGGTAAGAAGTGATTTACCTGAGATCCCTGTTCCAAAGCAGGGCTTAATAACAGCTGACAAAATCTCCCAATGCAGAACTTGTGAACAAGCATTATTTATACAGTTTAACCAGAAAATTATCCCTAACTAACAATTAATCATTACAAAGAACACAACAACTGCTCCCTAAAGCCTTTTACATAGAAAGGCCAGCATAGTACAGGGAAAATACTTACTGTACTTTGTGTTACTATTAGCAATGGAGCATTGGGAAATTTCTTTTTGGTGCAACCAAGAACTTCACAAATAATTTAGATAACCTTTTCAGCAGAGTCAAAATGCAAATGAAATGGAAGAGTGATTTAATAACTGGAGACAAGATAGTTAAAATTTTATTGACTGTCAGAAAATTGAGCATAAACCCTCAAAAATGGTAAAGAGGCAGAGGGGGCAGTGCAGGGTAGTTTTCATGCACGATTCCAAGAAATAAAAATTTACAAAAGATGAGCAAATAAAAGAGAATGAAACAGACTAAGAGCAAGGGTGACAGACTGAAAGAAGCAAAGACAGATGAATAGAGATGAAGTACACAATGGTAGTCAGTGAATTAATACTGACTTCCTCAAAAAATCAACATGTATTAAAATAGCACCTTTAAAATTATAAAACACCTCCAACCACTTCACATTCGCACAAAACAAAATTTGACACAGGACCACATAAGGAAATATTAGATAGATGGCTAAACACTTGGTTGAAGAGGTAGTTTAAAGGAGCCTCTTAAGTCAAAGGTGGGGGAGCTTTTGGAGAAGATACTGAGGGACAGGATATATGCACATCTGGAAGAAAATGGACTAGTTAGTGACAGGCAGCATGGGGAAGGTCATGTCTCACCAACTTGATTAAGTTTTTTGAAGAGGTGACAAAGATAATTAATGAGGGAAGGGCTGTGGATGTAGTTTATATGGACTTTAGTAAGGCATTTGGCAAGGTCCCACATGGCAGACTGGTCCAAAGACTAAAATCGCTTGGGAATCGGGGTGGGCTGACTC
This sequence comes from Mustelus asterias, assembly GCF_964213995.1. Taxonomy (NCBI): domain Eukaryota; kingdom Metazoa; phylum Chordata; class Chondrichthyes; order Carcharhiniformes; family Triakidae; genus Mustelus; species Mustelus asterias. The sequence continues at coordinate 141,653,950 of NC_135801.1, read as the reverse complement.
GATAGATACAGAATTGGCTTGGTTATAGAAGACAGAGAGTAGCGGTGGAAGGGTGTTTTTCAGAATGGAGATTTGTAGCGAGCGGTGTTCCACAAGGATCAATGCTGGGACCTCTGGTGTTTGTATTGTATAAAAATGAGCTGGAGGAAAATGTGGGGGGGCCTGATCAGTAAGATTGTGGATGACACGAAGATTGGCTGAGTTGCTGATAGTGCCGGGGATTGTCAGAGTATACAACAGGATATAGAGAGATTGGAGACTTAGGCACAGAAATGGCAGATGGAGTTTAATCCTGAAAAATGCAAGATGATGCATTTTGGAGGATCAAATTTAGCTGTGAATTATATTGTAAATGGCAGAACCCGTAGTAACATTAACAGACAGAGGGATCTGGGTGTGCAGTTCCACAGTTTCCTAAAAGTGGCAACACAGGTGGCCAAGGTGGTTAAGAAAGCATATGGCATGCTTGCCTTCATCAGCCAGGGCACTAAGTACAAGAGTTAGGAAATCATGTTACAGCTATATAAAACCTTGGTTAGGCCGCATTTGGAGTATTACGTGCAGGTTTGGTATACACTACCAGAAGGACGTGGAAGCTTTGGAGAGAGTGCATAGAAGGTTCACCAGGATATTGCCTGGTCTTGAAGGTGTTGGCTATGAGGAGAGGTTGAATAAACTAGGATTGTTTTCACTGGAAAGATGGAGGCTGAGGGGAGACCTGATAAAGGTCAACAAAATTATGAGAGGCATTGACAGGGTGAATAGTCAGAGGCTTTATCCAAGGGTGGAAGTGTCAATTACAAGGGGGCACAGGTTCAAGGTGAAAGGGGGAAAGTTTAAGGGAGGTGTGCAGGGGAAGTTTTTCACACAGAGAGTGGTGGGTGCCTAGAACGTGCTGCCAGAGGAGATGGTGGAAGCAGGCACATTAGCATCTGGATGGGTACATGGATCAGGAGGGGATAGAAAGATACAGATCGAGTAAGGGCAAAAGGTTTTCCTTTAGTTTAGTCAGGGCATTGTGATCAGTACAGGCTTGGAGGGCCGAACTTCCCTTTGCTCGTTGTTCTTAAATGAGGGAAGAGAGGAGGAGAGACGCAGGGAGCAATTCAAATCAGTGATGCTCTAGAGACCAGAACTGGATGTGTATAGGCATCTCAGTGGGTTTTGGGACTCGTGATGACAAGGGGCGAGGCCGCTGCGGGATTTAAAAACAAGGAAGAGAATTTTAAAATCTTATTGAGAGCCAATCTAGGTCAGCGAACACAGGAACGATGGATAAATGCAACCTTGGTGAAAGGTGGAAGATGGAAAAGAGAGTTTTGAATGACCTCAAGTTTATGGAGGACAGAACATGGAAGGCAGGCAGAAGTGCATTGGAATAGTGAAGCTCGGAAATAGATGAGGGTTTCAGTAGCAGATGAGGCAGATTCAGGTAATCTTATGGACAAGGGAGAATATCCAGGTCTTGAGTGGAATATTAAAAGGGCAACATACAGATCGAGCAGATGGTTGCACACAAAAAATTAAGTACAAAATTCAGAAAAGAGAAAATATGTTGAGAGGTATTAAGTGTTGGCAGTAGAAGCAACAAATTACTGGAACAACAAGAAAGCATGCTGCCAAGGATAGGATAATGGCAGAAAATATAATTTGGCAATTTCAAGATGTGCAGCAACGACAGATTTGATGAAACTGTTTATAGCACATGTCTGTGTGCATTTCCATTCCACACCTACCTGTTAACGCTTTCCCTGGTGAAGTAAACTGTGTACGTCTGGATATTTCCATGCGTCTCTGCGGGTGGACGCCAGCTGAGGCGGACAAAACGGCTGGAGACCAGGACAGGCACCACATCCCGAGGGGCAGAGGGAAGGACACCGGAGTTTGGTATGGCTGAGGGTTGAGGAGGAGAGGAACTGGTCAGTGAGGCAGGTAGGCACAGGATTCTCAGTGTGGGGACTGATAAGGTTACCAGGATTTGTGAAAGAGCCATTATTAGGTCACAAGGAGCACGATAATGATCAAAGGAGAAAAAAAAGAGGACAGGGAATAAAAACTGATCATTTGAATGAAAAATAATTATATTTCTAAAGACCATTAAAACTGTTCATCAGGACAGTAACAGTAACTTTACAGGGAATAATATATAAAATTGTTAATAATGAAGGATGTGAATATGACAAAGTTTATATATTCCTCACTGTTTATTCAATTTCTACTTATTTTGTTTCATCTTTAGTTTGCCCCCAAACTCAGCCTATATGTGGCTCAGAAAATGATTGTCAATTCAGCCCATAGTTATCTTGAAAACTGCCATTATCAGTGTCACTTTTTTGGCCCTTTCCCAAACGTAAGTACAACTTTTCCCTGTGAAGTAACTTGGCCTGAATTGACGAACACTGTTTTCTTGAACAGCTCAGGCATAAATATTGTCCAGCAGTAGGATTGCAATGCTTAGTCAAGGATTTCATAGAACTGGTGCAGGATGGGAAGGTCGACCATAGGTCTTTCCACCCAGAATCTAATACTGGGGGATACAGCAAAGCAGTGTGGTCCAGGTACACCATCATCCCAACTAGTCAAATGCCCTTTCCAGCTTGCCAGCAGAGAAGGCAGAAGATTGCACCCAGTGTTAGAGGCCTTAGTAGTGGAGATGGACAGGGGGAAAGAGATGTTTCAAGCGAGGGGCCAGGAATCTGAACGTAAGCGCAAGTGGTCAATGAGGTTAGTTCCTGGAGTCAGGCTCTGAGGACAAGTGTAATGATCTCAGACAGGTTGGTAAGCTCAGTGAATACATCTTCACATAACCCACCACTCCACAAGCCTCTTATGTTGTTCAGTGAACCACACCCCCATCACTCATCCATTAGCAGTCCTTGGGATTCAGGAGTCAGGCCCGACATCCAGAACTTCTCCCTCATCCTCGCACAGCTACCAATGATGCCCCCACCTCCTGTTACTTTTGCAGCTTCCAGCTGTGTCAGGCACATCATCCTAACATAGAACAACACAAACGGTGAACCCAACTCAGATGGCTTCTAGTTTCCGTAACGCTGTGTTCAATGATGCCATGGAACTCAGCTTTGCAGCCAGTACCTTCCACTTTTTATTGTTGAGTTACCATAGCTGACTCCTGATCTTTACCTGTTGCTCTCCTCTCCCATCTTGGAGTTTGGTGAATTCTATAAAAGATCTCCCATACTGTCCTTTTTTAGTTCTTATGTGGAGTCGACAACTGAAACATTGCGTGGAATTTATAGCCCCTCCCACTGGCAGGATCTTCCATCCCCATTCAAAGTTAATGGAGTTTTGAATGGCTTGCCACATTTTACAACCCTGCTCCCACTGAGCCATAAAATTCTGCCCATTAACTTCTCTTTACTCTTGTCAATTGATAAAGGTGTTAGATTTCTACTTTGCAGAACGCAGGGTGGACAGGATAATCAAGGGGATAGGAGCAGAGCTCCCTGCCAACCATTGACAGGGACCAAATGATTAAGATGTGCTCTTGGAGTTACTGTGTGCGGGATTGCATTCACTGAGTCACTTTTCACTTCATTTGGAGATACAAAATGAGCCAAGTCTACAGAGACACAGCAGATAATTTCAACCTATCATCAGAAACAGTAATGAGATCAGTGGAGTGGTCAAAGCGCCTGCCCTTTCGGTTCTGGCATGAGGCCTGAGCATCGTGAATGAATTAATCAGCGATAGTTGCCTTAGTCCAAAGAGTGAGTGATCAGAATCAGTGAACATTTCCACTCTCGGTTCCTAACCAGGCCCCATACTAAAAGCCCAGGCATTTGGCTGGTCAGGTGAAGGCATAGTGGGGTTTGTCAACCATACCCTATACATTGTATTTCACCATCTAGTCTGATATATGAAGAATGGCTGTTTAATTATGAGGTAATGTGGGGTTAACGGCACTTAAATTCAGCTTGCATGACTACCTTAGTGCCTCCAGGCTGAACATATGGAACAATATATCAAATGTTTCCAGGACAGGATAAGTAAAGTGGCAGGAGAAAATGAAGAGTTTGAAGTTTATACCTAATCTTACAGTGAATGAACTCTTCAACGCTAAAGTGCAGGATGCCATTAATGATTACAGCTCTCACAATTAGTGAAAACATCAGCCAAATATCAAAGAAAAAGTCGATTTTCAAAACACTCCAATGAAATAAGCACATTAATACTTCATCTTATTTGTTTGTACCGGTAATTCTTTTTAATTAATCAACACTGTTTTCTTTATTGAAAATCAAGTCACGTTACCACAGTCAGAGGCAATTAATGATAATCACACACTCCAACAGAGAAAGGGTCAGCTGCATTAAGTTTTATCTGATTCATATACATTTCTCATACTGTGTCACATACACACAGTTTTATTGCTTGCTCATGGGGAGGGGGCTCGCTTGTGCATACCAATAATAAACATCTTACCAGTCAAGGAACACTAATCAAGTTTAACAGATTAGTAAAATGATTATGACAGACCCATAAATATGATCAAACTTCACGCACATGGAAAAGAATGCAGCACAAACCTATGCTGCTGACAATAAAAAATTGTGATCTTTAACAGATTAGGGTGGCACGGTGGCACAGTGGTTAGCATTGCTGTCTCACAGCGCCAGGGACCCAGGTCCAATTCTGGCCTTGGGTGACTATCTGTGTGGAATTTGTACGTTTTCCCTGTGTCTGCGTGGGTTTCCTCCGGGTGCTCCGGTTTCCTCCCACAATCCAAAGATGTGTGGGTTAGGTGGATTGGCCATGTTAAATTGCCCCTCAGTGTCAGGGGGACCAGCAGGGTAAATGCGTGGGGTTACGGGGATTGTTGTCAATACAGGCTCGATGGGCAGACTGGTCTCCCTTTACACTATGGATTTTAAACATAATCAAACTTCACGTATGTAGAAAAGAATGCAGCAAAAACCTATGCTGTTGACAATACAAAATTGAGATTTTTAACAGATTAGAACCTCAGAATTGTTAGGAATAGGTACTATCTATAAAGTTTTTTCAGAAACAATATGCAAAGGACTGCATTCATCTTTCTTGACCTTAACATGAGCCAAAACACTTTCCAACTTATGAAGTACTTTTGAACAGTAGCCACGACCATAATGTAGGAAGCACAGCAGCCAACTTGTGTACAGCAAGGTCCCATAAATAGTAAAGTGACAAGTTTGGGAAAGAAAAAGATTTCTATTCTAGGGCTAATGGCGAGTGATTTGCAAAAAGACCAAATAAAAAGTGAATATGTAAGCAAAATGGAATATACATAAAATCCACAGAGATTGCAACATGGAAACAGGCAGTTAAACCCCATCAGTCCATTATTGGTGTTGACCGTTCATGCGAGTAAATTTGCTCACATATTCCCGTGTTGATAAGTTCAGAACTGTGCTCTGTCTGAGGTTATGAACATCCTCAAATGAGTCACCACAACATCTTGCTGCAGGCTCCAGTCTGACCCACCAGCTGTGATGCTCAAATACCTTCCCTGTTACCAAGTGACAACTAACATTAAACAGTGATCGTGACCTGTTTTGTATGTGGAGAGGTGTATTTTCCCAACTCAACTAACACATAAACACCCACTCCACGAAAGAAAATGATTACATTACAGATTTGCTTGGAAAATGCAAGGCTTGCTTTCTGGCAACAGAATGACAACAATAATTGTCAGGTGATGCTACCCTTTTCTCTGATTGCAGTCTTCTCTGTATCACCATTATGTACCAGAATGGTCCTAATAGATCACTCTATTCACACAGAACACAATATTTCCCGTGATTAACCCACTCCACAATCATCTGCAGCCTCTGATCTAATGCAGCTAATCATTACTCAAGTGATGGGTAAGTGGGATTCCAACCTGATGTAATAATATCATCTAGAATGTCAAACTCAATGTATTTAATGCAAGCTGGAGGCACCAGGGTAGTACGCAGGCTGAATATAATTTTTCAATCTTCCATTTTTATATTTCTTCTTCTGAACAATATGCTGGCTTGTGCTGCTAATATATGATTCCTCCACTGCTTTAACCAAGTGGTTATTGTTCCTGTATGATGTAAATCAGTCGATTAAAGGTTTTGGAATTACCTGAGAGCACAGCCTCAGAATAAAGGGATGACTCTTTAGAACAAGTGTGAGATATTGCACTTTGGAAGGACAAACCAAAGAAGAACGTACAGGGTAAATGGTAGGACTCTGAAGAGTGCAGTTGAACAGAGGGATCTGGGAATACAGGTACAGAATTCCCTAAAAGTGACGTCACAGGTGGATAGGGTCGTAAAGAGTGCCTTTGGTACATTGGCCTTTATAAATCGGAGTATCGAGTATAAAAGTTGAAGTGTTATGGCAAGGTTATATAAGGCATTGGTGAGGCCGAATTTGGAGTATTGTGTACAGTTTTGGTCACCTAGTTACAGGAAGGATGTAAATAAGATTGAAAGAGTGCAGAGAAGGTTCACAAGGATGTTGCCGGGACTTGAGAAGCTGAGTTACAGAGAGAGATTGAATAGGTTGGGACTTTATTCCCTGGAGCGTAGAAGATTGAGGGGAGATTTGATAGAGGTGTATAAGATTTTGATGGGTATAGATAGAGTGAATGCAAGCAGGCTTTTTCCGCTGAGGCTAGGGGAGAAAAAAACCAGAGGGCATGGGTTAAGGGTGAAAGGAGAAAAGTTTAAAGGGAATATTAGGGGGGGCTTCTTCACGCAGAGAGTGGTGGGAGTGTGGAATGAGCTGCCGGATAAAGTGGTAACTGCGGGGTCACTTTCAACATTTAAGAAAAACTTGGACGGGTTCATGGATGAGAGGGGTGTGGAGGGATATGGTCCAAGTGCAGGTCAGTGGGACTAGGCATAAAATGGTTCGGCACAGACAAGAAGGGCCAAAAGGCCTGTTTCTGAGCTGTAATTTTCTATGGTTCTATGGTTCTAACCAGGGTGAGGAGGAATTTCTTCAGCCAGAGAGTGGTGAATCTGTAAAATTCATTGCCACAAAAGGTTGTGGAGGCCAGGTCATTCAGCATATTTAAGACAGAGAGAGATAGGTTCTTGATTGGTAAGGTGATCAAAGGTTATGGAGAAAAGGCAGGAGAATGAGGTTGAAGAACTTAGCAGCCATAATTGAATGGTGGAGCAGACTCGACGGGCCAAATGGCCTTATTCTGCTCCTATGTCTTATCTTAGGAATTAGGGAGAGGACAACAAACTGGTTCAAAAACTGGCTTTGCAGTACGGTGGCACAGTGGTTAGCACTGCTGCCTCACAGTGCCAGGGAGCCAGGTTAGATTCCCAGCTTGGGTCACTATCTGTGCGGAGTCTGCATGTTCTCCTCATGTGTGCGTGGGTTCCCTCCGGGTGCTCCAGTTTTCTCCCACAGTCCAAAAGATGTGCTGGGTAGGTGCATTGGCCATGCTAAATTCTCCATCAGTGTACCCGAACAGGCGCCAGAGTGTGGCGACTCAGGGATTTTCACAGTAACTTCATTGCAGTGTTAATGTAAGCCTACTTGTAACATTAATAAATAAACATTAAACTTTAAAACTTGGTGGAAGGAAGAAAGTGGAGAGCAGTTGAGGGTGGTTTGTCAGAATGGTTTGAAGTTGGTCATGGTGTCCCCTCTGTGACCATAAATGTTCAATGTGTGGATCAGTGACTTGGATATTAGTATAAAGGAAGTGCTGTCAAAATCTACAGATGACACCAAGATGGAATAGAAACAGAGAAACGTAGAAGACTGGAGCAGGAGGAGGCCATTTGGCCCTTCGAGCCTGCTCCGCCATTCATTACGATCATGGCTGATCATCCAACTCAATAGCCTAATCCTGCTTTTTCCCCATAACCTTTGATCCCATTCGCCCCAAGTGATAAATCCAGCCGCCTCTTGAATACATTCAATGTTTCAAGAGGCATGCATAGCTAATGCTTAGGGGAGGTGATGGCCGAGTGATATTATTGTTCGACTATTAATCCAGAAACCCAGATAATGTTCTGGGGACCCGAGTTCAAATACCGCCATGGCAGATGGTGGAATTTGAATTCAATAAAAACATCTGGAATTAAGAGTCTACTGATGACCATGAAACCACTGTCGATTGTCAGAAAAACCCATCTGGTTCACTAATGTCCTTTAGGGAAGGAAATCTGCCGTCCTTACCTGGTCTGGCCTACATGTGACTCCAGAGCCAATGTGGTTGACTCTTAATTGCCCTCTGATATGACCGAGCAAGCCTCTCAGTTGTATCAATTGCTACAAAGTCTCAACAAAGAAATGAAACTGGACGGACCACCTGGCATCGACCTAGGCACCGGAAAGGACAACAGCAAAACAAACAGCCCTGTTGACCCTGCAAAATCCTCCTTAGTAACATCTGGGGGCTGGTGCCAAAATTGGGAGAGCTATCTCACAGACTAGTCATGGCAACAGCCTAACATAGTCATTCTCAAGGAATCATACCTTACAGATAACATCCCAGACCACCATTACCATCCCTGGATAGTCCCACTGGCAGGACAGACCCAGCAGAGGTGGCAGCACAGTGGTATACAATTGGGAGAGAGTTGCCCTGGGAATCCTTAACATCGACTCCGGACTCCATAAAGTCTCATGGCTTCAGGTTAAACAAGGGCAAGGAAACATCTTACTGGTTACCACATACCGTCCTCCTTCATCTGATGAATCAATATTCCTCCATGTTGAACAGCATTTGGAGGAAGCATTGAGGATGGTATGGGTGCAAAATGTACTCTGGGTGGGGGATTTCAATGTCCACCACCAAGAGTGACTCGGCAGCAGCACTGCTGATTGAGCTGGTCGGGTCCTAAAGGATATAACTGCTAGACTGGGTCTGCAGCAGGTGGTGAAGGAACCAACACGAAGAAATCACATACTTGACCTCATCCTTACCAATCTGCCGGCTGCAGGTGCATCTGTCCATGACAGTATCGGTAAGAGTGATCACCGCACAGTCCTTGTGGAGACGAAGTCCCGCCTTCACATTGAGAATAACCTCCATCGTGTTGTGTGGCACTATCACCGTGCTAAATGGGATAGACTTCGAACCGATCTAGCAACTCAAGACTGGCCATCCATGAGGCGCTGTGAGCCATCAACAGCAGCAGAATTGTACTCCAGCACAATCTGCAACCTCATGGTCTGACATATGCCCCACTCAACCATTACCATCAAGCCAGGGGATCAACCCTGGTTCAATGGACAGTGCAGGAAGGCATGCCAGGAGCAGCACCAGGCATACCTAAAAATGAGGTGTCAACCTGGTGAAGCTACCAAACAGGACTACTTACATGCCAAACATCATAAACAGCAAGTGATTGACAGAGCTAAGCGATCCCACAATCATCGGATCAGATCTAAGCTCTGCAGTCCTTCCACATCCAGTCGTGAATGGTGGTGGACAATTAAACAACTCATTGGAGGAGGAGGCTCCACAAATATCCCCATCCTCAATGATGGAGGAGTCCAGCACATCAGTGCAAAAGATAAGGCTGAAGTATTCGCAGCAATCTTCAGCCAGAAGTGCTGAGTGGATGATCCATCTCGGCCTCCCCCAGTGGTCGCCAGCATCTCAGATGCCAGTCTACAGCCAATTTGATTCGCTCCACATGATATCAGGAAGTGGTTGGAGGCACTGGATACTGCAAAGGCAACGGGTCCTGATAACATTCCAGCAATAGTACTGAAAACTTGTGTTCCAGAATTTGCCGCTCCTCTAGCCAAGCTCTTCCAGTACAGTTACAACACTGGCATCTACGCAACAATGTGGAACATTGCCCAGGTATGTCCTGTACACAAATCCAACCCGGCCAATTACCGCCCAATCAGTCTACTCACGATTATCAGTAAAGTGATGGAAGGGGTCATCAATAGTGCTATCAAGCAGCACCTGTTCAACAATAACCTGCTCAGTGACACCCAGTTTGGGTTTTGCCAGGGTCACTCAGCTCCTGATCTCATTACAGCCTTGGTTCAAACATGGACAAAAGAGCTGATTTCCAGAGGTGAGGTGAGAGTGACAGCCCTTGACATCAAGGAGCCCTAGTGAAACTGGAATCAATGGGTATCAGGGGGAAAACTCTCCGCTGGTTGGAGTCATACCTGGCACATAGGAAGATAGTTGTGGTTGTGAAGGGTCAGTCATCTCAGTTCCAGGACATCTCTGCAGGAGTCCCTCAGGGTAGTGTCCTCGGCCCAACAATCTTCAGCTGCTTCATCAATGACCTTCCCTCTATCATAAGGTCAGAAATGAGGATGTTCGCCGATGATTGCACAATGTTCAGCACTATTCGCGACTCCTCAGGTATTGAAGCAGTCCATGTTCAAATGCAACAAGATCTGGACAATATCCAGGCTTGGGCTGACAAGTGGCAAGTAACATTCACGCCTCACAAATGCCAGGCAACGACCATCACCAATAAGAGACACTAACCATCGCCCCTTGACATTCAATGGTGTAATCATCACTGCATCCCCCCCGTCAACATCCTTGGGGTTACCATTGACCAGAAACTCAACTAGACTCACCACATAAACACAGTAGCTACAAGAGCAGGTCAGAGGCTCGGAATACTGCAGCATGTAACTCACCTCCTGATTCCCCAGAACCATCTACAAGGCACAAATCAGGAGTGTGATAGAATACTCCCAACTTGCCTGGATGGGTGCAGCTCCAACAACACTCAAGAAGCTTGACACCATCCAGGACAAAGCTGCCTGCTTGATTGGCATCACATCTACAAACATTCAATCCCTCCACCACCGACACTTAGTAGCAGCAGTGTGTACTATCTACAAGATGCACTGCAACAATTCACCAAAGGTCCTTAGACATCAGCTTCCAAACCCATGACCACTTCCATCTAGAAGGATATGGGCAGCAGATAAATGGGAACTCAACCACCTGCAAGTTCCGCTCCAAGCCACTCACCATCCTGACTTGGAAATATATTGCTGTTCCTTCACAGTCACTGGGTCAAAATCCTGGAATTCCCTCCCTCACGGCATTGTGGCTCAACCCACAGAACATGGACTGCAACGATTCAAGAAGGCAGCTCACTACCGCCTTCTCAAGAGCAACTAGGTATGGGCAATAAATGCTTGCCAGCCAGTGACACCCATGTACCACGAATGAAAAAAAACCTAAGGAAACTTCAAAGGAATGTGAGTAAGATGGTTGAAAAAGTCTAAAAAGTAGCAGACAGAATTCACGGTCAGTAAGTTTAATGTGATTCTTTTGGGAAAAAAGAACAACCATGTTGTACTCTGAATGGAACCAAGCTCACTGCTGTAGAGAAACAGGGAAATTTAGGGGGTACTATTCTAACTTAAGGTAATGTGCGTAAAAAAAAATTAGAATATTAAAGTACCTCAGGTTGAAAAGGCTATAGGAAAAGGAATAAGTGATTGAAATTCTAGCATGTATCTCAAAAACAATGCAGATAAAAATAAGTTTAAAATTTATAAACATATGGGACAGTGTGTATAAAAGCAGCCTGTTGAGAGGTTAAGAAGGGGCCATAGATAAGAAAAAATAGATGCAAGAATGTTAAAACAGAGGGCACAAAATATTTCTTTGTAGACTAGAAGTGTTCACTTCGCGGGATGGGATAAGTGGCTGAGACAAAAGTATTGGTTTGGATGTGCAGGTGATGGGAAAGGAATTGAGCGATATGGAAACAGATTAGTAACTATGATTGAGATAATGCTCACATGTAAGTTAAATACAGTCATGGATTTGTCGAGCCTGTTTCCATGTTGCTATGATGATGTATTTCTAAATATAAGAAGCATCTGAAGGTATTGATGCAGGGAACAGTGGGCATCAGCACAAATTGTCCATTCATTGCAGAATCCTGTTGAATGCCAGCAGCAGTCTGGAATCCTTTGTGGCCACAATACCATGGGGTGGCACGGTGGTACAGTGGTTAGCACTGCTGCCTCACAGCGCCAGGGACCTGGGTTCAATTCTGGCCTTGGGTGACTGTCGGCCTGGATTTCCTCCAGGTTTTCTAGTTTCCTCCCACACTCCAAAAATGTGCAGGTTAGGTGGATTCGCCATGCTAAATCCTCCCTTATCATCCCAAGATGTGTATGTTAGATGGATTAAGCATGGTAAATGTATGGGGTTACGGGCATAGGGCGGGTCAGATGGCCTGGATCAGACACTCTGTCAGAGAGTCAGTGCAGACTCGATGGGCCGAATAGCTTCCTTCTGCATTGTTCTTTGATTCTAAGATGGCATGCAAAGCATTTCTCACCTTTCTTCATTGACATCAAAGTCTAAATAGTTCCCCTTAGAATTCAGAATGCTCTGAACCTGGAATGCCTCTGAACCCCGCTGTGGCTGCAGGGACAGATATTATTGAAGCCACATGCAAGTTTAGCAAGTGAAGGTTACTGTCCAAACCTGTGCTGTGTTTACTTGAGGGAATCAAAACACTTCAATGCACCACAGGACATTTGCAGCAGAGCACTTCCCTTCCATGCCAAAGGTTTGAATGCTGTCAGAGGCCCTCAGATTCATATGGAGAGCCATTGATTTGAGCTTTTGATGTTACACAGATCAGTTTGGATTTTGAAATCAAACCCAATGTCATGGGCAAGTTTGAAATGGCCATGGATAAGTTTGAAATGGCCATGGATGATGTTGTTGACTCTGGGTGATAACATATTCACACCCTTCTACCATATTCATCCAATTGGCAATTGGAAGAGAATGATTAGCCTGCCCCAATGCAGCATCGCCCATAATTGAGCCATTTCTGGTTACTGCTCACAGCCATCTCAGTCTCAAAGGCACATAGCTGTCAGCCAATTCACCAGGGTAAATTCACTGCTGCAGCACATAGAAAATTCAATAGATTAGGTGTCAGAATGCATCGGTCACAACCTCTCACCAAACAGCACCAGAAAGGCAGCCAGATCACATTGAGAGGAATAAGTACAATGATTGTACTTCAGTTATACTATGTCCAGGGATTATTCTTGTTATAATTTTAGATCTTATATCAATCAGGTGGCAGGTGGATAAAGGGAACCAGTAAATGTAATGCATTTGGAGTTCTAAAAGGCATTCAGTAAAGTGCCAATTAAAAGGTTACAACATATGATAAAAGTTCATGATGTTAAGGTTAATATATTAACACGGATAGAGCATTGGAAGCAGAGTTTGGATAAATGGATCAATTTAAGTTTGACAAACTGTAACTAACTGTAACCTAAATCAGTGCTGGAGCCTCAACGATTTACAATCTATATTCATGACTTATATAAAGGGACTGGGTGCATTGGCACAATGCATTGACATGGGTGGCACGGTGGCAAAATGGTTAGCACTGGTGCCTCTCAGCGCCAGGGACGCAGGTTTGATTCCTGTCTGTGCAGAGTCTGCACTTTCTCCCCGTGTCTGCGTGGGTTTTCTCCAGGTGCTCCCGTTTCTTCCAACAGTCCGAAAGATGTGCTGGTTAGGTGCATTGGCCATGCTAAATTCTCCCTCAGTGCACCCGAACTGGCGCTGGAGTGTGGCAACTAGGGGATTTTCACAGTAACTTCGTTGCAGTGTTAATGAAAGCCGACTTGTGACTAATAAATAAACTTAATAAACATAGTCACCAAATTCGCTGATGATAAATAGATAGGTAGGAAAGTACGTGTGAGGACACAAATCCGCAAAGTGATAGTAATGATGCATGCTCACAGTCTTCATCAGGGACACAAAGCTATTTATTAACAAGGAAAGCTGTACAGAGGCCAGCAGATAAAAAAATGACAAAGTAGTGGTAGTGGTGTATTGTACGGTTGCCCTAGCTGTAACTACATGGCAGGATGGAGAACAAGGGAAGAGATAATGAGAGCTTGTCGGAAGGTAATCATGGGGATTTTAATCTAAATATAGGTGGGCAAAGTCAGATGGGAAAAAGTAGTGTAGAGGAGTTCATTGAATGTTTTCGGTGTAGTTTCTTAGAAGAGCACGTTTTGAAGCCAGCCAGAGAACAGACTATAATAGTGATGCGCTTCTCAAACATGAGGCCAGAAGCTCGGTAAATGAAAGGCTTTTATTTACTGTAATGAAGCAGTCAGTAATTATATACACTATCCCAGACTGAAAGGGTCCCGGCCAGAGCAGGGACTTTTATACCTCTCCCAGGAGGCGGAGCCCGACTGGGATGTACCACAACACTACAGTACAAAGGTGTAACAACCCCACCCTAACCCCAACAGCAACAAGTAGCACAACCCAACAGTAACATATGTACATCCTTGTAGTACTGGCCAAACCCTGGCTCAGTACTATCCAGTGGGAACCAACGATGGTTCACCACAAATAGACCTGGTATTGTGCAGTGGGGCGGCACGGTGGCACAGTGGTTAGCACTGCTGCCTCACAGCACCAGGGACCTGGGTACACTTCCCGGCTTGGGTCACTGTCTGCTGAGTCTGCACGCTCTCCCCATGTCTGCGTGGGTTTCCTCCAGGTGCTCCGGTTTCCTCCCACAGTCCAAGGACGTGCTGGTTCGGTGCATCGGCCATGCTAAATCTCCCTCAGTGTACCTGAACAGGTGCCGGAATGTGGCGACAAGGGGATTTTCGCAGTAACTTCATTGCAGTGTTAAGCCTGCTTGTGACTAATACATAAACTTCAAACTTTGAAATAGGATTAATTGATAACCTCATTGTGAAGGCACCCCCACGAGCAGCGATCAGAATGTGACTGAATTTTACATTCCATGTCAAGGGGAGAAGAAGGATAATATTTTAAACTTAAGCAAAGGCAGTTATGAGGGCATGAAAGCAAAGCTAGCTAAGTAAACCGGAAAATGAGATTAAGCGATAGATCAATAGAGATGCAGTGGCAGACATTTAAAGGGACATTTCAGAATGCACAGAATAGAATACATTCCAAGGGGAGGACTCACCATCTGTGGTTAACTAAAGAAGTTAAAGACAGTGTCAAACTTAAAGAAAAAGCCGACAATTATTCCAAGACAAATGGTAGGTCTGAAGATTCAGCAGAATACAAAGAGTAGCAAAGTTGTTTAAATAAGAAAAGAGTTAAAAACTGAACATTAGTCCTATAGAAGGTGTGTCTGGGGAATTAATCATGGAAATTAGGGAAATGGTGGATGAATTGAACAGGTATTTTCAATCAGTCTCATTATAGGGGATATATGATAGCCCAGTAATATTACCACTATGCCACCATCTCCCCTTATGATACTTCCCTTTATTTTTTTATAATTCATTTACGGGATGTGGGCATCGCTGGCTAGGCCAGCACTTATTGCCCTTGAGAAGGTGGTAGTGAGCTGCCATAGTGAACCACTGCAGTCCCTGAGGTGTCAGTGCACCCACAATGCTGTTACGGGGGCAGGGTTGGGAGGAGGGGGAGGGATTCCAGGATTTTGACCCAGAGACAGTGAAGAAATGGAGATATATTTCCAAGTCATGATGATGAGTAACTTGGAAGGGAACATTGTATTCCAGGTATCTGCTGCTTTTGTCCTTCTAGACGGCAGTGCTTGTGGATTTGGAAGGAGCTGCCGAAGGAGCCTTGTTGAGTTTCTGAGGTGCATCTTGTAGACGAAACAAGCAGCTGCCACTGTTTGTCAGTGGTGGAGGGATTGAATGTCTGTAGAAGGGGTAGCAATCAAGTGGGTTGGTTTATTCTGGATGGTGTCAAACTTCTTCATGGTTAGATCTTCACTCATTCAGACAAGGGGAGAACATTCCATCACAGTCCTGGTTTGTGCTTTGTAGATTGTGGACAGGTTTTGGGGAATCAAGCAATGAGCTACTTTCTGCAGAATTCCTAGCCTCTGCTAGTCCAGTTCAGTTTCTGGTCAATGGTAACCCCCCCAAATGTTGATAGTGGAGGATTCAGCAATGGTAATGTCATTGAATGTCAAGGGCCCATGGTTAGATTTTCTCTTATTGGTGATGGTTATTCATGTCACTTGTGAGGCATGAATATTATTTGCCACTTGAGCCCAAGCCTGGATATTGTCCAGGTCTTGTTACATTTGGACAGGGATTGCTTCAGTATCTGAGGAGTCACGAATGGTGCTGAACATTGTGCAATCATCAGCAAACATCCCCATTTCTGACCCTATGATGGAAGGAAGGTTTTGATGAAGATGGTTGGGCCTCAATCACTCCTCTGAAGAACTCCTGTGGTGATGTCCTGGAGCTGAGATGACTGACCTTCAGTGAAAGCTGCCAGGCTGCTTGCCTTATCACTGCCTTCCCTCGCCATACATAAATTTCAAAGGAGATGGAATGTGGCCCATAAGAGGCCTTCAATTGGCCCAAGGGTAGACAGGCCCACTGCAATATGGGGAAAAAGTTTAGGGGTGGATGGGAAGGTTAAGTAGACAAGCCCCCACCTTCAAATATAACAGCGGGGGCAACAATATACAGCCCCATGAGCTCTTTTCTTGTGCAGTAACCTTTTTATGTGGCACCTTATCAAATATCTTTTCAAAATCCAAACAATTCCCACATCTACTGGTGCCCTTTTATCCACCTTGCTTGCGATATCCTCAAAGAACTCGAGTAGCGTTGTCAGATTCAATTTCCCTTCCACAAAAGCATGTTGACTCTGCCTGATTATCTTATGATTTTCTGAATGTCCTCCTGCTACCTCTTTAATAATGGATTCCAGCATTTACCCAACGACAGATGTTAAATTAATTTGCTTATCGTTTCCTGTTTCTGTCTCCCCTGTTTCTTGAATAGTGGAGTTATATTTATGGTTTTCCAATCAGCTGGGTCCTTTCCAGAAGCTCGAGAATTTTGGAAGATTACAACTATCTCTGCAGCCTTTGAACTGTTGGATTCAAGCCGGCAGCTCCAAGTGATTTGTCACCCTTTAGTCCCATTAATTTTCAAAGTACTTTTTCGCTGTTGATTGTGATTAGTTTAAGTTCCTCTCTCCCTTTCACCCATTGCTTAGCTACTATTCTTGGGCTGCCTTTTATAGAGTCATAGAGGTTTATAGCGTGGAAACAGGCCCTTCGGCCCAACTTGTTCATGCTGCCCTTTTTTACTGACTAAGCTAGTCCCAATTTCCTGTGTTTGACCCATATCCCTCTATACCCATTTTACCCATGTAACTGCCTAAATGCTTTTTGAAATACAAAATTGTACCCGCCTCTACTATTACCTCTGGCAGCACGTTCCAGACACTCACCACCCTCTGTGTGAAAGAATTGCTCCTCTGGACCCTTTTATATCTCTCCCCTCTCACCTGAAACCTATGCCCTCTAGTTCTGGACTCCCCTTCCTTTGGGAAAAGATATTGACTATCTAGCTGATCTATGTCCCTCATTATTTTATAGACCTCTATAAGATCATCCCTAAGTCTCCTTCCTACGCTCCAGAAAAAAAGTCCCAGGAAAAAAGCCTCTCCTTATAACTCAAACCATCAAGTCCCGGTAGCATCCTAGTAAATCTTTTCTGCACTCTTTCTAGTTTAATAATATCCTTCCTATAATAGGGCGACCAGAGCTGTACACGGTATTCCAAGTGTGTCTTCAACTGATGCGAAATACGTGAGCCGAAATTCTCCAGCCATTCCCACTGGCGGGATCTTCTGGTCCTGCTGAAGCTGACCAGCCGCCACGGGGCATGGAGGGTGCAAGCAATTTTTTTAAACCCTGACAACCGCTGGACTGGAAGATTCCATCACTGGTAGGCGACCTTTTGCCACCACAAAACATGCTGCAGCGGTTGGGGAGGTGGTGAATGGGTGGTGAAAAATCCCGCCCAAGTTCAAAGCCTCTGCCATTTCCTTGTTCTCCATGATTAATTCAGGAAGGATTAACTCTCACTTTTCTCATTCTTTTCATTTTTATAAACTTGCAGAAACATTTACTGTCCACTTTTATATTTCTTGCTAGTTTTCTCCCTCTTTATTTATTTTTTGCCCATCCTTTGCTGGTTTCTAAAATGTTGTAAGAGTTTTAACAACACCAGGTTAAAGTCCAACAGGTTTATTTGGTAGCAAATGCCATTAGCTTTCGGAGCGCTGCCCCTTCGTCAGATGGAGTGGATATCTGCTAAAATGTTCTAAAATGTTCCCAGTCTTCTGGCCTACCACTGATCTTTGCAGCATTGCACAACTTTCATTTCAATTTGATCTACGCTGAAGTTATAGCAAGGGAATGGGAACCCAAGCAGAAACTATGGGCTGATTTATTTCTGGGATTAAAGGGGGGCACCTTACAGACAAAGCAGCTGGCAGTGTGATAAAAAATGCAACATGCAGGATAATGAGTTATCTGACCAGAAACAACATTTTAACCTATACCTTCCCACGAAAGGAGCTTGGCTGGTTAAATCCGAACATCTGCCATAAATTAATTTGCAGATCATCGGCGTACCAACTTAATCTCTTTCACATAAAAAAAGGAAACAGCTTAATCTAGAAATTCCATCTGCACAGCTCAATAGCTGTACAGTCAGATAGCATCTCTTTAACAACACAAGGATTTCTGCCCATAGATCTCCAATGGAGTTACAAGCTCTCTGAATATATCTGTAAGAGTTCATTATATTCAATGTAAAGATTATATTCTGTAAAGCCAGACCACTAGCAGTCATGTTCTGCAAATGAATAGAATGAACTGCATGCAGCTAGAAACTCATACCTGCATAAGCTGCTTAAAACAAAGAATTCCACGATGACAATTTCATTTTTATTAATTCTTGTGATGCCCAGTACCACAAGCCATATTCCAAATTTCAAACTGATTTTATATTTTAAAAACCTAGACAAAAAGGCAAGGAAAGATGGCTGCCCAAGTTCACCTGACTTCTTCTGTGGGTTACAACACTCCCCTGTCCCAAGAAGGAACAACGTGACATTCCAGACTGACGTGAATTGATGCCCTTCCCTGAAACCAACCTCAGGGGTATTACTGATTTGAATGCGTCATTCTAAAACAAAGAGACTGGCTGTCTCAGAACTTCAAAGGTGTTAACCAACAACACGGAACGTGGAATCAACAAGAATACCAAACTTTATTTGAAAAAGACCTTGGCCTTGTGAAAAGCAACAAGGGGATAGTTGATTTTTCTTTGCCTTTTCAAAACGTCAGCCAAGAGCTGTGTTCAGGTAATTCCACTAAAGCCATCGGAAGCATCAGTTCAGCCAGCCTGTGAATCAAACTTGGAGACAAGCTGCAAGGCATCAGGCAGCCAGACTATCTAACCTGTTACAGTTTTCATAATTCACCTGAGAACCAACCTCCATGATATTCGACAAGAAGAAACCTTACAACCTGCTGTGAATCCTTCACATTACAAGACCCTCCCTTAAACTTTAAGTCATGAAATCAATCTAAAAGACCACAAGCCTTGCACATGGGACACTGACGATCATAAATCAAAGACTGAGATAACTACAATCTATAAATGTGCATGACTTTTATCTATATCTAGTCTTTGTATGTGAGGGTGCATGAGTGAGACTGAGTATGTGTGTGATGTTGCATTTAATTCAAGATAAGTAACAATAAATAACCTTCTTTATTTTAAACTCACAATGGTATGCTGCTGAATTATTTAATTGGAATACGCACTCCAATGGGAAGAACAGACATACCTCTTTTCATACAAAGGATATTGGTCACAGGTGTAAGAAAGGAATTGCATTCTGTCTGTGACATTTTTTCCCCTATCCTACCCTCCTTCTAAGAATGTATTGACGCTTTGCTGAAGATGGTTTCTCAGGTTCTGTTCACTGACCCTTTGGACCTACAAAAATTCAGATATCATTCATATTACTGATTACTAGGGTGGCACAGTGGTCAGCACTGCTGCTTCACAGCACCAGCGACCCGAGTTTGATTTCCGACTTGGGTCACTGTCTATGTGGAGTTTGCACATTCTCCCCGTGTCTGCGTGGGTTTCCTCTGGGTACTCCGGTTTCCTCCTACAGTTCAAAGATGTACAAGTTAGGTGAATTGGCCATGCTAAATTCTCCCTCAGTGTACCCGAACAGGTGCCGGACTGTGGTGACTGGGGGATTTTCACAGTAACTTCATTGCAGTGTAAGCCTACTTGTGACTAATGAATAAACTTTGCTTTGATTAGCACCAAGTTATGCAACAATGGAGATACTATAGGAAACCCAACCTTTTCCTTACTTGAAATTAATAGTCACTTTCATTAGGTATCACTCAATAATGACTGAAGAAGTAAACTTTTGACAATATTTCCTCTCTCAATCAGTGTTGCTCTGACTATCAATACTGTCACTGTTGCCACCTCAGTTAACTCAATGCTACTAATCTCAGTTCAGCTAATTGAGAACTGACCCAGACCTGAACCTTGGATCTTCTTCAATCTCCTTTTGTGGGAGCTTTGTTCTGGATCAATTTTTCTATAACCAATCTCTAATCCACATCTCTTTTCAAAGAGAATGGGGGAAAAATTATTTCACATCGCACCACTCCTTATGTTATAGAGTTTAGAGAAGAATGCCTCTTGGGTGACAGAGTTAGCAGTCACTCCCCTGCCTTATCCCCATAACCTTGCACTTTCTTTTCAGATAGCGATCTGATTCCCTTTTGAATACCTCAATCAAACCTGCCTCCACCACCCTCTCACAAAGTTGGTTCCATGCGCCAATCACCATGGAACATGTTGATGCTACCATAGTCATGCTGCTAACTCAAGGTTGCTGAGGAGTACTGCACTGTCAGAGGTGCTATTTCTCAGGTGAGACATTAAACCGTTTGTTCTCTCAGGTAGACAGTAAGGTTTACGATGGCTTATTTTGCAGCAAGGCATGGGAGGTACCCTGGTATGGTGGTGACCAGTTTTTATTTCTCAGTTAACATCACTATGTACAGGTTATCTAGTATTATGACATAGTTGTTTGTGGGAGATTACTGTGTGCAAATAACCTGCTATGTGATGCACGTCAATCGAGCACAAGACACAAGGCTTCTGTAACTGAAGGCTTTTATTGTCTAACAATGGAACTATTTGAACACGAGTACACCATTCCAGACTGGAGGGGTCCCGCCCGAACAGAGGGTCTTATACATCTCCCAGGAGGCGGGGCCCGACTGGGATGTGCCACCACAGCAACAACCACAGGTGTATTAATCCCACAGTGTAAACACCCTAGCCCAACAACAACATTAGAACAACCCCACAGTGTGAACACCCTAGCCCAACAACAACATTAGAACAACCCCACAGTGGTAACCAACGATGGTTCACCACATTCACCCCTCCTTTGAGAACAAAGGCCGGCGGGGTGCGAAAACAGACTAAATATAAAAAAAGTCAACAATCTACAAGTCCAGACGGTCTGGAGGACCGCACCGTCGTTGTGACCTCCTCAATACCGGCGGTGACACCGGAGCAGGTGCTTGCGGTGGCGTTCTCTCCAAAACAGCGTCCGGCTGTCCTCTCGAGGACTCACGGGCCGGTTGACCCTGATGAAGCGGTAGTGCAGGGGATCCCGGTACCTTCTGCGATGGCGCCGATCTCCGAGTCTCAGGCAAGCTGTACAGTGGAGTATAACTGTTATGCACTGGTCCCGGTGCTGACCGCGCCACGTCCGGGGGAGAAATAAGAGATAGGGGATTCGTGACTGGGGGTATGGGAGCGACAGGAGTTGCTACGTCCCCTGCGGGCGCCAGGTCTCGGATCGAGACTGTGTCCTCTCGCCCGTCAGGATATGCCACATAGGCATACTGAGGGTTGGCGTGGAGGAGGTGGACCGGTTCGACCAAGGGGTCGGACTTGCGGGCCCTTACATGTCACCGCAGAAGGACGGGTCCTGGGTACGTCAACCAGGCTGGTAAAGATATCCCCGAGGACGACTTCCGAGGGAATGAGAACATCCTCTCGTGGGGAGTAGCATTGGTTGCCGTACACAGGAGGGAGCGAATGGAGTGAAGCGCATTTGGGAGGACCTCCTGCCAATGGGAGACTGGAAGGCCTTTGGACTTCAGCGCCAATAGGACAGCCTTCCAGACTGTAGCATTCTCTCTCTCCACCTGTCCATTGCCCCGAGGGTTGTAACTCGTGGTTCTACTAGAGGCAATCCCGTATGAGAGCAGGAATTGCCTCAAGTCATTACTCATGAACGACGAGCCCCTGTCGCTATGTATATAGCTGGGGTACCCGAACAGGGTAAAAAGATCACGGAATGCCTTGATCACCGTGGCAGTTGACGTGTCCGCACAGGGGACAACAAACGGGAACCGGGAGTACTCGTCTATGATGTTAAGAAAGTACACGTTTCGGTCTGTTGAGGGAAGGGGGCCCTTAAAATCCACACTCAGCCTCTCGAAGGGGCAAGTGGCCTTGACCAAATGTGCCCGGTCAGGTCGGTAAAAGTGCGGTTTGCATTCCGCGCAAATCCGACAGCTCCTTGTCACTGACCTGACGTCCTCCACCGAGTAAGGCAGATTGCGGGCTTTGATGAAGTGGTAGAGCCGAGTGACCCCAGGATGGCACAGGTCATTATGGAGGGCGTTCAAGCGGTCCTCCTGCATAGTAGCGCATGTTCCGCGCGAGAGGGCATCCGAGGGCTCATTGAGTTTCCCTGGACGATACATAATATCGTAATTATAGGTGGAGAGCTCAATTCTCCACCGCAAGATCTTGTCATTCTTGATCTTGCCCCTCTGCGCGTTATTGAACATAAACGCCACGGACCGCTGGTCCGTGATCAGGGTGAACCGCTTCCCCGCCAGGTAATGGCGCCAGTGTCTGACGGCCTCCACAATGGCCTGGGCCTCCTTCTCCACCGCTGAATGCCGAATTTCGGGACCTTGAAGGGTGCGGGAAAAAAACGCGACAGGCCTGCCTCCCTGGTTTAGTATGGCGGCCAGGGCGAAATCAGATGCATCACTTTCCACCTGAAAAGGGATGGATTCATCCACCGCGTGCATCGTGGCTTTCGCAATGTCGCGTTTCAATGCCTTGAAGGCCAATTGGGCCTCTGGCGTGAGTGGAAAAGTCGTGGACTTAATAAGCGGACGGGCTTTGTCCGCGTAGTTGGGGACCCACTGGGCATAATAGGAGAAGAAGCCTAGGCATCTCCTCAGTGCTTTTGCGCTAGCAGGCAAAGGAAGTTCAGCAAGGGGGCGCATACGGTCGGGATCAGGGCCAATGACCCCGTTTTCCACTACGTATCCCAGGATGGCTAACCGGCACGTACGGAATACACACTTCTCCCTGTTGTAGGTCAGATTCAGGCGAGATGCAGTGCGCAAAAAGTTCTGGAGATTTGTGTCATGGCTGCAGATGGTGACATTATCCAGGTACGGGAAGGTAGCCCGCAGCCCGTTCTGGTCCACCATTCGGTCCATAGCACGCTGGAAGACCGAGACCCCATTGGTGACACCAAATGGAACCCTAAGAAACTGATACAGACGACCATCCGCCTCAAAAGCCGTGTAATGTCGGTCCTCTGGGCGGATGGGGAGTTGGTGGTAGGCGGACTTAAGGTCTATGGTGGAGAACACCCGGTACTGCGCAATCTGATTGACCATATCAGATATGCGCGGGAGAGGATACGCATCCAGCTGCGTATATCGATTAATGGTCTGACTGTAATCAATGACCATCCGGGGTTTGTTCCCGCTCTTAACCACCACGACCTGTGCTCTCCACGGACTAACACTGGGCTGTATGATCCCTTCTTTGAGGAGCCGCTGAACCTCAGATCTGATGAAGATCCGATCTTCAGCGCTGTAACGCCTACTTTTAGTAGCGATGGGCTTGCAGCCTGGTACCAGATTCTTAAATAAAGAGGGTGTGGTGATCTTTAGTGTGGAAAGATTGCATGCGGGGCGCTTTGGACAATTTAGAGGCTGCGGCTGGTCCCCTACTGTCAGCGAAGGGAGTGGCCCACCGTACTGTAGGATCACACTCTTCATGTGGACCATAAAGTTTAGTCCGAGGAGAATTGGCGCGCAAAGATGCGGCAACACAAGGAGCCTGTATTGCTCGTAAATTGTGCCCTGCACTTTCAGAGTTACCACACAACGTCCTTGGATCGGTACAGACCGGGACCGTGATGCCATAGAAATTGTCTGTTTGGCAGGTAGAACCCGGAGTCCACACCTCTTTACAGTGTCAGGGTGAATAAAGCTCTCGGTGCTCCCGCTGTCAAACAGACAATAAACAGTACGACCATTTACCTTAATGTTCATCATTGAACAGTCAAGCCTGTGGTGCTTAGCCTGGTTCAGGGTGATCGACGCCACCGTTGGCCCTTGGACGTCACTGCAGGCAGCTGAGGTCGATGCTGAGGACCCCTGCTGGTCGCTCCTGGTCGTCGTCGACCAAAATGGCCGCCCCCATGAATCGCACATGGTTGAGGGCGCCAAGCGTAGCGACTCCTGGTGGTCATCCTCCTCCGACTCCGCCGACCACAATGGCGTCGTCCTGGGCTCGCACGTGGACGGACCTCGTGCGTACTGCGACGTCGATGGAGATGATCTCCGTTCTGGAGGGTTACAGGCTGCACTGCCGTTCTTGGGCTTCGATCTGCAGACTTTCGCGTAGTGCCCCTTTTTACCGCATTGATTACAGACCACCGCTTTAGCAGGACACTTTTGCCGTGGATGCTTGGCTCCTCCGCAGAAATAGCACCGCGGGCCGCCTGGGGCTGCCGTCGTCGTCGGGTCGATATGGGAGCACGAGCCCGTGGGGCGAGGAGGGATTTGTGACTGCTCCTGCCACGTTGTCTCCACGTGGTCCTCCGGATACAGGGCCAAGCTCTTCGACGCCGCCTCAAGCATTTCAGCCATCTCCATAGCTTGGGTCAGGTTGAGATTCCCCTTCTCCAACAGCTTGAGCCGGATGTACGAAGACCCTACCCCTGCCACAAACGCATCTCGGGCGAGGTCGTACATGTACTGCTCAGCCGACACAGCTTTGCAGTCGCAGCCCCTGGCAAGCTGCAAGAGCTCATTGGCGTAATCCTCCATGGTTTCGCCCGACTGCCGACGTCGTGTGGCGAGGAGGTAACGAGCGTGGATCTCGTAGGGAGGTCTCGTGTATCGCTTTTTCAAAAGCTCGAGGGCCCTCGGGTAAGTGGTGGCCGCACGAATCGCGAGGTAGACAGTGTCGCTTACCCTCGCATGGAGGACCTGGAGTCTGTCGTCATCCGTGGTGACCGCTGCAGAGGCTGCCAGGTAGTCCTCGAAACACTTCAGCCAGTGGTCGAAGGTGTTAGAGGCGCCGACCGCACGTGGATCCAGCGTCAGACGCTCTGGCTTTAGCATTTGTTCCATACTCTCCTTTCCGTCGAGAGTTTAATGTTAGACAATAAAATTGATGCACGTCAATCGAGCACAAGACACAAGGCTTCTGTAACTGAAGGCTTTTATTGTCTAACAATGGAACTATTTGAACACGAGTACACCATTCCAGACTGGAGGGGTCCCGCCCGAGCAGAGGGTCTTATACATCTCCCAGGAGGCGGGGCCCGACTGGGATGTGCCACCACAGCAACAACCACAGGTGTATTAATCCCACAGTGTAAACACCCTAGCCCAACAACAACATTAGAACAACCCCACAGTGTGAACACCCTAGCTCAACAACAACATTAGAACAACCCCACAGTGGTAACCAACGATGGTTCACCACACTATGTTTCCTACATTTCAACAGTGACAACAATTCAAAAGTGCTTCAGTGCTTGTAAAGTGCTTCGGGACAGACTGAGATTGTGAAAATGCTATATAAATGCAGGTCTTGGTTTTCAGGAAATCTAATGTGTTGATGGATGGCACCTTTCTCAAGTATACTGGGTAGAAGATGTGGGGTCCACAACACATCAGGTTTCCCAGTGGAAGGACACGGAGTAAAACGTAAATGATTGTTTCCCCCATAATTGACTGGAGACCCTGAGCAGAGAATCCTGTGAACATCAATTGATTGCAAACACATAACAATTTTATAACTTCTGTTTGCTATGTTTTCTGATTGTCACATAAAGACAATAGTCCTTTGATCAAATGTATTTTTATAAATAAATAGGAACTGGGGAACTGGATGACTAAGAGGCCCTGAAATGCAATAAGAATTCATCCAGTTGCCCGTTACACCAGCATAGTGGAGGAAATCTTCAGAGAATCGTTTTCAGCCTCGCGATTTAGCGAGTCTCTCTCTAAAGTCATAAGAGAACACCCAAAGAATTTCAGAGTCACTTACAGTGGCACCAGGCGAGCTTCATGCCGGTGATGCATATGCTCTACAGCTTTAACTTACTGCACACCTGTCTATTATTTTCATACCAGGAGTTTTCTGAAGACTGAAAGTCTTCTGCTTTTATTTTATGGCTTGCAGCACTGGTGTTACGCGGCCTTGTTTTGCAATTATATTCTGGAGAACTATGAGAAAAATTCTTTCCTTTAAGGCTGCACATGATATCACTGTCAGAGTCAACTAATGCCATTTCCAGGCGATATCCCAACTCCAATCTCACACATTTTCCACTCCACTGACACGGTAGCATGCTTCCTCCTAAGGCAGTGAGTCTGCCTGTCCAATCTATGGTGTTACCATGACAACAGAACTTACTTGCTTGCGCACTGTCTTCACTTAGAATGTACTGCATGTTCCCATATGGAAATATATTAGCTCGTGACTTAAACTTTGGTAGCAATTAATTAACCTTTTCTCACAGTCTTGGTGTATTATTAATAACATTAAATTAACTTATAAAATACAATTGGTTAATGTGTTTCGATGAAGGAAGTCAGTGAGAATTCTGGGTGAGGCACTTGTCTTATCAGATAGTGGGTCAGTGGGCTTAATCCAATGGGGAATCCATTTATATATTAGAGTAAATTAAAACACGTGCTCATTACTGGATCAATCAGCAAAACGCTCACATCAACCAGAGCACAAGGGTCCCTAGTTCTTTCTTGCATTGACAGCCTGGTGCTGAACTCCTGGATATTTCTTATTCTCCCAAACAACGTGGGTAGAAGGTGTGTGAAGCAGTGAATTTCCTCAAGGCACGGTGGCACAGTGGCTAGCACTGCTGCCTCACAGCACCAGGGACCTGGGTTCGATTCCCGGCTTGGGTCACTGTCTGTGTGGAGTTTGCACATTCTCCTCGTGTCTGTGTGGGTCCCCTCCGGGTGCTCCGATTTCTTCCCACAGTCCGAAAGACATGCGGGTTAGGTTGATTGGCCAGGCTAAATTGCCCCTTAGTGTCAGGGGGACTATCTAGTGTAAATGCATAGGATCATGAGGATAGGGCCTGGGTGGGATTGTGGGGTTGCAGACTCGATGGGCTAAATGGCCTCCTTCTGCACTGTAGGATTCTATGATCTATGATTGCTTGCTGCTCCGCAATGAGACCACTTCCTGGATTCTCAAAGATTTGCCCTGATTCTGTGTTCTCAGTGAGCTCCTGGCCCACATCAGGCCTGGCCTTGGAATCTTCACATTGTGTGCAAATGTGAGGAGTCATCTCCTTTCACGGGTTGCAGGCAGAAATTAAAGTGAGACAATCACTTAAAGATTAGTGGCAAAGTTTTCCAGCTTTTCCAAAGACTTGAAAATATTTTAAATTGTTTTTTGGTGCGTGTGTATGGTATAGAAGGGGCTCGCAAAACTAAAGTAAATCTGAGGCAAGAAACTGAACATGAGGCCCAATAAGTATTGGTGTGTATGCAGGGACAGATGTCTTGATACGGCAAGGTCCTGGGATATTGAAACCAGGAAGCAGCAAACACAGCGCCAGCCATCAAATACAGCACTCAATCGGGAGCTAGTTACGCACCCAAGCAGAGGCAATAGCCTTAAGCCCCAGAGAGAGGAAAACAGGTGGTGGGAAGAGCCTGCAGAACCAATCAAGTGAAAAACCTGGCAAAAGCAGACCTCAAAAACAGTCAGAAAAGCAAAGATGTCAGGAAGCAACGGCGTAGGGAAAATGGACCCTGTTAATGCTGTGTGTGCGGAACATGTTTGCAACTGAAGTTGCTATAAAGGGATATAAGTGGCAGGTACAGCCTGCAGGATCAGTCTGCGAGAGGAAAGCTTAAACCCCGCAAGACAAGAAAGCAAAACACGCAACAGAAACTAGTGACTGGTTGTGGCATACTTGTGCTGGAATGTTGGTGGTGCCTTGGAGCTGTAAAGCTGTTTGAAGGGTGTTGCTCTGATCACAGGGATGGGGATCTCCAGATAATGGTGTTCCAGCCGGTGATAGATCACAAGTAGACTCTTAGTACTGAATAGCATATTGGAAACAGATTTAATAGTAAGGGAGATGGATAAATACCTGAAGGAGAAAAAAAATTGCAGGGCTGTGAGGAGAGGGCCGTGTTGTGGGTCTAATTAGATGGCTCTTCGAAAGAGTTGGTGCACATTTGATGGGCCAAGTGGCTTCCTGTGCTGTGCTTGTTTACGTTTCTATATTGAAGTGACTCTACAGGTAGCTTTCTATTTGATACCTGGGAAAGTGAGGCTCGTTGTCCTTCAGCACTGCAGACAGTTTGCTCAGAGGAAAGCAGAGAAGCATGCTTGGCACTAGGTGGTGACCATATTCAACATGCAACAGGAACAAATGTAAAAGAAGTTGGTGACTTATGGAAAAAGGCAAGGTGAGATGATGAACAGTACAATTACCAGGCAGATGGTCCAACTGTACATACCAATAGTTGTTTGCTGACAAGCTGCTCCTCCAATACTGACCTCTTGTGCATCTTAATTTCCATTGCTCCAGCATTGGCAGTCATGTCTTCAGCTGCCTAAGCCCCAAACTATAAAGGGTGGTGAATGTAGTCCAATCCATCACGCAAACCAACCTCCCATCCATCGACTCCATCTACACTTCCAGCTGCCTCAGAAAAGCAGCCAGCATAATCAAGGACAGCACGCACCCTGGACATACCCTCTTCCACCTTCTTCCATCGGGAACAAGATACAAAAGTCTGAGGACACATGCCAACTAAATCAAGAACAGCTTCTTCCCTGCTGCCATCAACCGTTTGAATGGACCTATCTTATATTAAGTTGATCTTTCTCGACACCCTAGCTATGACTGTAACACTGCATTCTGCACCCTCTCCTTTCCTTCTCTATGTACGGTATACTTTGTATAGTAAGCAAGAAACATTACTTTTCACTATATCCTAATACATGTGACAATAATAAATCAAATCAAATCAAATCCTTCTCAACTCCCACCTCATCCTCACCCTGCTCTCAGCTGTGATGAACAAACTTCTGAGGATGTGACCATGGACCTCTTGGTTTCTAGCTCTTCTTCCTTCAACCCAAACTTCACTTTTCTGATGTTCTGCTTTTGGACACACAAGAACAGCCATTTGGTGAGCTGCAGTACACTCAGGAGGAAGAAAGAGAGTGATGAACAGGCCCTGTTGCTTGACAAAGAACAAAGAACAAAGAAAGTTACAACACCGGAACAGCCCTTCGGCCCTCCAAGCCTGCACCGACCAAAATAATTGACATAATAATCATCACCCCAGCTCAGATACTGACACTGCAAGTATCTTAGAAGCTAGTGTAGAGTTGGCATCTGCACTTGATGAATCACTTGGACACTATATTCTGCGCCCTCTCTTTTCCTTCTCCCCTATGTACTCTATGGGTGGGATTTTACGGCCTTGCTCGACCCGAAACCAGAAAATCCTGCCCGAGCTAAAAGTAAAGTTAAAGTTTATTTATTAGTCACAAGCAGGCTTACATTAACACTGAAATGAGGTCACTGTGAAATTCCCCTAGTTGCCACGCTCCGGCGCCTGTTCAGGTCAATGGACCTTTCCACTGTCCGCCCTTCACCCACTCTGTTTCCCGTGGCAGGTGGGCGGTAGAATTTCGGCGAATGAACAGTATGCTTTGTCTGTATGGCGTGCCAGAAACAATACTTTTCACTGTATTCCAATACGTGTGACAATAATAAATCAAGTCAAATCAAAAATCCCTCCTGAAATCTTTCCACTTCTCTACTCCATAGTTAGTTTGGGAGTCAGTTAGCTCAGTTGGATAGAATGTGGTGCAGAACGATGCCAACAGCAGAGATTCAGTCCCTGCACTGCATATGGTAGTTTATCGAGGCCTACCTCCTTGCCTGTGCCATGTTTAACATGAACTGGTGCCCCTCAAGCTACATAGCCAATTGCCACTCTGCGATGCAGAGAGATGCCTTTGATCCTTCATGGCATGAGGATTTGAGCACAGGAGCAGGGATATCTTGCTACAATTACACAGGGCCTTGATGAGGCCACACTGGAATACTGTGTGCAGTTTTGGTCTCCTTTTCTGAGGAAGGATGCTCTTGGTATGGAGGTTGTGCAGTGAAGGTTTACCAGACTGATTCCTGAGATGGCAAAACTGTCAGAGATTGGATTGTTTAGGGTTATATTCGCTGGAGTTCAGAAGAATGGGGGGATCTCATAGGAACCTATAAAATTCTAACAGGACTAGACAGGGTAGATGCAGGAAGGATGTTCCCAATGATGGTCATAGTCTAATGATACAGGATAAACCTTTTTAGGACTGAAAGGAGAAGAAATTTCTGCACTCAGAGAGTGTGAGCCTGTGAGATTTGCTACCATCGAAAGCAGTTGAGGTCAAAACATTCTATATTTTCAAAAATATAGATATAGTTCTTGGGTGAAGAGGATCAAAGGGTATGGAGGGAAGGTAGGATGAGGCTATTGAGTTAGATGATCAGCCATGGTCATAATGAATGGTGAAGCAGGATCAAAGGGCCAAATGGCCTACTCCTCCTCCTATCTTCTATGGCTATGAATAATTACCTACCTACCACTCCCTTCTCTTTAAATTGCTCTTTAAGACCTACCTCTTTGATTACGTTTCAGTCACATGCCCTAAGGGGAGATGGTGATATAGTGGTAATGTCATTGGACTAGTAATCCAAAGGCCCAGGCCACTACTCTGGGGACATGGGTTCAGAACCACGCCATGGAGTTTAAATTCAATTATTAAACCTAGAATTGATAGCTATCATCAATTATTACAAAAAACCTTCAAGGCCTAGTCTAGCCTATGTGTGACTCCAGATCCACGGCAATGCAGTTGACTTTTAACTGCTCTCTGAAATGATGCAGCAAGCCACTGAATGCAAGGGCAATTGGGGATAGACAACAAATGCTGGCCTTAGCAGTGACACCTACATCCCAGGAAAGAATAAATAAACATTTTTATATGGCTTGGAATCAAATTTAGTTTGATCATTTCTTCAGTTAAGTGTTTTGGGATGTTTTACTTTGTTAACTGCACTATATAATTGCATATTTTTCTTATGATTGTTGTTGTTTATTATTGATAAGTATCACTGGCAGGAGATGGATTGCATGCTGCTGCCAAAAGTGACCTCTCTGACAAATAAAGCAGTTGCCAGCAGTACAGTGATATTGTATTGCAGTGAAATTGCTATTCAATAGGATTAAGATAAAAATGCTGAGCAAGCCAACAACCACATGTTCTGTGGGGACGGCGTATCCTAGGAGTTGAAGCCTACAATAGTCTGGAAGGAGGTAGAGACAGAACTGTTGAGAGAGAAGCTGATATTGACGGCCTCTGGATTGTGAGAGTTCAGACATACGATCAAGATGTGTGTAGGAACTCTGTGCAAGTCCCGAAGTGCTGACTCCTGGGAATTACCCAGAAATCATGAGTTTCCGATGGGCAATTCCCTTGCTCCCTGGGACCCTTCAAAAAATGACTCCAACTTATTGTCAGAGACTTCAAGCAATTCCACGGTTACCCAAGGAATGTTGGTCAGAAAATTCCTTGTCTCACGCTTTGGTTACTACACAACTGACCCCCAATCATTCGAACTGAACTCACCAACTCATTACTCAATCTCCACTGCCCTCCAGGACCAACCTGACTTGCCCCGAACACTTGAATTGCTCTCCCAACACAAATCAACTATACCCCTGACCCACCTACCCAGCCGCCCACCAACCCTCCTCACCCAACTGTCACCCTATCATCACATCCACTTTTCATCCTATCCACCTGCCATCCTTCCACATTACACAATGCTACCCTATACAGCTGTCACCCTACTACCCTACCCATTCAGTAATTCATCCACTAACCTAAACATGAACATTCATTCATCACCCATTCACTAACATTCACTAACAGTGGACATTCAAACTTAACGTATGGCAACTAGTGACATAAAAAAGGTATTTATTGCTGATCTTCTTCACTGCTCTCTGTGTGGCTTCCTGTGCTGAGGGAGATCTTCTGCATCATGAGTTGTAAATTTGGTCTTTTTAAATGTATCCAGGCAATTGGGTCGTTTTCTATCTGATCAATGTCAGATGCAAAGGTTCTGACCCTCATCAGAAGATAGATGAGGCAATGGCTTTCCCACCATGGCAGATATTGAAATTTGAATTAAATGTCATTGGGAGTGATTAAATCATTGTCCATTGTTATGAAAACCCACCTGATTCAACAATGTGAAATCTGCCACATTTACCTGGTCTGGCCTGCATGTGAATCCAGATCCACAGCAATGTGGTTGACTCTTAAATGCCCACAGTTCAAGTGCAAATTAAGGATGGGTATCAAATGCTGGCCCTGCCTGCGATGCCCATGTCCCATGAATGAAAAAAAGATTTACGCATGTATCAGTAGAACTATTTGTAAAAATGTCAACTGCAAGTAGTAACAATGGCCAGAGCTTGTAAACTGAAAATTAAAAATAATAGGGTAAAGATCCTTCGACTCTTTCAACCTCCATTTATACATGAGGTTCCCTCCAGGTGAACGTAAGGAGCATCCAGCGAAATCCACAACACGGTCCATTGGTGATGCATGAATCTAAGACAGACTGTCCACTCCTTCAGCACCTGTTCTCTTCCTGTAGCACCAGCCATAGTGACCGGAAAATATACCCCAACATTTCTTGGCAAGGACTTTGTGAATTTATGAGATTTTAAATGGAACAGTCTCCAATTAGCACAAGTGAGTTGATTACGATGATCGGCGATTTAATTACCTGTAATAAGCGCTTCCACTGCGAATTGCCATTTAATATAATTGTTCCCATTTTGGTCATTTTTCTGCCTTGAAAGCCATTTTTATGTAAATCACACAACTTTCCGAATTGCGACTTATTTTAACATGATTACAGATTGTAATGCAATCAGTATAATCTCCACAGAATATCTCAGCTCAATTACACAATGGAAATCTTTTAGAGGAAGTTAACTGCAGAGGGCAGCAACAGGATTCGCTGTGTGCTGCTGAGGAATGAAAATAAATAGAAATTCCTCCAGAACTTTTCTTTCCTTTTTGAGTTTGGCACTGCTATTTAGGCTAGTATGAGGTGATTTCCTGCTCATAATGCTGAAGTGCCAAGACATCAGAGCAAGATGACCTTAATGCCAGCGAATGCCCCTCAGGTTGACCTGACCATACTTCCTGTTGTTGCCCCTCATTACCTGTGGATAACACTATCCTTTTTCAGGTCTAATTAGTGTGCAAATGTGAGGATGTGATGCTTCAGCAGCACAGAACCTTGGTCAGCCCCCATCTGCATTCAAGTTTGGATACCAAACCTCAGGAATGATATAATATGCTACAGTGCAGATTCAGCAGATGATACCAGGACTTCAAGGGTTTTGTGATTTGATTTGATTTGATTTATTATAGTCACAGAGAAAAGCATTGTGCGCTATACAGACAAAGCATACCGTTCACATAGTACACAGGGGAGAAGGAAAGGAGAGGGTGCAGAATTTTCAATTGCAGGTTGATAAATTTGATTTGTATTTTCTTGAGATTTGAGGGATGAAAACAGATCTAATCGATGTATCTAAAATAATAGAGGGACTCAATAAGGTAAACGCAGGTAAATTATTTAATCCTCAATAATTTAGAGCTAAATTATTGAGGATTAAAATCAGGAAGCATTCAGATACCTGGCATTCTCTCCCCGCAAAAAGGCTTTGGATGCTGGGTATATTGAACTTTTCAAGGTTGAGATTGATAGCTTTTTGTTAGACGAGTGTCTTTTTATTATTGTATTGTTAAAAATGCATAGGGGCATTCAGAACATTAGTAAGTCCACTTTGGAGTATCAGATAATAGCAGCTTGTTCAAAGAAAGCAAGCCAAAAAGAAGTACTTTCAATATAAAGTATATCACTATTTATATAATTTTAAATAACAAATGAAGAATCCATCTCCTGCCTGGTAGGGGGCATGTTTGATTTAGTCCCACACTTTGTTTCCTATTGAGTCTTATCATTTCAACTCGCCACTCAACCCAAGTATCTCTAATATTAGAGATTTCAGAGGCATCACGTCTGCATGCTAGGATAACTTTGTGGAAGTAGATGATTGCAACAACACTGTTTTCCAATCCAGAGATCCTGGAACCTGGAAAACATTAGCACTCGGTTTATGAAGCCTAGTGGGAATCATTTTTCTTCAAATTAAGTCAATGCCTGCTCAAAAAGTGTAATTTTCCAACAATCCTGGTTCAATGTAGAGTGCAGGAGGGCATGCCAGGAACAATGCCAGGGATACCTAAACATGAGGTATCAACCCACTATCAAAACAGCATAAGCAACAAGTGATAGACAGAGCTAAACAATCTCACAACCAATGGATCAGATCTAAGCTCTGCATCCTGCCATATCCAGCCGTGAATTTAAAAAAACCACTCGAGGAGGAGGCTCCACAAAAATCCCCACCCTCAATGATGGAGGAGCCCGGCACAGCTGTGAAAAAGATAAGGCTGAAGCATTCGCAACTATCTTCAGCCAGAAGTACTGAGTGGATGATCCATCTTGGCCTCCTCTGGAGGTCTCCAGCATCACAGATGTCAGTCTTCAGCCAATTTGATTCACTCCAAGTGATATCAAGGAAAGGTTGAAGGCAGTGGATACTACAAATGCTGTGGGCCCTGACTATATTCCAACAATAGTACTAAAGACTTGTGTCGTATCCCAAGCCAAGCTGTTCCAGTACAGCTACAGCACTGGCACCTACCCGGCAGATGGTCAGAGCTAAGCGATCCTACAACGAACGGATCAGATCTAAGCTCATGAATGGTGGTGGACAATTGATCAACCAACTGTAGGGGGAGGCTCCACAAATATCCCCATCCTCAATGGTGGGAGAGCCCAGCACAGCAGTACAAAAGATAAGGCTCAAGAGTTGCAGGGACAAGAATTTAACAAGGAATGCTAGAATGTGATCTGCCCAGCAACAGGTAAAAACCTGCCAAATAACAGCAGTAGCCAGTATTCAAAGGGGATGATAAGATGCAACCTTTCCCAGTAATGAGCTTAGCAGCCATTCAGGCAGAGTCAGGTGCATAGGGCGGTACAGTGGCACAGTGGTTAGCACTGCTGTCTCAAAGTGCCAGGGACCCAGGTTCAATTCAGGCCTTGGGTGACTGTTTATTTGGAGTCTGCACGTTCTCACCGTGTCTGTGTGGGTTCCCTCCGGTTGCTCCAGTTTCCTCCCACAGTTCAAAGATGTGCAGGTTAGGTGGATTTGTCGTGCTAAATTGCCCCTTAGTGTCAGAGGGATCAGCAGGGTAAATGTGTGGGGTTACGAGGGTAGGGCCTTGGTGGGATTGTTGTTGGTGCTGGTTCGATGGGCCAAATGGCCTCCTTCTGCACAGTAGGGATTCTATGATTCTATAAAAATGGATGGAATATTGAAAAATGGAATGAACATGTCGAACCATCTTATGAGGCAGACAATAGAAAGGTGGTGGTGCTTACAGAGGAGTACTATTAGAGGCAGACATAGTGGTTAGCACTGCTGCCTGACAACTCCAGGGACCTGGGTTCGATTCCAGCCTCAGGTCACTGTCTATGTGGAGAGTGCACATTCTCCCTGTGTCTGCGTGGGTTTCCTCTGGGTGCTCCAGTGTCCTCCCACAGTTCAAAGATGTTCATGTTAGGTGGATTGGCCATGCCAAATTGACCTTAGTGTCAGGGGAATAGCAGGGTAAATATGTGGGGTTATGGGGATAAGGCCTGGGTAGGATTGTTGACAGTGTAGGCTTGATGGGCTGAATGGCCTCCTTCTGCACAGTAGTGATTCTATTCTATGATTGTATATAGCCATATAATCAGGAAACAGCTTACCTAGATGACTGAGAGATCAAGGGAGGTATACAGATACTAATTTTGAGACCCATGGAATGTGAAAGATTCAGGCAGCCCAAATACATAGAGGGGAGAATCGTATATCCGGCAGCACCTGCAGAAACAGGCAGACATTGTAACATCTAAAAGCTGGAGAGGCCTGTTTAACATCTCACAGCTAAGAGGCCATTTAAACATCTAAGAAGTCTTAGAGCCAAGGTTACGTGAAAACCTACATAAAAGCAGTTTAATTACCTTCGCTGGACCAGGAAAAAACTTTTCCCAAACCTGATCACACGCCTTGTATTGTGTGGTAACTATAAGCTGGATTTGATTTATAGACTTATATTGACTTATAATTTGGATATTGTTTGGGAATGGGAAAGTCTTTAGTATTTCAGGGATCATAGGTATATTTTGGAACAAGCAAGTAATTTCTCTATAAACTGTGTGTGCGTTTAGTAATTCATACATTTAATTGTCTTAGACAATGATGGTCCTGTTCATGTTTATCCCTCTTGTCTATAGTTTTAAAAAATAGTATTTAATAATGGTTAGATGATGACTGGGCTGGTTATTCTCATTGGGGGTTTCACATGACTCCTCACACCACATTCTAAAACAAACTAAACACCATCACAAACTGAATTTTCATGTTGAGACACCCTCGCAGATAACATCAGCACAGTTTGTGACAGCATCCACCGGAGATCTCCAGTCTTTAGCCAATTTGATCCACTCCATTTGATATCAAGAAATGGGTGAAGGCCTGATAGCAGGTGGTTTCCCAGTTCATGTTTCCCCCAATGTCATGAGAGTTCATGGGGTCCAGAGTCGATGATGACTCCCCCCAGGACAACTCCCTCCTGACTGTATAAATTATGCCACCACCTCTGGTGGGTCTGCCCTGTCAGCAGGACAGGACATACCCGGCGTTGGCAAAGCTGGTGTCTGGAACATAGTTTATAAGGTATTATTCCATGATTGTGACGATGTCAGGCTAGCATGTGCAACAGCTCTCCCAATCTTGGCACAAGCCCTCGGTTAGTCAGGAGGACTTTGCAGAGTCAACAAGCCTAAATGTGCCTCTTTTGAACTCTGCTACAACACACACCCCAACACCACCACTCCTCCCCCAACCTTAAGCCTAATATTTCCAATGCAAGAGATGCCAATCTGTTTAAAGGCATCATGATAAATTCTAACATATGATAGAGTACCAACCTAGAAGTGCAAAACAAAACAACATGGATAATTTATGCTTAACTTCAACCTGTCTAATCTCAGTTTTCTGGAACTACGCATACATCTTATATCCTGTCATGAATAACCTTGAACTCCCTGAGGCAATTGCTTTAGATAGTGGGACTTCAAAGAAACACTCCTTTCTTGCCATGTGCTAAAAATGGGATGGAATGAGTCAGTGATTGCATCAAGTGGGGTTTGAACTATTAACACTGTTCAAGCCAGCCTGCTCCATAAAATTTAAGTGCGCCAGTTATTTTTCCCCTTTCCAAATGCAAACAAGGAGTATTTTAAATGAATTGGGCTGCAAAAAATCAATCAGAAAAACAACAAGAGCGAGTGCTTTAATTTATAAATCTTAAGAACTGTTGTAATTAACCAACAGATCACTTTAGAAATCAATGAAGGAAAATATATAAGGCTAGTGATTTAAGTAGTTGACAGTTAATTATATTTCCTCCCTTCAAACAGGCAGCTGAATCCCGTTTATGTTTCTCCAACTTATGAGGCAGTCTTCACAATGTATGAGGTAACAAGAAGACAGCAATGATGTAGAAAAAGTCTTTAAGCTGCAGAAAATTCTATCCATACAGATTTCCCCAGAGGAACCAAATCCCATGATGGACAGATTCTAGACAGTCTTTTTTTATTGCCTCTATGCTCAGCTCTGTACATATTAACATGTTTTAAATTTAGATCAACCTGATTTAGTTGTGTCTGCACGCGTCTAGGGCAGATGTGATTTAAATAGAGTTTAAAGAGCCTGCCTTCTCTTCCCAATCAGTTCTCAAAATTAATATTTCTTGTAAGTACAAAAGCTCCTGTCTATATTTACATGTAGATGACTGACAATTTAAACCTGTACTTTGCCTCCCTCTGAGTTCTGAAAATTACATTCTTGTAAAACTGCACAAGCTGGTGTCTCGAAAGTGCAAATTTGTTTTTCTTGTTTTTGTGCGCCCTGCATGTCCAGACAGTCTCTTTAAAGCTTTTGGGCTAATTAATAGCACCCTGCCCCCAACGCCAACCCAACCCTCCCCAACAGTCCACTCTGTCAGACTTCATTATTTCCAACAACTTGACCTCTGCAACCAGCTTGCCTGGACTTGACACTGTGAATGGAAATGAGAAAATAGAACACATTTATTGGGCACAACTGTGTTTAGGCTTTGCAAGATAATCGATGGGTTAGCCTTTGAGATTGTGTCAGCCATTGTGACTAGGCCAGTCATAGTCATATTGGCTCAAAGCAAAACACAGGTGTCTACAAATAATCCTGATCACTCATTTTCTTTATTAAAGTTGCCTTTTAAGGTGAGCTAAATCCTTTTCTTTAATTAGCAAAGACTAGTATAGTCTGCTATGACTCTCACCAACTTTTACAGATGCACCATAGAAAGCATTCTTTCTGGTTTTGTCACAGCTTGGTATGGCTCCTGCTCTGCCCAAGAACACAAGAGACTACAAAAGGTTGTGAAAGAAGCCCAGTCCATCACACAAACCAGCCTCCCAACAACTGACTTTGTCCACACTTCCCACGGTCTTGGAAAAGCAGCCAGCTTAATAAAGGACCCCATGCACTTCGGACATTCTCTCTTCCACCTTCTTCCATTAGAGAAAAAATAAGTCTGAGGTCACTCACTCAAGAACAGCTTCTTCCCTGCTGCCATCAGACTTTTGAATGGACCTACCTCACACTAAGTTGATCCTTCTCTACACCCTAGCTCTGAATGTAACGCTACCCCATCCTGACGCGCACATTTTTTTGGCACGTCAGGATGGAAGAATCACGTGTTAGCCATTTCGTGGGATTTGCACATGCATTCCTGACTCATGCGCATGTCCCACAGTTGGAGAGCAGGCACAGTCGGGACCGCGCTGGAAACCAGTGGGAAGAGAGGTAAGTCATTTAAATCTCTTTTTCATGTATTTTAAGTCTCATTATCGGGCCCGGCACAGAATTCTCTGGGCCAGATAGCATCTCCCACCCTGCCAAGAGTATTTCACTCTGGTGGGGTTTAGAGTAGCTCCCCACTTGCAGGAGACCCCGCTGGAGTGAAGGAGGGGCAATCGGGGCCCTACAGGGGATCAGGCAGCAGGAGGGTGGTGCCCCCTGGGCATGGGCACCCTTGCAGTGCCAGCCTATGTCTCCTGGCACTGCCCAAAATGTCCATGCCCAGGTGGCATGGACACTGGGCATTGGGCAGTGCCAAAGGTGCGGGGCCTAGGGGGCAGAACCTAGAGGGCAAGGGAGCAGGACTAGGGATGGGAACTTGGGGTCAAAGGATGGGGCCTAGGGGGCAGGGCCTGGGTCAAGGCCTATTGTGGGTGGAGCTTCGTGGCGATCGGTGGGGGTGGGGGGGGATCCCGCTGCCACTCTGCATTGGGATCGGTCAGGGCTGGAGGGAAGCCAACGATTGGAGCAGGCTGCAGGGAGGGGGTTGGTCTGCCAGTGGGGGGGGGTCTGCCTCCCGAGGAGGGTCTGCCTCCCTTGTTGGGGGGGGGGGTGGGTCTGCCTCCAGGGGAGGGGGGGGCGGCCAGCAGGGGAAGGGGGGGGGGGGCTCTGCTGGAGTGGGGGCGTGGGTAGGGAGGATCGTCACTGCTGGAAGTGGGGGCTAGAGATCGGGGTGCTGTGGGATGCGAGGGGGGTTGGGTATGGCCCGAGAGTGCTTGTGGGACCACAACCGGGCCGTGGCGGGGGCTGAGGGGGCTGTGGTGAACCATAGATGGTTACCACTATGGGTACTGAACCATAGATGGTTATCACTATGGGTACTTGTACATATGTTACTCTTGTTACTGTTGGGGTTAGGGTTGGGGTGTTCCACCTGTTGGTATTGTTCTGTGGTACACTCTGTTTGGCTCCGCCTTCCTATAGGAGTATAAAGGTCACTGCACTTCCTAGTGACCCTTTAGTCTGGGATTGTATTGTTAAGCAGTATGCTCTATTCTTGTTGCGAATAAAAGCCTTTATTCCCGGATACGATCTCGCCTCCCGAGTGAATTAATCGCGCATCAGGGGCACCACAGCGCGGGTCCCTGGCTGGCCGGCGATCGGGCTGGCCAGCAAAGTGCAGACTGACAGATCGGGACCACTGCGCATGCGCAGAGTTCCAGAACTGTCAGACTCTGGTGTGAATAGGCCCCGCCCCCCTGAGCTTTTAATGAGACTTAATCAAGATTGTGACCTCTGCTTTGCACAGAGTGCGGGAGATTCAAGTCTGAACTCCCACTGAAAAAACAATCATGATTTACACCATTTTTCTCGCCAATTCAGCACTTAGAACTTTTTTCGCAGAATCAGGCTCTACATTCTGCACCCTCTCCTTTCCTTCACTATGAACAGTATGCTTTGTTTATACAGCACGCGAGAAACAACACTTTTCGCTGTATACTAATACATAGAACAATAATAAATCAAATCAAATTAAACCTCATATGCGGGATGACCAGATGAACTTCTCTCCTCAGTCTCTCCCAACAAAGCCATAGGAAAGTCATAGTTCAGAAACAGGTCAATACAGCCCATGTTTGCAACAGCCAAAAGAGAGAAAACCAAAACTAGCCGCTCATTTTAATCCCACTTTCCAGCACCCGGTCCACAGCCTTGCAGTTACAACACTTCAGATACAGATATCTTTTAAATGAGTTGAGCATTTAAACAACCAACTTAAGGATGCACAACAAATTGGAGTGGATTGTGCATTGCCACTTTTCACTCTTGGTTCCCACTTTCTGAAAACAAAACTTCCCCGGTCTAGGAAAACATACGTCGTGTAAGAATGTCACCTTTTCCTCTCCCTGATCAGTGCTGTGAGCTTAGACCCTTACAAAAGGATTATACATCTGAATTAGTTAAAAAGGGGAATAGTCTCAGAGCTCTGGCAAACAGCTAATGCAATTCCTATGTATAAAAAGGGAGATATAACAAGAGCAGGGAATTATAGACCAGCTAACTTAATGTCAATGGTAGGAAAGTATAATGGAATTTATACTCAAAGATGTAATAGCAATATTCTGGAAACTGAAAATTAAAGCCAGCGTGAATTTCAAAGAGAAGGTCGTGCTTGGTCAATCTTACACCTTCTAAGGTGGAGCAGAAAGAGTAGACAAGGATACTGCAGCAGATGCAATAAATCTGGATCTCAAAGGACCTTCAACAAGGTATCGCATAATAGATCCACGAGTAAGGTCAAACCATGTGTCAGAGAGCAGCTGGCAGAATGGATAACAAATTGGTTGCAAAACAAAAAGCAGAGCAGGGGCAGAATTTTACCACCCCGTCAGCAAAGAAGTTGACAGACAACGGATTCCTGTTGATCAGGGCTACCCTCAGCCATTTAACACTCCGAGGATTGTTTATTAGTTGGAGAGGAGACTTGTTCCCCTCTCTCACGAGGAATACTGCCCTCGATTCTCCCATCGCGACCCACAACCTTTCTGTGGGGTCGCAGTGGGAGATGCGCGTCGCTGGCCTTGAACAGGGATTTGCACTGCACCTAGAACGCACGCACATCTCTCAGAGTCGGCGAACAGTCGCCGGTCAGACCCACGCCGGAAACCGTCGGGAAGGCAGGTAAGTAATTTAAATCTTTTTTTAATATGTTTTAAATATGTTTATTAATTCATTATCGGGACCTTTCAGGTCCCAATTGAATCTCCCACCCCGCCAGGAGTACTTCATTCCGGCGGCGTTCAGACTAGCTCCCCACGTTCGGGTCTGCCGAGGGGGGAGCCTGCCTCTGGGGAGGGGGTCTGACCTGGTTGGGGGGGGGGGTCTGACCTGCGGGTTGGGGGGAGGGGGTGGGGGGGACAGCGGAGGGGAGGGTGTGCCAAGATGAGGGGGTGGGGGGATCGCCACTGCTGGGGGAGTGGGCTGAGCATTGGAGAGCTCCGGGACGGTGGGGGGGGGAGGTTGGGGTGTTGTCAGGGCTGGCCCGGGAATTGCTGTGGGGACCGTGATCGGGCTGTGTGTGTGGGGGTGGGGGTGGGGGGGCGGGAGGGGGGGCGGTTGCTAGAGGAGCAACACTGCAGTGATCCCAGGCTGGCCAGTGATCGGGCTGTGTGTGTGGGGGTGGGGGGCGGAGGGGGGGGGGGGGTGCGGTTGCTAGAGGAGCAACACTGCAGTGATCCCAGGCTGGCCAGTGATCGGGCTAGTCAGCAAACGGGGAGTCTGACAGATCGGGGCCACTGCGCATGCGCAGAGTTCCAGAACTGTCAGAGTCCCGCGCGAATAGCACCTCCCCCCCCCACCCCCCCCCCCCCCCATCCCCAGCCCCGGGTTTTTAATGAGATTCAC
This sequence comes from Mustelus asterias, assembly GCF_964213995.1. Taxonomy (NCBI): domain Eukaryota; kingdom Metazoa; phylum Chordata; class Chondrichthyes; order Carcharhiniformes; family Triakidae; genus Mustelus; species Mustelus asterias. The sequence continues at coordinate 141,611,252 of NC_135801.1, read as the reverse complement.
GACTGGGACCTCTGCATTGCACAGAGTGGGGAGATTCAGGTGAGAAGCTGAACTGACAAATCAGTTGGGATTTAGAACAGTTTTCTCGCCAATTCAGCACTTTTGGGAGAGCTGCTGGCCAAACATTCGGTAGAAGGATCATATGGACCTCGAATTTTAACTGTGTTTCTCTCTCAACAGATTTAGTCAAGCCCGCTGAGCTTACCCAGCATTTTCTGTTTATATTTCAGATTTTCAGCATCTGCAGTACTATACTTTTATTTGACAGTAATGTTGTGATATGCCTTTAAGAGATATCAGTCTGACACCACTGGGAGAGAAATGTATCATGTGATCCAGTTTTAGTTTGACATATGCTTTGAGCAGAGCACACACACAGCTCTGAAGTCTTCATGCTTTATACCTATGTTTAACTGTTCTCATGTATCTAGTCTTAATAAATGAATCCACAATGTGTTTACTCAATCCTTATGCGTGATTGGTGCCTTGTAATTTATACAATGAATAAACTCAAGGATTATCATTGTAATAACACAAGTAATGGCAGTGCAGCACCATCTGTTGAGGAAGAGAGTTTCAAAAACTCACAATCCTCTGAGAGAAAAATTGTTTCCACATCTCTGTCTTAAATAAGTGTGATGTGGAGATGCCGGCGTTGGACTGGGGTAAACACAGTAAGAAGTTTAACAACACCAGGTTAAAGTCCAACAGGTTTATTTGGTAGCAAAAGCCACACAAGCTTTCGGAGCTCTAAGCCCCTTCTTCAGGTGAGTTCACCTGAAGAAGGGGCTTAGAGCTCCGAAAGCTTGTGTGGCTTTTGCTACCAAATAAACCTTTTGGACTTTAACCTGGTGTTGTTAAACTTCTTACTGTATTAAATAAGTGTCCCCTTATCTTTAAAAAGTGACCCTCGTTCTAGATTCTCTCACAAGAAGAAACATCCTCTCTACATTCATCTTTCAAGATCCTTCAGGATCTTATATGTTTCAATCAAGTCACCTCTTACTCTTCTAACCTCCAGCAGATACAAGCTTAGCCTGACAACTTTTCCTCATAAGACAACATGCCCATTCTCGGTATTAGTCTGCTACTCTCTGTTCACTCTCTAAAATGCTTCCAATGCATTTACCTCCTTCCTTAAATAAGGTGACCAATATTGTGTACAGTACTCCAGATGTGTTCTCACTAATGCCCTGTATAACTGAAAAATAACTTTCTACTTTTGTATTCAATTCCCCTCATAATGAACAATAACATTCTATTAACGCTCCCAATTACTTGCTGTACCTGCACAGTAACCTTTTGCAGTTAATGCGCTAGGACACCCAGATCCATTTATCAGATCTTTGCCCACTCATTCAACCTACCTATATCCCTTTGTAGCCTCCTTATGTCCTCTTTACAATTAACTTTTCTATTTATCTTTGTGTCATCAGTAAATTTAATAACAATAATTCAATCCCTTCATCCAAATCATCAATATAAATTGTGCAAAGTTGAGGTGCCAGTACTGATTGTGTGCCTGAAAGAAATGTTTTTTAAAAAATCATGTTCTCTTCAGATTGTAAGAGCTTTTGTAAGAGCTTTTTCATTGTGGCACCAGCTGCTTGTTTAGAAGTCCTTTTATTGCTGCTTAAATGGTTTAAATGGGGTTTTGTTCATTTTTATTCTGGGCTTCATGCAGTGTCTGGATTGTTAAGATCTTTTGAGTTGTTGGGGGGGAGATTGATTGACAAGTCAAAGTCAGGTGGTTGCTCCACAGAAGAATCCAAGGATTCACTTTCTGTTTTGGTTTTAGAGTCTGTTTGTTAAGTGGCAGACAGGTTCTCTCTCTCTCGCTCCCTCGTATTATAGATTCTGCTGGCTAGCTAAAAGCCTTACTGGAGTAAAAATTCTGTCTTTTGCAGAGGTGCGCTGGATGAAAGCTAGAGGCCAGCAGTGGCATTATCTCTACCTCGAGGGCTGCTGGAAGTTACAAGGCTGAGTAGTCAGCATTTCAAAAAATCATATTGTATAAACCTTAATAACTCTATGAAATATTCCAACCAAACAAACTTACCTGTAAACATACACCTGCCGCAGGTTTAGCACAGAAAATACACAGGTGATGCTGGAACTTAGTCCCTTGGTTTCAGTTCTCCAACCAAGGGACTAAGTTCCAGCATCACCTGTGTATTTTCTGTGCTCAACCTGCGGCAGGTGTATGTTTACAGGTAAGTTTGTTTGGTTGGAATATTTCATAGAGTTATTAAGGTTCATACAATATGATTTTTTTTTCTTGTTTTTGTAATTGGTAAAAGTTATAGCTGTATGTGAACTGTATTCTAAAATCAACTTTGTTTGATAAAAGCTCCCTAGTGGATCATTTGAATCATCCTGAAGTGAAACATCTCATGTTCGTGTAGAGGACGGAGAAGATCTGCAGAGAGATTTGGACAGGCTGAGTGAGTGGGCGAGGATATGGCAAATGGAGTATAACGTTGATAAATGCAAGGTTATACACTTTGGAGGAAATAATAACAAATGGGATTACTATCTCAATGGAAACAAATTAAAACATGCTACCGTGCAAAGGGACCTGGGGGTCCTTGTGCATGAGACGCAAAAGCCCAGTCTGCAGGTACAACAGGTGATCAAGAAGGCAAATGGGATGTTGGCCTATATCGCGAGGGGAATAGAATATAAAAGCAGGGATGTCTTGATGCACCTGTACAGGGCATTGGTGAGGCCGCAGCTGGAATACTGTGTGCAGTATTGGTCCCCTTATATGAGGAAGGATATATTGGCATTGGAGGGAGTGCAGAGAAGGTTCACCAGGTTGATACCGGAGATGAGGGGTTTGGATTATGAGGAGAGGCTGAGGAGATTGGGTTTGTACTCGTTTGAGTTTAGAAGGATGAGGGGGGATCTTATGGAGACTTATAAGATAATACGGGGGCTGGATAGGGTGGAGGCGGAGAGATTCTTTCCACTTAGTAAGGAAGTTAAAACTAGAGGACACAGCCTCAAAATAAAGGGGGGTCGGTTTAAGACAAAGTTGAGGAGGAACTTCTTCTCCCAGAGGGTGGTGAATCTCTGGAATTCTCTGCCCACTAAGGTGGTGGAGGCTACCTCGCTGAATATGTTTAAAGCGCGGATGGATGGATTCCTGCTCGGTAAGGGAATTAAGGGTTATGGGGATCAGGCGGGTAAGTGGTACTGATCCACGTCAGATCAGCCATGATCTTATTGAACGGCGGGGCAGGCTCGAGGGGCTAGATGGCCTACTCCTGCTCCTATTTCTTATGTTCTTATTACCCCAACCAAATTCGAATTGCAGAACTTATGTTCCAGGCAGACTTCATAAAACGCTTTGGAGTTTCTAACCTGAATTATAACACTGGTTACATCCTTCTAACCAGAAAATAACTTTCTGTTTCCTGTAAGCCAGCCAATCTACTAACCAAGCTGACACATTGCCCTCACATTCAAATAAATGTGAGCATTTATTTTCTGTAATAACCTTTGATGTGGTACCTAATCAAATGCCTGCTGAAAATCTTAGTACATCCACCAGTTCCCCTTTATCCACAGTATATATTGGTCCTTTAAAGAACTTGTGTATAGGTTGGTGTAGGGAACTGCTTCAACTGCGGCATGGTGGCACAGTGGTTAGCACTGCTACCTCACAGCACCAGGGACCCGGGTTCAATTCCGGCCTCGAGTCACTTTTGTGTGGAGTTTGCACATTCTCCCTGTGTCTGCATGGGTTTCCTCCGGGGCTCCAATTTCCTCCCATAGTACAAAGATGTGAAGGTTAGGTTGATTGCCATGATAAATTGACCCTTAGTGTCAGGGGATTAGCAGGGTAAATATGTGGGGCTACGGGAATAGGGCCTGGGTGGGAATGTGGTCGGTGCAGACTCGATGGGCTGAATGGCCTCCTTCTGCACTGTAGGGATCCTATGACTACTTCTATAACTGATGAGGAAGTTCAAAATTACTGGTCACAAAAACAAGATTGTCACTAATATATTCTACAGTAAATTTAGGAGGAACCTTGTTACCCAAAGAGTGACAAAAATATGGAAGGTATTGCCACAAGGCAAGTGTATTAGGGCAGCACGGTGGCACAGTAGTTAGCACTTCTGCCTCACAGTGCCAGGGACCTAGGTTTGATTCCTGGCTTGGGTCACTGTCTGTGCAGAGTTTGCGCATTCTCCTCATGAATGCATGGGTTTCCTCCGGGTGCTCCGGTTTCCTCTCACAGTCCGAAAGACCTGCTGGTTAGATGCATTGGCCATGCTAAATTCTCCTTCAGCGTACCCGAACAGGCACCAGAGTGTGGCGACTGGGGGATTTTCACAGTAACTTCATTGCAGTATTAATGTAAGCCTACTTGTATCTAATAAATACACTTTTTTTATTTAAGGGGAAACTAACAAGCATATGAGGGGAATGCAAGAAAAGGAATGCTGTTTAGGTTAGGTGAAGTAGGGTGGGAGGAAGTTCATGTGGAGCATAAACATTGGCAAAGACCACTTGGGCTTTTAATATGCTTGATGTAACTTCAAAAAGGACAGAAGCAAAGGATGGATAATTATGAAAACTGCTGCTTCAAGTGTGATGGTGATTATCAGATGAGAAGACTGAATAACCAGCACTAAGATAATAATAATGAGTTGTGCGTGCTCAGTGATAGAATCTTATAGATAGAAGCATGCGATCAGCAGAAATGATGCTGCAAAACTGATCCCAATTAGGAAAAGATCATATAAATGGGTTATGTTGCAACAGTGAAACAGTTTTCTACAACATTTTGACCATCGAATATGTCAAATTCCTTTCAGAGATATGACCAAACTTCTGCTCCAAGACTAAAAAGAAAATTATAAAAAGTGGACAATGCCGATAAGCAGCGATAACAACAGTTCAGTATTCTGCGATTGAGACTGGGCAAGTTTGTTGATCAGATTGTTACTGGGCTCGAGCAAATGTCATTGGGCATCATGGTGGCACAGTGGTTCGCACTGTTGCCTCATAGTGCCAGGGGCCTGGGTTCGTTTCCAGCCTTGGGTGACTATGTGGAGTTTGCACTTTCTGTGTCTGTGTGGTTTTTCTCTGGGTGCTCCAGTTTCTGACCACATCACAAAGATGTGCAGGTTACGTGGATTGTCCGTGCTAAATTAAGGGGTTTAGCGGGGTAAATACGTGGGATTATAGGGATAGGGCTTGGGTAAGATGCTCTGTCGGAAAGTTGGTGCAGACTCAGTGGGCCAAATGGCTTCCTTCTGCACTGTAGGAATTCTGTGATTCTATAATTCTATGTCATTAGTGATTAGTAGTTGGGATGCTAATTTGCAAAACTTCAATGGTCAGTGTTTTGCTGGTCAGCTGATTTTCAATCCAAACCAGAACGTGAAGAACTATTACCTTGTACTGACGTTCGTGTAAAACAAACTAACACTCTGAATATGATATGCAGCTTTAAAAATAGCTGAAAATTTTAAAGCATTTCAGTTAATGATGATAGATAATATATTCTGCAGGGAACAACATTGCGTTCTGTCCACCTGGACTCTTTATTTTAACGATAGACTGGAATATAAAGACTCCAGTAAATTCCGATCATCAAATGAATGACTATGATGATAAACGCTTAAACATAACCCATTATGCTTGGCTCCAAGGGGAGTCACATATGTGAGGTGAAAAGAGAAGCATATTTATCATATTAACAGCAAACAGAAACTGCTGCTACTCCCACCGCAGAAGCAATCAGGTATTATAGAATCCTACAGTACAGAAGGAGGCCATTTGGCTCACCAAGTTTAGACCCACCCTCCGACAGAGCATCCCACCCAGGCCCTATCCCTATAACCCCATGTATTTACCCCACTAATTCCTCTAATCGTTTGATTTTTATTTGATTTATTATTGTCCTGTATTGGTATATCGTGAAAAGTATTGTTTCTTGCGCGCGATACATACCTACACATCTTTGAACACAAAGGGGCAATTTAGCATGGCCAATCCACCTAGCCTGCACATCTTTTAATTGCGGGAGGAAACCAGAGCACCCGGAGGAAACCCACGCTGACACGGGGAGAACGTGTAAAACGGCAGAGAAGCTTAAATCAGAGGCAAAACTAGCTTGTGGTAGGAGATGAATGGAAAGGATTGACATAATAGCTTTTAATGAGATAGAAATTAAGATGAAAAAAGAACAAAACATCTTTCTTTTAATCACTTTTTTGCTTACTGGGGATCCCAGAGTACTATCACTGTCACTCTGTGTCTTGGCCGATGGATTTAATCAGGTCTTTAGCAGATCTCGTAGTCTTCATAACTATTAGCATTGATGAGGGAGGCCACATGGCCCACTCTAGATTTCTCAATTGATTATTTGCCCTATGATATTAAATTTCACACTCTAACCAGTCTCTGGGTCAGGAAGTTATTCCTATCTTTGTCCTCTGCTATTTGTAATTTTTATAAATGACTTGGAGGAGGGGGCTGAAGGATGGATCAGTAAATTTGCCGATGACACCAAGATTGGTGGAGTAGTGGATGAGGTGGAGGGCTGATGTAGGCTGCAAAGAGACATAGATAGGATGCAGAGCTGGGCTGAAAAATGGCAAATGGAGTTTAACCCTGACAAATGCGAGGTGGTTCATTTTGGTAGGACAAATTTAAATGTGGATTACAGGGTCAAAGGTAGGGTTCTGAAGAATGTGGAGGAACAGAGAGATCTTGGGGTTCATATCCATAGATCTCTGAAGGTTGCCACTCAAGTGGATAGAGCCGTGAAGAAGGCCTATAGTGTGTTGGCAAACAGGGGGTTTGAGTTTAAGAGCCGTGGGGTTATGCTGCAACTGTACAGGACCTTGGTGAGACCACATTTGGAATATTGTGTGCAGTTCTGGTCACCTCACTACAAGAAGGATGTGGAGACACTGGAAAGAGTGCAAAGGAGATTTACCAGGATGCTGCCTGGTTTGGAGGGTAGGTCTTATGAGGAAAGGTTGAGGGAGCTAGGGCTGTTCTCGCTGGAGCGGAGGAGGTTGAGGGGAGACTTAATAGAGGTTTATAAGATGATGAAGGGGATAGATAGAGTGAACGTTCAAAGACTATTTCCTCGGGTGAATGGAGCGGTAACTAGGGGGCATAACTATAGGGTTCATGGTGGGAGATATAGGAAGGATGTCCGAGGTAGGTTTTTTACTCAGAGAGTGGTTGGGGTGTGGAATGGACTGCCTGCAGGGATAATGGAGTCAGAAACTTTAGGAACATTTAAGAAGCTATTGCATAGGCACATGGAGTACTTCGGGATGATAGGGAGGAAATAGCTTGATCTGGGTTTCAGACAAAGCTCGGCACAACATCGTGGGCCGAAGGGCCTGTTCTGTGCTGTACTGTCCTATGTTCTACGTTCTATATTTGGGATGAAGCAGCAGTATAATATGAAGGGTACCATTCTTAGCAGTGTAGAGGATCAGAAGGACCTTGGGATCCGGGTCCATAGGACTCTTAAATCGGCCTCGCAGGTGGAGGATGCGGTCAAGAAGGCGTACGGCGTACTAGCCTTCATTAATCGAGGGATTGAGTTTAGGAGTCGGGAGATAATGCTGCAGCTTTATAGGACCCTGGTTAGACCCCACTTGGAGTACTGCGCGCAGTTCTGGTCACCTCATTACAGGAAAGATGTTGAAGCCATTGAAAGGGTGCAGAGGAGATTTACAAGGATGTTGCCTGGATTGGGGGGCATGCCTTATGAGGATAGGTTGAGGGAGCTTGGTCTCTTCTCCCTGGAGAGACGAAGGATGAGAGGTGACCTGATAGAGGTTTACAAGATGTTGAGAGGTCTGGATAGGGTAGACTCTCAGAGGCTATTTCCAAGGGCTGAAATGGTTGCTACGAGAGGACACAGGTTTAAGGTGCTGGGGGGTAGGTACAGAGGAGATGTCAGGGGTAAGTTTTTCACTCAGAGGGTGGTGGGTGAGTGGAATCGGCTGACGTCGGTGGTGGTGGAGGCAAACTCGTTGGGGTCTTTTAAGAGACTTCTGGATGAGTACATGGGATTTAATGGGATTGAGGGCTATAGATAGGCCTAGAGGTAGGGATATGATCAGCGCAACTTGTGGGCCGAAGGGCCTGTTTGTGCTGTGGCTTTCTATGTTCTATGTTCTATGTTCTATATTTCTTTTTTGATTTGTTAGCCATTATCTTAGTAATGTAGCCTACATGGTAAGTAAGTGGGAATGGAGTATAATGTGGAGTATTGTGCAGTTATTTACTTTGGCCGTAACAACAGAAAAGCAAAATGTCTTTTAAAAGACCGTGGAATTTCTAAATGTTGATGTTCAGGTAGATTTAAGTACAATTGCACAAGTTACACAGAAAGTTAGCACACAAGTACAGGAAGCAATTAGCAAGGCAAATGACACGTTGGCTTTCAGTGCAAGAGGATTGGATTTCAAGAATAAAAATGCCCTGTTACAATAGGATTTTGATGAGACCACACCTGGTGCATTGCATGCAGTTATGGCCTCCATATTTAAGGAGGGATACACTGCATTGGATGCGGCACAGTGAAAGTTCATAGATTGCTTCGGGATGATAGGGTTGCCCTATGATGAGAGGTTGAGTTTACTGGGCCTATATCCTGCATTTAAAAGAACAAAAGATGATCTCAATTGAAACATAGAAGATTCTGAAGGAACTTGACAGGGTAGATATTGCAAGGTTAGTTCCCTTGGTTGGGAAATCTAGAACACACAGGCAGTCTCAGATAAAGGGGACTGAGATTTGAGGACTCAGAAGAGGAGAAATTTCTTCACTCAGAGGGTTGTGAATCTATTGAATTCTCTACCCCGGAGTGTCTTTTGAATCCATAAAATCCATAGAATCCCTACAGTGCAGAAGCAGGCCATTTGGCCCATTGTGTCTGCAACAACTCTTTCCGAGACAGTATCCCACCCAGATTCTATCCCCGTAAACCCTTCATAGAAATCACAGAAACCCTACAGTACAGAAAGAGGCCATTCGGCCCATCGAGTCTGCACCGACCACAATCCCACCCAGGCCCTAGTCCCATATCCCGACATATTTACCCACTAATCCCTCTAATTTACGCATCTCAGGACACGAAGGGCAATTTTTAGCATGGCCAATCAACCTAACCCGCACATCTTTGGACTGTGGGAGGAAACTGGAGCATCCGGAGGAAACCCACACAGACACGAGGAGAATGTGCAAACTCCACACAGACAGTGACCCAAGCCGGGAATCGAACCCAGGTCACTGGAGCTGTGAAGCAGCAGTGCTACCCACTGTGCTACCACGCCGTCCAAATATAAACCCTTGTTTATATTTACCTCACCAATCCCCCTAATCTACAGATCTTGGGACACGAAGAGACAATTTAGCATGGCCAATCCACCTAACCTGCACATCCTTGGACTGTGGGAGGAAACAGGAGCACCCCCGAGGAAACCCACTCAGACATGGTGAGAATGTGCAAGCTCCATACAGGCAGTTACCTGAGGCCAGAATCGAACCGTGGTCCCTGGCACTGTGAGGCAGCAATGCTAACAGCTAATGCCGCCATTGTGGATGCTTCATTGTTAAATCTCAAGGCTCAGATGGAGAAATCTTTGGCAATGCACAGATATGAGGGAGGAGACGGGAAACTGGAGTTTCGGCAGAAGATAAATTATGATCGCAGAGCCGTTTCAAGGAGTCATATGCTCTACACCTGCTCTGATTTCTTATGTCCTAATACTGGAACTTCGCGTAGGATTTTCCTTTGTTGCACTGCCAGATTGTCATTTTCTTCCCTTTTGGAGTGATTAGTGGGTGAGAAGGAAGTAATCCTCTGGTTTCACTGTCTGTGGTCACACAGGAAGAATTGGTTGAGATACAGAAATGAATAAAGGAGGTACAAACTCCACATTAGAGAGGGCCAGTAGAACATTGCTGAACTCAATCAGGAGAGAGGAGTGAGGATAGAAAAGTGTGGAAAAAGTGAAGCCTGATCTATTCCCCTGGATTCAATAAACAGTTGTTCTCCATTACGAAGTTATGAAATTAGGAGTGAACTTATGTAAAAGGCTTGTAAACCATATAGATTTTGAATATGATATGCCCAATACATAATTAAAGCATCTATTTTATATAAGCATGAGAATATTGTGCACAATGATCTTGTTGATTGTATATAGAATGTAATTTCAAGACAGCATGATTTTTTTCCAATGGCACTAAATGAGTGAATCTCTAATTATAAAGGTTGTTATTGCCTTTCAAGGAAAAGAAAATTAAATGAGATGTAACAAGGTCACTGATATTTCTGTTATTGCTTTGTTAATATTTATAACGAATAATATAAGAACATAAGAACATAAGAAATAGGAGCAGGAGTAGGCCATCTAGCCCCTCGAGCCTGCCCCGCCATTCAATAAGATCATGGCTGATCTGACGTGGATCAGTACCACTTACCCGCCTGATCCCCATAACCCTTAATTCCCTTACTGATCAGGAATCCATCCATCCGCGCTTTAAACATATTCAGCGAGGTAGCCTCCACCACCTCAGTGGGCAGAGAATGACCATTTGTAAAATCTGAGGTGCCAGGTTAAGTGACAGCCTATCGAAGGTGTTGGTTCTTTCTGACATATTGTTCTATGAATTCCTGCAGCCCAAGACTATACCAGGCAAGCAATTCAGAGGATCAAAAAATAAGAGTGGCATTTTGGAGTTGTGCTCAGTTAAGCTTATCTTGTCAAAAGTGAATTGTAAGGTTCAAGTTGTCACTCTCAGTTGGACTGTGATCCATTCTCTTTGAGTGCTCCACCCTGCAGCGAGTGTGACTCAACTTTCATATTTATTTCTCTTTCTGGGCAAATTGTAAACTTCAAAGAACTGGAACTTGACAATGAGTATTGTATCAGAGTGACTCCAGCTATATTGAAAAATAAAGACTGGCTTTTATGTTGCACTTTTCATGACCACAGGATATAGCAAAGCACTTTACAATCAATGGAGTATTTTTGAAGTCCAGTCATTGCTGCAAAACAAGAAACACAGGAGCTAATTTGAGCACTGCAAACACCTACAAACAGCTATGTGATAGCAACCGGATTATCCATTGACTGAGGAATAAATATTGGCCAAAGCATTGGATAACTCCTCTGCCCACAGAGTCATCGAGGTAATCAGCACAGAAATGGCCCTTTGGCCCATCGCATCTGTGCCAGTCAAAAGCAATCACCTAACTATTCTAATCCCATTTTCCAGCAATGGCCCAAAGCCTTGAATGCCTTGGCAATCGAAGTGCACATCTAACATACTTCTTAAATGTTATGAGGATCTCTGCTTCCACCACCCTTTCAGGCAGTGAGTTCCAGACTCTCGCCACCCTCTGGGTGAATAAGGTTTTCCTTACATCACCTCTAAAGCTCCTGCCCCTTACCTTAAATCTATGCCCCTGGTCACTAATCCCCCCACCAAGGAGAAAAGTTTCTTCCTGTTTACACATCCCTCTTATAGTGATGCTGGGGGTGATTTTCCAGCCTCGCTGTGCCTGGCCGAGATCACACCAATCCTGGGAAATAGCATGCAGGCCTAAAAACTGGCTTTGTGCCCAGTGCCAAATGGCTTACAATTGTCCTGGTCCCTTTCTAATGCTGTAAACTGGATCATGCTCTTGAGGCTGATTGGTATATTTAAAGTAGCATATAAATGTGCATTTAAATATGCATAGCCCATTCAATGGCGGATTCTCCCAGCTCCCGGGATCTTCCAACCCTTGGGCGTGGCACAAGCATGGCAAGAATCACTACTGGTCTCCACTAGCGGAGACCAGGCATGTTGACTACGCTGGGGGCTTGAAGGCCATTGAAGCCCCCGGGTGGTGGTGGACATGGCTGGGCAGTGCCCATCTGGCAGTGTTCACCTGGCACTTGGTGATCATGTAGGGAGGCCTATGACAGAAAGGGCTATGACGGGGGAGGGGGGGAAGCAGGAGGGGTGTGCAAAGGGGCTATGACAGCGGGGATATGCAGGGGGACTATGACAGGAGGGGCTATGATGGGAGACAATACATGGGGGGTCATGCAAGGGGGATATGACGGAGGTTATGCAGGGAAGGCTATGAGGGGAGCTATACAAAGGGATCGTGCATGCCGGGCTTTGATGGGGGGGGGCGAAGTAGGGGGTTTGCCATGCAGGGGGGCTATGCAGGGGACTCGTGAAGGGGTGGTCATATGGGGAGGTGGGGGGCATTAATGGGGTGTCATGCAGTGGTGGAGCATGAAGTGGGGCACATGTGGGTGGTCATTAAGGGGAGGGCATGAAGAGGCACCCATTGGAAAGGGGCCAATGCCTTGATGCCAGTGATCCAATTCAGGGAAGGAGTGGGGAAATATGCCGCTGATGAAGGAGGGTTGGGGCATTCTCCCGATGTCTATGGGGGGAGGGAGGCGGTCTCCCAGTGCACTGTGAGAGTGGGGCACCCTTTCAAAACGGCACCTGATCACTTTGCAGACGGGCTCACTGGCATGTTTAGGCACCGCCCCTCCCAGAACCAGCGCACAACTCACCGTATTCCCCAAAAATGATTGTGTAGGAAGATTGCAGTCCTGTCCGGCACAGATCGCTCTAGTTTTCTTGCCATTATGGCACTTAGTCAGTTTTTGGGAAAATCATGGCTGCTATCTTCACAACAGCATCATGGAATACACCTGAGAGGGTGGATAAGGCCACAATTTTGCATCTCCTCCAATAGACAGTACCTCCAATACTGCAGTGTCAGTTTTGATTTTGGCACATAATTCCTGGAGTGGGACTTGAACCCACAATATTGTAACCTGGAGGCAATTGTGCTGCCAAGTGAGTCACAGCTGACACGCTCAAAATGCCAATGATTCCTCGGTTTAATATATTGTGTTATTGTTCCATTGCTCGCTTAATCTTTGTCTAATTCCATTGTTTTGTCTATGGTTCATGCACATCTTCCTGCTCGTATCTTACGTCGCGCCATCTCTCATGCACCCATCTCCCCTGTGCTCACTGACCCCCATTGTCCCCCAAGCCCTCAGTATCTCAAATTTTACATTCTCATACTTGTAATTAAGCACTCAATGGCCTCACTCTTCCATATCACTATAACCTCTTACAGTCTTACAATTTTTCATACAAATATACAAATTAGGAGTAAGAGTTGGCCATTCGGCCCCTCAAAGTGGCTCAACCATTTGATATCATGGCCGATCTGATTGTGGCCTCAACTCTACTTCCCTGTGCACTGCATGCTTTCCCCACTCTACCCATAGGCTGTGACTCCCTTGACAAAGATATTGAATTTTATCCAAATTCTATTCCTCTGACTCTAACATTACCAGCTTCCTTCATGCTGGTGATAAAAAATGAAACCTATGGAACATTTTACAAACAATAGTTTAAAAATAGACCTCTGAACGGTGTTATTGGTGAGCTTGTTAAATAATAAATGTGTAGGGATATTAATAGAATTAAATGTGTCTCTTAAAAAGAGATGGGCTTGTTGGGTCAAATAGCCTCTTGGTATTCTTGTACTCCTCAAAAATGTAATATTCCTATGCATCATAGACCAATAACAAAAGTGCATTGAATACTAATGCAACAAACGTGTGAAAGAAAACATGATGAAACAAAATGATGAGTTCCTTATGGATGTAATGACATACAACTATTCAATCATTATTGTACCTTTATTACGAATATATGATACAGACACATGTGAGGACAGTAAAAGACAAAGAGGGGGGCGATGCTAAGTGTCGAAATTGCAGGAAAATTGGAGTAAATCTCGCTGGTTGTTTCAGCGGGATTTTCAAAATGAATCTCCCACACTCTGTGCACTGCAGAGTACCTCAGTGTGAATCACGTTAAATATCCAGGGGCGGGGCCTATTCCCGCTGGAGACGCCGGCAGCATAGTGCGGAGCGAGCCACTATGCATGTGCCAATCTGTCAGTGTAGAGATTGGCACACGCACAGTGGCCCGCACAGCCAGCCCCACGACCCCCGCAATGTTGGCCCCTCCGATTCCCCCCATGGTCCGATTGCTGGCCCACCAAACATGTCTGGGCAAGGCTTGAACCCACCCCCGCACCCCGCCCTCCCCCACAGTCCCGATCTCCCAATCCTCTGCAGCCCCCACCATCCCATCCCTGGCAGGTCAACCCCCACTCTCCCTTTCGCCCCCCCAACCCCCGCCACCTCACTCCGATACCCAGCCCTGATCGCTGGCCTCCCTCCATCTGCTCTGTCCCTATGCAGAGTGACAGTGGGATGCTCCATCCCCACCAATCCCCCCACAGAAACCCCCATCCTCCTTTAGGCCTTGCCCCCCATTAGACCCTCCCCTTTTGGCATTGCCCGACGCCCGTTGGGCAGTGCCAAGGTGCCCCTGGGGGACTCGATGGCTCCCCTTTCACTCCTCTGGGGTCGGATCCCCAGCTCCCTGCAAGTGGGGAACTAATATAAACCCGGTGCTAGAGCGAAACACTCCTGGCGGGGCAGGGTGGGGGGGGGGGAATGGTGGGGCGGGGGGGGGGGGGGGGGGGGCACTTCAGTCCCGGGCTCACTAATGATATTTTAAATATATTCAAATGGCTATTTTGATAATATCTGCAGCTCCGTGCCGATTTCCCGCTGTGCTGCTGGGAGATTCACTCCCTAAATGACCTAATAACTTGATTTGTTTTTGATTGATGAATCTCATCATATTCTTCCAACCCTACCTTCTCAAGAAACCTTATCTAATTCTCTAGCAATCCAGAGCCCCAGTGACATGGCTCTGGGGTCATGGGTTTAAATCGCACCATCCCGTTCGGATTTCAATTGAAAATAGCAGAAACCCTGAAAATCCTAATTCCTGCCCCTGATTACGGCAAACCCAACTTCCTCTTTGGACCCTTCAAACTGAGGCAGAGTGTAACTGTAACAGCGCCATGTCATCATGAGGTGTACCATCAGGCAGGCAATTAGCATTTTAAAGAAAAGCTTCAGATGCCTCAATCACTCAGGTGGAGCTCTGCAACATGCCCCTGCAAGGGTTTCAAGAATTGTAATGGTGTGCTGCATGCCGATCAGATTAGCCATGATGGCAGAGCAGGTTTAAGGGGCTGAATGGTCTTCTCCTGCTCCTTGTTCGTACGTTCATCATAGAATCATGGAATCCTTACAATGCAGGAGGAGGCCATTCGGCCCATCGAGTCTGCACTGACCACAATTCCATCCAGGCCCCACTCCTGACACTAGGGTCAATTTAGCATGGCCAATCGACCTAACCCGCATATCATTGGACTGTGGGAGGAAATGGAGCACCCAGAGGAAACCCACGCAGACACGGAGAGAATGTGCAAATCCACACAGACAGTGACCTGAAGCCAGAATTGAACCCAGGTCCTTGATGCTGTGAAGCAGCAGTGCTAACCACTGTGCCACCGTGATGCCCTTCATATATATGTTCTGTATGCAACTGCCTAAGCTCAAAGACAAAGCAGCCGGTTTTATTGGCACTCCAACCACCACCACATTTAACATCTATTCCCTCCACCCTTGACGCATTCTGGCAGCAGTGTGTACCAGTTACAAGATGTATTGCAGCAACTCATCATGGCACCTTCAACATCACCTTCTGAACCCACAATCTCTACTGCCAGAAGGACAACGGGAGCAGAGGTCTGGACACATCACCACCACCACCTGCAAATGCCCCTCCAAGCCATACACCATCTTGATTTGGATTGCTGTTCCTTCACTGTCGCTGGTTCAAAATCCTGAAACCCACTTCCCAACAGCACTTTACACTACACTACCTGGGCTGAAACAGTTCAAGAAGGTGGCTCACCACCACCTTTTCAAGAACAACTAGGGATGGGCGAAATTGTTGGCCCATCCAGTGATGCCTGCATGCCAAGAAATGATTTTTTGAACATACACACGTCTACCACTGAGAAGAATCCTATTGTGCACCAAATTCCAGTTGGTTGAGCTGTGAACAGAATAATGTGGTCACTTGGATATCCTGGCTGAATCTGTCCCTCGATAGAACTATGAAATTTGTTGCCTATTCATCAATTTATGAATTCAGACAAATTTAGAATTAAGCCAAGCAAGATCAAAACCTTTCCCCACAAATGGCTTTACATAGAATAATTTCAAGACTCAGGAGTTGCTTTTACAGGAGAAATCCTGCACTGTTCATTGTGATCTTTGTACATACAACTCAAACATCATACTTTGTTATAATTCCTTCCCCCTTTTAAAATACAAGCCTGTGTGAGTATTGAGTTTCCTTTGTAACTTAGCAACCTACTTTGCTTTGTGTGCTGACTTGAATGTATGTCCTCGATCAAACCTTCCTTTCAATAAGTCCAAATAAATTCCATTTTGGGCTTATGCCTTGATACTTGGGAAGTTACATTGTAGCACCGCAAAGATAAGGCTGTGGTAGTTTAGTGGCTATGTCGCTGGGCTTCAAATCTGGAAGCTCAGAATAATTGATCCAGAAGTGGTGAGTTAAAATCTTACCTTGAGGATTTGAATTCAGTTTAGGCCTGGGAATTCAAAAAAAAGGTCAATTTTTCACTGTCCTCAGAAGTGACTTAACAAGCCATTCAACTTAAAAGGCAAACCAAGAATCAATCGCACTTGCCTCTTTTACTAATCAAGAAACAGCCTCACAGTCACACCTCAGCGTCATATCTATCAGCCTGTATTTCAAGCTCGTCCATCATTAACCTTGGATATGTCCTGTTCTACCAGAACTCAGAGCACTAAAGGGAAATTGGCCCCTAAAAGTCTTCAACATTGACAATACCAATCTCTTGAAGTCTCATGCATAAGGGAACCTCCTGCTAATTACCACATAGCATTTCTCCCAGTGATGATTCATTATTCCTCTGTTAAGCACCACTTGTTCCCATTACAGCTGCAGCACTGACATCAAACAACAATGTGAAAAATTATTCAGATGGATCCTGTCCACAAAAGCAGGATAAATCCAACCCAACCAATTACTACCCTATTAGCCTTCTCTAAATCATCAGCAATGGGATGGAAGGAGTCGCTAGCAGTGCAGCAGCCCTTACTTACCAATACTCAGTTTGGGATCCACCACAACTACCTGGCTACAACCCAAATTACAACCTTGATCTAAATGCAGGCAAAAGAGATCAGTTCCAAATGTGAAGTGAAAATGCCTGTCCTTTGATATCATGAATGCATTTGACGTGTTAAGGGAAATGAGAGGTTTGGAAGGCTAAATTGCATTTATTTCAATGTGAGGAGCCTGACTGGTAAGGCAGATGAACTTAGAGCATTGTTCAGCAAGTGGAAATATGATAATGTGGAATCACTGAGACATGGTTGACAGAAAGGCAGGACTGGCAACTCAACATTCCAACAAACCTGTTGGACTCTGACCTGGTGTTGTGAGGCTTCTTACTGTGCCCACCCTCGTCCAATGCCAGCATCTCCACAACATTCCATGGTATAGAGGTCTGAGGCATGATAGAGAGGGATGTAAGAGAGGAGGGGGCATTGCATTATTGATAAAAGAGACATCGCTGCAGTAATGAGGAAGGATATCTTGGAAGGCTCTTCAAATGAGGCCATATGGGTGGAGCTTAGAAATAAAAAAAGGGTGATCACTTTGTTGGGATTATATGACAGGCCTCCCAACAGTCAGAGGGAGAAAGAGGAGCAAATCACAGAGGCATGAGAGGAATAGGGTTATAGTAATAGGGGATTTCAACTTTGCTATTATTAACTGGAATCACCTTAGTATGAAAGGATTAGATAGGGTGGAATTTTTAAAGTGCATCCAGGAGAGTTTTTTGTGCCAGTAGATAGATAGTCCTACTAAGGATGAGACAGTGCTAGACCTAATCCTTGGGAATGAAGCTGGGCAAATGGTCGAACTGTTAGTGGGCAAGTGGTCAGTGGGGATAGTGACCATAATTCTGTAAGTTTTCAAAGTCATTATGAAAGGGATAAGGACAGTCCAAAAATCAAGGGAGGGATTTTCTTGCCACGCTCACCCCAAGACCAGAAAATTCCGCCTGAGGTCAACAGACCTTTGCATGGTCTGTGTCCCGCACGCTACGATTCCCGTGGGGGTGGGATGGGAAGATTCTACCCCAAGTGTCACAATTAGAGGAAGGTTGATTTCAATACAATTAGACAGGGTCTAGCAAACGTAGACTGGGAGCAGCTAGCTACCTGAAAGCAAACCTACAGTTGGAAAGCAGGGGCCTTTCATAAGTGAAATAGTTAGAGTTCAGGGCCAACATATTCCTCTGAGAATGAAGGGAAAGAGTGGCTAGTCCAGAGAACCCTGGATGTCAAAGGATATCAAGGTTTGATAAATGATAAAAAAGGAACCATATGGTAGGGAGAGAGCACTAAAAATGGGGGAGGCCCTTCAGGAGTATAGAGAGTGTAGAGGGTGCTTAATAATGAAGTTAGGAGGGCAAAGAAGGGCCACGAAATATCATTGGCAGATAAGATGAATGAAAACATCTTAAAACAAAAATAAAATGTTTAACTCAATAAGCAATAAACAGCTAATTTGATTACCTCAAATGTTCTGTATTTATTAGTAAATACTAGCAGTTCCCCAAGGCTGGTGCTCATGGTGAGTGAGAATATAAACTCTGCTCTGTAATATAACATATTATCAGGGCCATTAAATTATGGTCACCGAGCTGCTTTGATATTCCAGAGCTTGGTTTCATCGGTCAGAACATTGAATACAGGAGTTGGGACGTCTTGTTGAAGTTGTACAAGACATTGATAAGGCCACACTTGGAATACTGTGTGTAGTTCTGGTCACCCTATTATAGAAAGGATATTATTAAACTAGAAAGAGTGCAGAAAAGATTTACTAGGATGCTACCAGGACTTGATGGTTTGAGTTATAAAGAGAGGCTGGATAGACTGGGACTTTTTTCTCTGGAGCGTAGGCGGCTGAGGGGTGATCTTATAGAGGTCTATAAAATAATGAGGGGCATAGACAAGGTAGATAGTCAATATTTTTTCCCAAAGGTAGGGGAGTCTAAAACTAGACGGCATAGGTTTAAGGTGAGAGGGGAGAGATACAAAAGTGTCCAGAGGGGCAATTTTTTCACACAGAGTTTGGTGAGTGTTTGGAACAAACTGCCAGAGGTAGTAGTAGAGGCGGGTACAATTTTGTTTTTTAAAAAGCATTTAGATAGTTACATGGGTACGAAGGGTATAGAGGGATATGGGCCAAATGCGGGCAATTGGGATTAGCTTAGGGGTTTAAAAAAAAGGCGGCATGGACAAGTTGGGTCAAAGGGCCTGTTTCCATGCTGTAAACTTCTATGACTCTATGATACTGTCCAGGAATGTAGTGACATTTTGAAACACGAGGACCAAGATTGTGTGAATACTTGTGATGAAACTGTAATATATTGCCTTGGTCATGTTTACATATTTCTCCAACTGGGAAGTTCATTTTATTTTTCTTTGAATCCCAGGTTGAAGATAGGTGAGTTTTAGGAATGAGCGTGACAGAGTTGTGGAGTCAAAGTTTTTAAAAGTTTAAAGTTTATTTATTAGTCACAAGTAAGGCTTACATTAACACTGCAATGAAGTTACTGTGAAATTCCCCTAGTCGCCACAGTCCGACGCCTGTTTGGGTTAATGTACCTAACCAGCACTTCTTTCAGAATGTGAAAAGAAACTGGAGCACCCGGAGGAAACCCACGCTGACACGGGGAGAACATGCAAACTCCACACAGACAGTGACCCAAGCCAGGAATCGAACACAGGTCCCTAGCATTGTGAGGCAGCAGTGCTAACCACTGTGCCACCGTGCCATCCCACAGAGTCACAGGTGCTGTGCATTGTTGAGATGTTGGTCTTGGAGTCTAGTGGTAGAAACCAGGGGTTATGGGCACATGGACGGGGGCAGGAGAGGGGATGCAATTTAAAATGATCTTCTTTGTGTTCAGATCCCTTCCAGCCCGGTGGCATGGTGGCACAGTAGTTAGCATTGCTGCCTCATAGTGCCAGGGACCTGGGTTCGATCCCTGGCTTGGGTCACTGCCTGTGTGGAGTTGGCAAGTTCTCCCTGTGGCTGTGTGGGTTTCCTCTGGGTGCTCCGGTTTCCTCCCAAACTCCAAAGATGTGCGAGTTAGGTGGATTGCCCATGCTAAATTGCCCCTTAGTGTCAGGGGGGCTAGCAGTGTAAATATGTGGGGGTACGGGAACAGGGCCCAGGTGGGATTGTGGTAGGTGCAGACTTGATGGGCTGAATGGCCTCCTTCTTCCCTGCAGGGATTCTATGATTCTATTGTATTCTATGAAGACTTCCCCCATGTCCATCAGTTGTAACTTCTTCCAGTGTTACAACCGCCACAGCATTTAAACTTTCCACTCTATTGACTTTGGCTTCTGCAATCCCCCCTCACTTTATCATACTGATGGCCTCTGTGCTTGTAAACATCTGTGGCTCGTAATCTGCTATTTGCCTTCCTAAACCCATCTCCCTCTTCACCTTCCCCACTCCTCCTTAAGATCTTTTATAAATCCTAAGTTGTTAATCAAACATTTAGTCATTCTTCCCAATATCTTCTTCCGCTCGGCATCAATTTTCTTTCTCTTCACATGCCTCTAAGTGCCCTGGGATTTTTTTTTATATTAAAAGGCTTCAAATAAATGCAAGTTGTTGTGGCAGAAAATTGTGACAGTAATATGACAGACAGTCAAAACAAAAGTGGAGTGACTGAAATGTGTGCAATGGGAACATGTCACAGGTACTAAGTGTGACACTTTACAGGAAATGCTCGTGCACTAAAAAGCACTGAAGATGTGGGGGAGGGCTAGTCAATGTTCATAGATTCTGGCATTGAATTCAGATGAAGGTTCAAAATTCAATTTTTCTGAACCACATTTTACGACAGCTCAGCTCCAGCCCAAGTTCAGTATAATGTGAATTTACTGCCCTCAAGCTGGGCATCCTACAGCACTGCTGAATGAAACCATTGTTTTTCGCTCTATTCAGGAACCTCTGTGAAAGGTCAGCGGCCTTCAGGTTCAGGAAATCATCACATTTGAAAAGAATAGGAGAATGGAAGAGATAAATCTAAACCATTGAAGCAACGACACCAAGCCAAACAGCAAACTATCTGTTATGGGGATTGATTTATGTTGAGACATTTTTATCAATTAGGGCCTATATTGAAACCGTCCAAATGCACTCATTCTGGACTCAAACAATTGTCAGAGAGAGAGAAAGAAGATAAATCCGGCAACTGGTTTTGCCACTTTATTCAATGTTTATTACTTTTTGTTTATTCCTCTAAAAAAAACGTTGCAGATTGCTTATTCAGTAAAATCTTATCTCTGCAATTCACTTCATAATTACAGCCCAAGATTAAAATTACATTTCATGGAATAAATGTATCCTGTAATTCATTTGCAGATTTCCCAGCTGATGAAAGGTTCTGCTGAATTTAAAAATGTTTGCAAAGAAATGATGAATGGGAAGAAGGAATCGTTTTGTTTTATTATTCATTCTTTCACAGGATACGGGCGTCACAGTAGTCCAGCATTTATTGCCCATATCTAATTGCCCTTGGGAAGGTGGTAGTGAGTTCCTTTCTTGAACTGCTGCAGTCCATGTAGTGCAGATATACCCACGGTTAAGGAGGCAGTAGCGTAATGGTATTGTCAATGGACTAGTAATCCAGAGACTCTTCTGGGGGCCTGGGTTTGAATTCCATCGGATGGCGAAATTTGAATTCAATAAAACTCTAGAATTAAAAGTCTAATGAAACCATTGTCAATTGTCGTAAAAACCCATCTGTTTCACTACTGTCCTTAAGGGAAGGAAATCTGCCACCCTTACCTGATCTGGCCTACATGTGACTCCACATCCACAGCAATGTGGTTGACTCTGAAATGCCCTCAGGGATGGGCAATAAATGCTGGTTCAGCCAGTGATGCCCGCATCCCATGAACAAATAAATAAAAATAACATTGCTGTTTGGAAGTGGGTTTCAGGATTTTGACTGAGTGACAGAGAAAGAAGGGTGATCTAAGCCAGGACAGTGAGTGGCTTGGAGGGAAACTTGAGTTCCCATGCTTCCAATGTCCTTCTTGTGGTTGAGGTCGCAGGTTTGCAAGGTGATGTCAAAGAAACCTTGATGAGTTGCTGCAGTGCGTTTTGTAGATTGTACACACTGTTGTCACTATGCACCAGTAGTGGATGGAGTGAATGTTTAAGGAGGTGAATGGGGTGCCAAACAAGCAGGCTGCTTTCTACTGGATGATGTTAGACTCATCCAGACAAGTGGAAAGGATTCAATCACACTCCTGAAATGTGCCTAGATGGTGGACAGGGTTTGTGGAGGCAGGAGTTGAGTCACTCAAAACTTATTGAACTGGATATCCAAGATCAGGAATCTTTATTCCTCACCTAATATTGATCTGGATGATCATTAATATGAAACACATTCACACACCAGTTCATTTCTTTCAAGTTGTTGTGTCCTTAAGATCCATGTCCATCTGAACAAGTGGACAGGTCCTAAGTTTAAAATCCCATCAATGGGCAGCACCTGGGGCAGTGCTGCACTCCTTCATTACTGCACTGTAACATTAGGTCAAGTCAGAGCTGAAGTTTGAATCCACAATCATCGAAATCAGAGTTAAGAGTGCTATTAATGCAATCACATGCGCACACAGACTAGAAGGCCCAGATTTTATTTTCAGTCTGTGCTGAGTTAGTTGACCTTAACTAAAATTGTGATAAGTAATACTGTCTTCAGTGTCGCTGGGGTGGGGAGGACACAAAATCAGCTTCCATCATACTCATTTATATAAAAGATCATGAGCCAAAATGTTCCTGCTCTTCCCACCCCACCCCACTCCACAGCATGTTCCCCGGGGGTGAAGGGTGTGGGGCACGCAAAACTCCAACAGACATCAGTAGGACCAGACAATCCCACCACTGGCCAACGGCAGGCCACCTACGTCACTGGAAAACACGCCGTGGTGGGGCGAGAATATTCCACCCTCAATCTGGATTGATTGCAATGCTCTCGTATCAACCTCAACTAACATTTATAGAGCGCCTTTAACTTCATAAACTGTGTCAAGGCACATCACAAGAACACCGTAAAACAAACTTTGAAACTGAGTCATATAAGGTGATATTAAGAGAAATGACCATGAGCTTCAACAAAAAGATAGGTTTAAAAGAGGAGGAAAGAGAGGGAAAGAGAGAGACAGAGAAGTTCAGGAAGACGATTCCAGGATTTAGGGCCTAGTCAGCTGGTGACACACCCATCATTGGTGGAACAATGAAAATTGGAGATGGTTAAGATTCCAGATTTGGAGAAGCACAGAGATTTTGGAGAGTTGTGA
Source organism: Mustelus asterias (assembly GCF_964213995.1). Lineage (NCBI taxonomy): Eukaryota > Metazoa > Chordata > Chondrichthyes > Carcharhiniformes > Triakidae > Mustelus > Mustelus asterias. The sequence continues at coordinate 141,587,826 of NC_135801.1, read as the reverse complement.
AGTTGGAGGAAGTTACAGAGATAGGAAAGGAAGAGACCATGGAAACATTTGAAAACAAGGGCCAAAATTCACCTTGGGAATCGTAGTGGGTGAGACAGAGAATTCAGTAAACCATTCAAAGCTCCGGTGAGAATTTGCGGTTTTGGGGCACGCGTGGCCGGAGAATCCAGCCCAAGATTGAGATTGGGGCATTAACAGACTGGGAGCCAGTGCAGGTCCACAAGCACAGGAGTGGGGGGGGGGGGGAATAGGATTTGATGCAAGGATGCGGCATCAGAGTTTTAAAATGCGCATGTTCATGGAAGGTGCAAGATAGGAGGCAAGCCAAGAGCACATTGAAATTGTTGAGTCGAAAAGTAGCAAATGCATGAATCAGAGTTTCACTGTAAAGTAACTGGGTTAAAGTCTTTAGTCCCACACATGGTCAATGCAGGAAATAAATGAAGGTTTCTACTGTCTGTGCAGCAGTACCTTCAGAAAAGAAGCCAGAAACATTGAAGCAACATCAGAAAACAAAGTACATAAAGAACCAAATGTGTTGCTAAAAGTGAAAATTGAAAGATTTGAAGCAGCTGAGCAATGGGTATGTTTGATTTTTCCACAGCATTAATCCAGTTCAAGTGGCAGCTGGAATTGGGGAATGATGGATTTCTCAGTGACCGTAGCCAGTGTCTCGCTCCTTGATCCTCTTTGCAGGAGGCGTGTTGCAAGGCAGGAAGTGTCAGATACACTTCTTTCCAAGATGGAGCATCCAGCCATCATGAAGTGCACCATCTGGCAACCAGAATGGAATCAAATGGCAAGATGCAATTGCAGATACCACTGAGTAACTGGCAGCCCCAGGATTTGGAAATGTAACCATCTGGCTGGGAGGCAGTGAGGCCTGTGCTACTGGTCTCCCCAGAAAAGATAACTGTAGTGTCTTCAAAGACGGGCGACCACCAAGCGGATTAACGAATGAACAGTTTATTAGGGGAAATTAACTGTTTACAGGGAGCGAATATATAAAGACTGCCAACTCCACGACTTCAGACTCCTAACTGCAGAGAAAACCCACGCTCAGTTCCAGGATTCATGCACTTCGATTGGCCGGACAGGTCACATAAACCTCCAAAAACCCGCCCCTTAAAGGGGCTCCCTACCATAGTAACCTTGCATGAAATATTGGTTCTGGACGAAAAAAAGAGTTGCTTTGATTGTCAGGTTTCATGGTGGAGTTGAGAGGGCATGGCGGTATATCAGAAAGAAAATTACATGGAGCCCTTTCAGGCATCCATGGTCATTTCAGTTTCAACCTTCAACTGTGATTGCAGTTCTGATCGCAATGATTACTATCCAGTGTAATATAAACTGCCTAGCGGACATGAGCAGCAGTGAAAAATGCCTCCCAGCCAGTCTTAAAGTTAAGCCTCTACCTTAAAAATGGCAGCCCTATATTTAATGAGGTGTGGCAGCCCAATAGAATACAGTAATAGGCTCCTCCCAGAAACAGGATGCAAACATGAAGTCAACATCTGCACTTGTCCTGTTGTTTAGTGTTGATGGAAATGAATGAGGGAATACCAACAAGGTCAGGTTTTTTTTACCATTGAGTACAGATCTGTCATGCCTAATAGATGAAGCCCTTTCACTTTTGAGGTACTCCAGCTGCTAGCAGCAGCCAAGGAGAAAATAGAAAGACACTCATGCATGAATGCCAATCAGGCTGCACGGAATACAATGATGTATTTACATTTACGCTGCTGTGCAGGAAGACAAGAGGCTTAAGCTAGCAGATCTGGAGAAGTTCCAATCATTCTATTGTTCCTTGCTGTTTTGTTCCGTCAGAGTGGGCATCGAACATAATTGTGAATTAATAAAAAGTGGAAGAGGTCGCATCTCAGGAATGCTAAGTCCCAATTATCAGATAATAAAGCCGCTCTGAAATGACTGAATATTTAAAACCACACTCTAGGGGAGAATCCCTTAGCTTCTTTTCCCTACTTCAAACCAGCTTCTTAAATTCCTTTCTCCTGTCTCCTCCATCCTCATTTCCAATAACTAGTGTGAGGATTTCTTTTTCATCAAGGTGAGGCCATCCAATCAGCCATTTGGCTTCCTTCCCTTGGGCACATCTTCCTCTAAGCTCCCCGTTCCCTATTGCCCAAGCCCTGAATTTGCATCTTTTTCTAAGTTCTCTCCCATCTCTCTGATCAGTCTCTGTTGAGCTCAGCTTGTCCATGGGATTCCCCTTCTGCTCTCTGAACCATATTTTCACTATGAGGTGAAGATGCCAGTGTTGGACTGGGGTGAGCAAAGTAAGAAGTCTCACAACACCAGGTTAAAGTCCAACAAGTTTATTTGGAATCACGAGCTTTCAGAGCGCTGCTCCTTCATCAGGTGAATTAAACTACTGACCACCCAACTTCCCTTTCCAGCTCCTATGTTAGCTGACATTATTAGCTGTTCTCTTGTCTCAGGTTTTGTCTTCTTTCCTTTAAATCTGCCATCATCACCCATTTCCTCAAACAACCAACCATCGTTCTCAGAAATGCTGCCCAATCTCCAACCACTCTCCCCTAGCCAAAGTCCTTGCCCGTCTTCTCCAAAACTTCATGCTCGAATTCCTTCAATCAGGTTACTGCCCTGCCACGTTATTGAAACATAGCTTATCAATGACACAAATTAAGTTATTTGTTTTTATGTGAAATGCCAATTATCTCTTCTCTTCTCAACCTGCCTACACAAGTCTTAACACAGTTGATCACAACATCCTCCACCAATGCTTCATTACTGTGCGTGGGAGTGTACTTGCTGGGTTCCATTCTTACCTAACAAATAGTAGACAGAAAATCACTATTAATGACTTCCCTTCTTGCTCCAACACCATTACCTCTGTTGTTCCAATCACTGATCCTTAGTTCCTTTCTGTTTCTCATCTCTATGTTGCCCTTGATGACAGCATCTGAAAGCATGTGATGTTCCACATGCACACTGACAACACCCATATCTCACCAGCAAGTTCTTGAACCTTCTATTATATCTAAGTTATCAGACTGCTTGTCCAACACCTGGAATAGAATAGAATAGAATAGAATCCCCCCAGTGCAGAAGAGGCCAATCAGCCCATCAAATCTGCACTGACTGTCTGACAGAGCATCTTACCCAGGCCCTCTCCCCCTGCCCTACCCCTGCAACCCCACCATGGGTAATCCATCTAACCGTGGGACATTAAGGGTCAATTTAACAATCCACCTAACCTGCACATCTTTGGACTGGATGAACTGAACTGGATGAACAGATATTTCCCCCAGCTAGATATTGGAAAGGCAGAAGCTATTGGGCAGGATTTTCCAGCTGCTAACCAATGGCAGACCGCCTCTGCCACTGCAAAATACACCACAGGTGGGAGGCAAGGGGAAATCCTGCATATTGTCTTTGGTTCAGACCAAACTCTGTTCCCTAGCCACTGACCTCCCCCACCTTCCTGGCAATTATTTAAGGATGAACCAAACTGTTTGCTCCCGCAGTGTCATATTTTACCTTGGGATAAGCTTTTGTGTTACCCTTAATGTATTAAGTCGAAGGCAACTTTATGTGGCTCAAAGTAACAAAGGATTTATTGCCAATGACAAATGGATATTTACAACAGAGTCAGACAAAATTAACTATGTGACTCTACAGTATTCTTCCCTGGCCCTAACTGAGGATCCTCCCTGACCTGGGATAAGCACCATTGCGCACCCAATTGCCTCTTCCCACCTTGACACTCCATAGAACAACATCTGGCTTTACTCCTGTCTCAGCACTTCTGCTCCTGAAACCCACATCTATGCATTTGTTGCCTTTGTACTTGACTATTCAAAGGTTAAATGGCAGAACGTGTTCATAGTGGAACAAAGGTCAATGTTCTGTGAAAGCAAAACATAAGAACAAGTTTCAGAAGGCGCTGTGGGGTGACGGGATTGGGGAGAAAAACAATTTTAAAAAATAATTTTAAAATCTTTTTCACCAACGACATAGGTGGGAAAAGGGATGAGGTCCTGAAATGTGAATATAGAGAGTTAGGCAGAAGGCTAATGTGCAGGACCTCGAAGGTAGTAATTTCAGGACTACTACCGGTACCACATGCTCGTGAGAGTAGGAATAGGAGGATTAGGCAGATGAATGCCTGGCTTGAGAGCTGATGCAGGGGGCAGGGATTTAGATTTTTGGATCATTGGGATCTTTTCTGGGGAAGGGCTGATCTGTTCAAGAGGGATGAGTTACATTTGAACTGGAGGGGGACTAACATCCTGGCGGGGAGATTTGCTAGAGCCACTCGGGAGGGTTTAAACTAGTTTGGCAGGGGGGTGGGATCCAAAGCAGTAGGGAGACAGAAGAGAAGTTTGAGGACAGCACGGAAGTTAAAGAGAACACATTAATTAGTAAAGACAGTGTCAGTAATCCTCGTACCAGAGAGATCAGACAGAAGCAAGACAGAGAGCAAGTGAAGTTCAGATTAAACTGCATTTATTTCAATGCAAGAGGCCTGACGGGCAAGGCAGATGAACTCAGGGCATTGATGGGTACATGGGACTGGGATGTTATAGCAATTACTGAAACATGGCTAAGGGAGGGACAGGACTGGCAGCTTAATGTTCCAGGGTACAGATGCTATAGGAAAGATAGAACAGGGGGTAAGAGAGGAGGGGGAGTTGCACTTTTGATTAGGGAAAGCATCACGGCCGTACTGAGAGGGGATATATCTGAGCGTTCGGCCACTGAGTCTATATGGGTAGAACTGAGATATAAGAAGGGGGAAATCACTTTGATAGGTTTGTACTATAGGTCCCCAAATAGTCAGCGGGAAATTGAGAAGCAAATATGTAAGGAGATTACAGATAGCTCCAAGAGAAATAGGGTGGTAATAGTCAGAGATTTTAATTTTCCCAACATTGACTGGGACAGCCATAGTATTAGAGGGTTGGATGGAGAGAAATTTGTTGAGTGTATTCAGGAGGAATTTGTCATTCAGTATGTGGATGGCCCGACTAGAGGGGGGGCAAAACTTGACCTCCTCTTGGGAAATAAGGAAGGGCAGGTGACAGAAGTGTTAGTGAGGGATCACTTTGGGACCAGTGACCATAACTCTATTAGTTTTAAGATAGCTATGGACAATGATAGGTCTGTCCCAAAAGTTAATATTCTAAATTGGGGCAAGGCCAATTTTGATGGTATCAGGCAGGAACTTTCAAAAGTTAATTGGGGGAGTCTGTGGGAAGGAAAAGGGACGTCTGGTAAGTGGCACGCTTTCAAAAGTGTGTTAATCAGGGTTCAGGGTGAACACATTCCTCTTAGAGTGAAGGGCAAGGCTGGCAGAAGTCAGGAACCCTGGATGACTCGGGATATTGAGGCCCTGGTCAAGAAGAAGAAAGAGGCACATGACGTGCATAAGCAGCTGGGATCAAGCAATTCGCTTGAAGAGTATAGGGGGTGTAGGAGTAGAGTTAAGAGAGAAATCAGGAGGGCAAAAAGGGGACACAAAATTGTTTTGGCAGATAAAGTAAAGGAGAATCCAAAAAGCTTCTACAAATACATAAAGGGCAAAAGAGTAACAAGGGAGACAGTAGGGCCTCTTAAGGATCAACAAGGTAATCGATGTGCGGATCCACAAGAGATGGGTGAGATCCTAAATGAATATTTCTGATCAGGATTTACTGTTGAGAAAAGCATGGATGTTAGGGAACTTGGGGAATTAAATGTTGATGTCTTGAGGAGTGTACATATTACAGAGAAGGAGGTGCTGGAAGTCTTAAAGCGCATCAAGGTAGCTAAATCTGTGAGACCTGATGAGGTATATCCCAGGACATTGTGGGAGGCTAGGGAGGAAATTGCGGGTCCCCTAGCCGAGATATTTGAATCATCGATCGTCACGGGTGAGGTGCCTGAAGATTGGAGAGTGGTAAATGTTGTGCCTTTGTTTAAAAAGGGCTGCAGGGAAAAGCCTGGGAACTACAGGCCAGTTAGCCTCACATCTGTGCTGGGTAAATTATTGGAAGGTATTTTGAGAGACAGGATCTACAGGCATTTAGAGATGCAAGGACTGATTAGGGACAGTTAGCATGGCTTTGTGAGTGGAAAATCATGTCTCACAAATTTGATTGAGTTTTTTGAAGGGGTAACCAAGAAGGTAGATGAGGGCAGTGCAGTTGATGTTGTCTACATGGGCTTTAGCAAGGCCTTTGACAAGGTACCGCATGGTAGGTTGTTGCATAAAGTTAAATCTCACGGGATCCAGGATGAGGTATCTAAATGGATACAAAATTAGCTTCTTGACAGAAGCCAGAGGGTGGTTGTAGAGAGTTGTTTTTCAAACTGGAGGCCTGTGACCAGCGGTGTGCCTCAGGGATCAGTGCTGGGCCCACTGTTTTTTGTCATTTATATTAATGATTTGGATGAGAATATAGGGGGCATGGTTAGTAAGTTTGCAGGTGACACCAAGATTGGTGGCATGGTGGACAGTGAGGAAGGTTATCTCCAATTGCAGCGTGATCTTGATCAATTGGGCCAGTGGGCTGATGAATGGCAGATGGAGTTTAATTTAGACAAATGCAAGGTCATGCATTTTGGTAGATTGAACCAGGGAAGGACTTACTCAGTTAATGGTAGGGCTTTGGGGAGAGTTACAGAACAAAGAGATCTAGGGGTACATGTTCATAGCTCCCACACAGACACGAGGAGAATGTGCAAACTCCACACAGACAGTGACCCAAGCCGAGAATCGAACCCAGGTCTCTGGGTTGATATGTGGCTTGCAGGAGAAATTACAGATGGTGGTAATGGACATGGAAGAGCCTTGAGTTGGCATAAAGTGAATGAGGGGACACTGGGGGTGGGTAAGATGCATGAGCTGGCATTGAGTTGACATGGGTGCATAGTGATGGCATAGGAAGTCAGTGGAGGTTGATAAGGCATGAGAAGTGAGCTCTAGAAGGCCTAAAGTATAGCCAAGCAATCAAAGTGGGGCATTTAACCAGCCCACCTTTTTAAAAAGGCATTCTTTCATGGAACGTGGGCATTGCTGGCAAGACCAGCATTTGTTGCCCATCCCTAATTGCTCTTGAACTGAATGGTTTGCCATCACCATTTCAGAGGGCAGTTAAGATTCAACCACCATTGCTGTGGGTCTGGAGTCACATGTAGGCCAAACCAGGAAAGGATGGCAGATTATCTTTCCAAAAGGGCATTAGTGAGCTAGATGTTTTTACATCAATTAACAGGTGTTTACATAGAACATAGAACAGTACAGCACAGAACAGGCCCTTCGGCCCACGATGTTGTGCCGACCTTCATCTGAAACCAAGATCAAGCTATCCCACTCCCTACCATCCTGGTGTGCTCCATGTGCCTATCCAATAACCGCTTAAATGTTCCTAAAGTGTCTGACTCCACTATCACTGCAGGCAGTCCATTCCACACCCCAACCACTCTCTGCGTGAAGAACCTACCTCTGATATCCTTCCTATATCTCCCACCATGAACCCTATAGTTATGCCCCCTCGTAATAGCTCCATCCACCCGAGGAAATAGTCTTTGAACGTTCACTCGATCTATCCCCTTCATCATTTTATAAACCTCTATTAAGTCTCCCCTCAATCTCCTCCGCTCCAGAGAGAACAGCCCCATGGTCACCATCACCAATATGAGCTCTCGATTCCAAATTTATTAATTTAATTTAAATTCCATCAGCTGCCGTGTGGGATTTGAACCCATGCCCCACAACATTAGCCTTGGGGATTCTGGATTGCATATTCAGTGATATTACCACCATGCCACCATCTCCTTGTGAACTGTTTTGGGAAATTTTGTTATGTTACAGGCATTATATATGTTGTTGTTTGAGGTTTGCAAACTCCTTATGATTGTTCTGGAGTTTTCAATCAACTAGAATCAAAGATTAACCTGGACACTGCAGTGTGGAAAGAAAATCTTGGGAGCATTAAAAAATTGTTTTTTTTACTGTTTAATAACACCCTATTTTGCTCATTACAGCTATAAAAAAACAAAGATAACAAAATAAAACATTCTGTTGGTAATAAGAGACAGGAGGTCATGTATTGAAACCTCCAGGAATGATATCCACAGAAGACTTTGTGTGCATGAGCTTGAAATAGGCCTTTTAAATAAACCATCGCACTTTACAGATTAAGTCAATATCTCCCAACTTTGCCAGCCCTATCAACGTTTTAATGAATTATTAGATTTTATCCATCGTTTAGAGTGTCTCATCCTGTCCTGCCACCTCTATGTAATTTGCCTAGCTGTAATTTCACTAATTAGAGTAAGTAGGTTGGGGCTGCTAAATACATAATCACTCCCACTGCCCTGCACAGCCCTCTATTATAATGAGGTCTGCATCAAGACCGTTCCTTGGCATTTGCGCTTTTGTATCACTTCAGTGAAATATCAGCACGCGATGGAGTCAGAAGTACTGTCTAGACATTCTGTCTAATGTTGCTATTAGAAGTCACAAAAACATGTGCTGGGGCAAAGGTGTATTGTACTGCAAGGTATTTTATACAATTTCTCAGTAATGAGGGAGTAAAATACCATATGTGCTACATTAGAGGTCATGCGAAAGCACAGAGCGAGAGACGCACAGTTGCCGTCTCGGCGGTGAATACGATTATCTGAAATATCATGAGATTTAGAATGTAAAACTGCTTCTTAAAAAGAAAAGAAAATCTCTTCCGTCAAATTGAAGGATGTGGCATAGGGGAATAAAACACTTTACATTTCAAACACCCAAGGGCATATTTTTCAATCATTTTGCCGAATAATTGGGCGTAAAGCAGCCGTTCACCACTGGGAAAAAAGGGGCAGAGCTCTAATATGATGGACCTCCACCCACTTATCACCACATCTAATCTCACAATCTGATTTTTCAGTGCTGATGAAGTAGCCACAGGTTTGCCAGCCTTTGTATGGTTTGTTTAAGTTAAAATACTTTGTTTTAAGATATTTCTGCCTGTGTAACAAACTATGCTAAGCCTTAAAGCTAACTTGGCCACCAAACAAAGATACACATAAAAGGAGCTCAATGATGTGATGGGATCATTTGCACAATTTCCCAGATTTCACACTGCCATTGGCCACTATTTCAACTATTTACCAAATCAACATGGACATCCAGAGTTGCTCCTGACCAGACAGCTAATGGAAGCTTTCTGGGTGAAAATGGGAGAATTATTTTGCAGCTGTTTCTGCACCCACTTTGTTTCTTCCATGTTTTCATTTAAGCACCAAATTTTATAGGACTATAATTTTTCAACAAGCACAATGATAACATTCTGGATTTACCATGAAAATCATCAAGCATTTTGGAGCAATATTGTGGGTACTGATCTTGGTTGACTGTCTTTGCCATTAATTGATTAAAAAAACCCCATCTGAGAATGAGTAGCAGCATGACCAAACTTTTCAAGAATTGTGGTGAATTATACTGTATGCTGCGTTATTTTTTTTCAGCAACGAGACATTACCATGGACATCAGGGACGACTGATGCGGAAGACAACCTATTGCTGGCTGTGAAAGTCATTCACTAAGTTTTCCGAACGCATTTTATTATGTATTTTATGTTCCCAGGACAGGAAAAGACCATTATGCTTAGGTGCACTCCACAAATTATGTCAGCTATCCATCTGTTAGGAAAGCCAAAAAATGAAGACCTAGCAACTACTTGGGGAGTGGTCAACGATAACCTTCTTCTGGAAGCCCTCCCAAGAAAGTGGGTTGTGTGCCAACCTGCACTATTTATCTGTGGTGGTGGGCTGGAGCAGATGGGGGAGCAAGGGATGCCAGTGATGGCGATTTGTGGGGGTGGGGTGGGGTTTGGAGGTGGGTGCCGGCACCGACAGTGGGAGGGCGTGTAGGGGGGTGGAAGGAGTCGATTATCAGGTGGGGGGGGGCTGATAATTGAGGATGGTGGGAGGGGAGAGGAGGGGCAACGATCGGGGTGGGGGATGGGAAGGGGCCCAATGATCACCTGGAGTAGTTGGAGCAGATCTGAATGCTGGTATAGATAGGGTGGATAGAAAGGAACCTTTTCCATTATAACAGGAGTCAATAACCAGGGGGCTTAGACTCAAGGTAAGAGGTAGAGGGGAGTTGAGGGGCAACTTTTTCACCTGGAGGTTGGTGGGTGTCTGGAACTCACTGCCTGAAAGGGTGGTTGAGTCAGAAACTCTTGTAACGTTTAAAAAGTATTTCGATATTCAATGTACTACCATAACCTGGAAGGCTATGTGCCAAGCGCTGGAAAGTGGGATTAGTGTAGTCAGACCTTTATTGACTGGTGCAGACACAATGGGCTGAATGGCCTCATTCTGTGCTGTAAATGTCTATGAATCCATAATCTATGTCACCCGATGAGACAGTTCCTATTCCTGTCATTTAATGAAACATGCTCCGAAAATTTTGCAAGAACATCCTCTGCACAAACAATTACTTTGGTTCACATTTTTAATAATCCCGTGTGTGCAGCCACTGTTTATACGATGTGTCACTTTTCTGACAGGTGTGATATATTTGTGACTGAAACCTGTTCTAGTGATCACTCAGCTGCTACCTCAGGAGGCAGGTATCAGTGAAACGGACGGATGCCCTGATTTCACAACAGGATCTTGGAATTGTTATAACTTTAGTCATCAAGACGTGAGACCAGAAATAAATAACCTGCATGTCCTCCAGCTTCTGTCACTCAGCTGAAGTGTTTGATCCTGTATGGTTTCCAGTAGATGTAGACTGAGCTGGCAATTGTATTGCTGTCCTGATAAGCATCATCCAATATCATTTCAGCCAAGTATCTGCTGTGAAGAGGAAGTGGCAGGTTCGCTGTCACCTAATTGCTGGTCATCCAATTGACCAAATAAACCTGTTGGACTTTAACCTGGTATTGTTAGACTTCTTACCACCCAATTAACAGCAGACTTTGGGGCCTTAATGAAGTTAGAGAGCTTGCTTAGAGTCATTGTGTCTGTGCTAGTCAAAGACAAACCACCCAACTATTCCAATTCCATTTTGTAGCCCATACTTTTATATGCCTTAGCAATCCAATTGCACATGTAAATACTTCTTAAATGTTTTGAAGGTCTCTGCTTCCACTACTCTTTCAGGCAGTGAGTTAGAATCATAGAACCATAGAAAATTACAGCTCAGAAACAGGCCTTTTGGCCCTTCTTGTCTGTGCCGAACCATTTTTTGCCTAGTCCCACTGACCTGCACTTGGACCATATCCCTCCACACCCCTCTCATCCATGAACCCGTCCAAGTTTTTCTTAAATGTTAAAAGTGACCCCGCATTTACCACTTTATCCGGCAGCTCATTCCACACTCCCACCACTCTCTGCGTGAAGAAGCCCCCCCTAATATTCCCTTTAAACTTTTCTCCTTTCACCCGTAACCCATGCCCTCTGGTTTTTTTCTCCCCTAGCCTCAGCGGAAAAAGCCTGCTTGCATTCACTCTATCTATACCCATCAAAATCTTATACACCTCTATCAAATCTCCCCTCAATCTTCTATGCTCCAGGGAATAAAGTCCCAACCTATTAAATCTCTCTCTGTAACTCAGCTTCTCAAGTCCCGGAGTTCCAGACTCCCACCACCCTTTGGGTGAAAAAATGTCTTCCTGCCTACTCTATCTCTGCCCCTCCTAATTTTATACTCAATTCCAGTGGGCTGTGCATTTGTGTGAGATGTATCCATTAACCATAAGTATTCTGCCATCTTCTCAGGTAATCTATAGATTACTCTGATGTTCTTAAATACTCTGTGGTAGACAGCAATGTTCCAAAGGCTGCAGGCAAGGCAGCATATACACCGCTACCTGACACCTCCACATAAACCTGATCCAACAGTGCAAATTGTAATTACATGGATTTCAAGAATCCAATGAGAAATTCAGGATGGACTTGATATGAAGTTATGGTACTTCATCACTAGTTACCCAATAAATACAGCAAAACAAGTTCGGCTTGGTACACTCAGGTGAGAGTGAATTTTTGACACGATTGCTACCGCACAAGACTCTTATGCTGACAAGTTAATTCTGCAAATGTAGAAACTCATTCCCTCATAGTTTATCTAGTGTTCAAGAATTTTTTTTAAACTACAACTATTTTTAAAATTGTCGGCCGGATTCTCCCAAAACAAACGAAGTGCCCAATGGGCGGGAAAATGTCAGGTTTTCCTGCCCGTTGTTTGGGTGTACTTACCTGAACGAATCTCCGACATCTGTGCATCACAGAGTGCCGCAGAGGGATTCAGAAAGTGGGGGGGTTGGATCCTCATCCCGCTGGAGAGGCCGGAATCAGCGTGCTGAGCGAACCACTGCCGATCTGTCAGTGGGGAGATCGGCGCCTGCATACTGGCTCCCCCATCAGCAGCCTGCTAGTCTTCCCAGGCCTTTCCATCACCGATCGCTGGCCTCCCCCTCCCAGTTGCTAGCCTCCTGACCCCCCCCCCCGCTGATCGCCAGCCTTTCCGATCGCCTCCCCCCCCCCCGATCACTGGCCTACCGGACACCCTGGCCAACCCCGATATGCCCCCTATTGGCCAGCCCTGACCCCTCCTATGGTCAACCCCGACCATTGCCTCATTCCCCTCTCTTCCTCCCTCACCAATCCCATTGCAGAGTAGCTGTGGATCTCCCCCCACCACCAGATCACTCCCAGTAGGCCCCATCCCTCTGGCCCTACACCCTTGACACTGTCCAGTTGGGTGAGCATGTCTGTTTCCCGTTGGTGGGGAGCAGTTGTAAACCCTGCTGGTGGGAACCTCTCCCAGCGGACAGGGTGACGATTCCCAGCGTGGAGCTGAATATGCGAAAAAGAAGAGCCTGGGAGACTTGCGATCAGCCGGACGCCGGTTGCGAGTCCTTCTAAAGGCCCCCCCACTGAAATTTCCAGCCCGCTGTGCTACGCAAGCAGTGCAGTGGGCTGGGAGAATCGCAGCCGTTATCCCTGACTCATTTATCTCCCTCTCTCATAATTTCCTCATACTTCCCAGTTCCCATTTTGCTTTCTGGACATAATTTAAATCTCATTTCTGTTTCTTGTTTAATGTTTCCTGGTTTAGGCTCTGTGTCCCTCTGTTATGATTGTTCAATCCTATTGGTTGAAGGACCTTGCTTTTGCTTGCCCTGCTCACAGATTCCCCATGGTGGATATTGTGCTGGGTAATATACCCAATGACAGCAAGTTTGCTTTCAAACAGTTGGAAAAACTTTGGGCAGTTGGGCAGCTGTTAGCCGAGTGAATGGTTAGTCTCATTCCTTCCTGACAGGCAGTAAAATCTTGGCTAACGTTGTATGATGTAAGCACGGCTTAAAACTGTAGGAACTTGCAATAGCACAAGTACCATCTATTGAACCTTAAACTTTCCAAAACTCAACAACTTCCTTTATCACACTCCTGTCTGCCACTTCAGAGAGCACGGCGGCACAGTGGTTAGCACTACTGCCTCACAGTGTCAGAGATTCAGGTTAAATTCCAGCCTCAGGTGATTCTCTGTATGGACTCTGTACATTCTCCCTCTGTCTGCATGGGTTTCCTCTGGGTGCTCCAGTTTCCTCACATAGTCCAAAAATGTGCAAGTTAGCTTGATTGGCCATGCTAAATTGCAACTTAGTGTCAGGGGGATTAGCAGGGTAAATACGTGGGGTTACGGGAATAAGACCTGGGTGGGATTGTTGTCAGTGCAGGCTTGGTGGGCCGAATGGCCTGTTTTTGCACTGTAGGGATTCTATAGAACATAGAACATAGAACAGTACAGCACAGAACAGGCCCTTCGGCCCACAATGTTGTGCCGAGCTTTATCTGAAACCAAGATCAAGCTCCCACTCCCTATCATCCTGGTGTGCTCCATGTGCCTATCCAATAACCGCTTAAATGTTCCTAAAGTGTCTGACTCCACTATCACTGCAGGCAGTCCATTCCACACCCCAACCACTCTCTGCGTAAAGAACCTACCTTGGACATCCTTCCTATATCTCCCACCATGAACCCTATAGTTATGCCCTCTTGTGATAGCTCCATCCACCCGAGGAAATAGTCTTTGAACGTTCACTCTATCTATCCCCTTCATCATCTTATAAACCTCTATTAAGTCTCCCCTCAACCTCCTCCGCTCCAGCGAGAACAGCCCTAGCTCCCTCAACCTTTCCTCATAAGACCTACCCTCCAAACCAGGCAGCATCCTGGTAAATCTCCTTTGCACTCTTTCCAGCGCTTCCACATCCTTCTTATAGTGAGGTGACCAGAACTGCACACAATATTCCAAATGTGGTCTCACCAAGGTCCTGTACAGTTGCAGCATAACCCCACGGCTCTTAAACTCTAACCCCCTGTTAATAAAAGCTAACACACTATAGGCCTTCTTCACAGCTCTATCCATTTGAGTGGCAACCTTCGGAGATCTGTGGATATGGACCCCAAGATCTCTCTGTTCCTCCACAGTCTTCAGAACCCTACCTTTGACCCTGTAATCCACATTTAAATTAGTCCTACCAAAATGAATCACCTCACATTTATCAGGGTTAAACTCCATCTGCCATTTTTCAGCCCAGCTTTGCATCCTATCTATGAATCTTTGCAGTCTACAACAGCCCTCCACCTCATCCACTACTCCACCAATCTTGGTGTCATCAGCAAATTTACTGATCCACCCTTCAGCCCTCTCCTCTAAGTCATTAATAAAAATCACAAATAGCAGAGGACCAAGCAATGATCCCTGTGGCACTCCGCTAGCAACCTGCCTCCAGTCCGAAAATTTTCCATCCACCACCACCCTCTGTCTTCAATCAGATAGCCAGTTACCTATCCAATCGGCCAACTTTCCCTCTATCCCACACCTCCTCACTTTCATCATAAGCCAACCATGGGGGACCTTATCAAACGCCTATGATTGTCCCTTCTTTCTTCTAGTCATGATCTGGAGTCAATGGGAACATTTTCATTTTTAATACCTCAGGGTAATCTTGCACTATAAGATTTCTGTGATTTTATGATTGATTGAACTCCCATAATATTCCAAAAATAATGTGAGCAATTGTATGAACGAATATTTGACTTGGGATAGTTTGTAAATCTATAGCACCCTTCTTGCAGAAAAAATGTTCCCAGATAGGAGAAAATTTGTGCCATGCTAAAGGGCTGGTCTCCATTGAACCAGGGTTAGTTCATGATGGGGGTAGAATAAAATCCGACGTCAAAGCAGCCTTCTCGAAAGTCAACCCACGGAAAGCGACTGGCCCAGATGGGGTACCTGCATAAGCACTCAAGTCCTGCAGGGACCAGTTGGTGGGGGTATTTGCAGATATCTTCAACCTCTCTTTATACTAATCTGAGGTCCCTACCTGCTTCAAGAAGATGACCATTACCCCGGTACCAAAGCAAAGCTAGGCAGTTTGCCTTAATGACTATCATCTGGTGGCTCTGATATCCATCATTATGAAGTGCTTCAAAAGGTTAGTCATGCCACAAATCAATTACTGCCTACCAGACTGCCTGGATCCACTATGCCTATCCAGTTCGCCTATCGCCACAACAGGTCTACAGCAGACGCCATCTCCCTGGCCCTGCACTCAACTCTGGAACACCTAGATAACAAAGACACCTATGTCAAACTCCTATTCATAGACTACAGCTCAGCCTTTAACACCATTATTTCTATGAGGCTCATCTCCAAACTTCATGGCCTGGGGTTCGGCTCCTCCCTCTGCAACTGGATCCTAGATTTTCTCACACACAGACTGCAGTCAGTAAGGATAGGCAATGACAGCTCCTCCACGATCATCCTCAACACCAATGCTCCGCAAGGCTGTATCCACAGCCCCTGACTATACTCTTTATACGCCTCTGACTGCACGGCCAAATACCCCTCCAACTCGATTTTCAAGTTTGCTGATGACACCACCGTTGTGGGTTGGATTTCAAACAATGACGAGACACAGAACAGGAAAGAGACAGAGAATCTGGTGAAATGGTGCGATGACAATAATTTCTCCCTCAATGTCAACAAAATGAAGGAGACAGTCATCAACTTCAGGAGGCATAGTGGAGGGCATGCCTCTGTCCACATCAATGGGGATGAACGATAAATGGTTGAGAGCTTCAAATTTTTAGTTGTCCAGACCATCAATAACCTGTCCTGGTCCCTCCATATGGACACTATAGTTAAGAAAACCCACCAACACCTCTACTTTCTCAGCAGACTAAGGAAATTTGGCATTTGTCTGCTACAACTATCATGAATCTCTGCAGATGCATCCCAGAAAGCATTCTTTCTGGATGTATCACAGTTTGGTATGGCTCCTGCTCTGTCCAAGACTACAAGAAACTACAAAGGATCATGAACAAAGCCCAGCCCATCACTCAAACCAGCCTCCCATCCATTGATTTGATTTGTTTTGATGTATTAGCATACAGTGAAAAGTATTGTTTCTTGCACGCTATTCAGACAAAGCATACTGCTCGTAGAGAAGGAAACGAGAGAGTGCAGAATGTAGTGTTATAGTTATAGCTAGGGTGTAAAGAAAGATCAACTTAATACAGGGTAGGTCCATTCAAAAGTCTGATGGCAGCAGGGAAGAAGCTGTCCTTGTGCCGGTTGGTACGTGACCTCAGACTTTTTTATCTTTTTCCCGATGGAAGAAGGGGGAAGAGGAGATGTCTGGGGAGCCAGGGGTCCTTAATTATGCTGGCTGGTTTGCTGAGGCAGCAGGAAATGTAGACAGAGTCAATGGATGGGAGGTTGGTTTGCATGATGGATTGGGCTACATTTACAACCTTTTGTAGTTTCTTACATTCTTGGGCAGAGCAGGAGCCATACCAAGCTGTGATACAACCAGAAAGAATGCTTTCAATGGTGAATCTATAAAAGCTGGTGAGAGTCGTAGCGGACATGCCAAATTTCCTTAGTCTTCTAAGAAAGTCGAGGCGTTGGTGGGCTTTCTTTATAATAATGTTGGCATGGGTGGACCAGGACAGGTTGTTGGTGATCCGGACACCTAAAAAGTTGAAGCTCTTGACCCCTTCTACTTCGTCCCTGTTGATGTAGACAGGATGTGGAGATGCCGGCATTGGACTGGGATAAGCGCAGTAAGAAGTCTCACAACATCAGGTTAAAGTCCAACAGGTTTATTTGGTAACACAAGCTTTCAGAATGTTGCTCCTTGAGTGTCACACACCTGAAGAAGGAGCGACACTCCGAAAGCTTGTGCTACCAAATAAACCTGTTGGACTTTAACCTGGTGTTGTGAGACTTCTTACGATGTAGATAGGGGCATGTTCTCCTCCATGCTTCCTGAAGTCGATGACAATCTCCTTCATTTTGTTGACATTGTGGGAGAGATTATTGTCACCTACACTTCCTGCTGCATCGAAAAAGCAGCCAGCATAAACAAGGACCCCAAGCACCCCAGACATATACTTTTCCACCTTCTTCCATTGGGAAAAAGATACAAAATTCTGAGAACACATACCAACCGACACAAAAACAGCTTATTCCCTGCTACCATCAGACTTTTGGATGGACCTACCTCGCATTAAGTTGACCTTTCTCAATATCCTAGCTATGACTAACACTACATTCTTCATTCTCTCCTTTTCTTCCCTATTTAGGGAATGCTTTGTCTATATAGCATGCAAGAAACAATACTTTTCATTGTATAATTATATATGTGACAATAATAAATCAAATCAAAATCATTTGATACTTTCAAAAGTATTTTAGTTTTAGCATGACATCTGAAGAAGCTTCAAAAAGTCACTGCTTGAATTGCAAGGCAGTTTTTGAGTGGATGATTTTACTGTCCACAAGGTCAGAACCTGTTATGCCTCTGACAGTCTGAGAAGTTGTGCAACCACTAGGAGATGTTTCCACCACCATTATACTAAAGGTTCCAAGTTACAGTTCAGGGATTCACAGACAGGGTGGCAGAAGAAACAGCGAGGCAGCATTTGACGAGGATGAATCTGACAATGTATTATTTTCCCCAAGGTTTTGCACACCACACAGATCTTTGGAAGATCTCTGTGTGAGAAGAGTGTGCTTCACTAGAGGCTGTGGGAGAGTTGTATTGTCTTCTGTATGAAGGCCTGCCACAAAATCAGTCATCTGGACAGCTCTAACTGGAACAGTAAAAGTCACCAGCACTTTATACCATTGGCTCTTTTCAGGCATTCACAGGGAACCTGTGTCATATTACTTCAGGTAATGTTGTCCAGCCCAATCACCACCCCTTTCCTCTTCAGAACTCTCCATTCCCATAGTCCTTAAGCATTTCCCCCTTTGATCTATTTATAGCTGTCCCGTGCACTGAAATTCCTACCCTCAAATGCTCTGCGTCTTCACCATTTTTTTCTGCTTTAAGACCCTCCTTAAAACCCAGCTGTTTAATCAAAGTTTTTGGTTACCCACTTCCTAATATTACACAGAACAGAAAGGGGCTCTTCGGCCCATCATGCCTATGCCAGCTAACCAATTAGTCCCACTGCCCTGCTGTTTCCCCATATACCTGTATATGTCGCCTTTTTTGACTCAGCACCTATTCCTGTCTGTTACATCCCTGTGAAGCATGGTGGGATATTTTACTTTATTAAAAGCACAACCTAAACACAGGTGGTTGTTATGACAGCTTTTAATGGCTGGTAATAAGTCCCATTATAAGGAACTGCAATCTTTAAACTGCTCCCAAAGCATCGAGAACAATTTTAAAATTACAACACATTTGTTTCAAATTTCTTGACAAAACGGACAATCAAATCCTCAAGGTAAATAACCTACTAAAATCATCATCAATCCCTCTCATTGTTTGAGCAATTTGAAATCAGACCCAAGATTACACCGTGAGATTAAAATTGTTAAATGCGATAGAAGATAAATTAAGTCTCATTAAGCTTTGTTGGGTTACATGCTCTGATGAGCTATGTATTAGGTGTACTGTTCCATGACAAAAGAGAAAGGTATTACTGCAGGCTGTTCTGGAATCACTGCTAAAAGCCTTGTTGGCATCATTACTGATTTTATGGATCAATGGATTGCAAGTGTTTGGCCACAGATCTCTGAAAGCAGAAGGGCATGTTAGTAGGGTGGTCAGAAAGGGCACTTGCCTTTATCAATCAGGGTATAAATTACAAAAGCCAGGAAGTCATGTTGGAGTTGTATAGAACTTTGGAGAGGCCACAGCTGGAGTACTGTGTGCAGTTCTGGTCCACATTATCGGAAGGATGCGATTGAACTGGAGGGAGTTCAGAGGAGATTCACCAGGATGCTGCCTGGGATGGAACATTTAAGTTATAAAGAGAGGTTAGGTAGGCTTGGTTTGTTTTCGTTGGAACAGAGAAGGCTGAGGGGTGACCTGATCGAGGTGCACAATAATATGAGGGACATGGACACAGTGGATAAGGAGCAGCTATTCCCCCTAGTTGAAGGATCAGTCAAGAGGGGACAGGTTCAAGGTGAGGAGTAGGAGGTTTGGGGGGATGTGAGGAAAAACCTTTTGACCCAGAGGGTGGTGACGGTCTGGAATGCGCTGCCTGGGAGGGTGGTGGAGACAGGTTGCCTCACATCCTTTAAAAGGTATCTGGATGAGCACTTGGCACGTCATAACATTCAGGGCTATGGGCCAAGTGCTGGCAGATGGGATTAGGTGGGAGTTCAGGTGTTTCTAATGTATTGGTGTGAATTCAATGGGCTGAAGCACCTCTTCTGCACTGTATGATTCTATGATTCTAACTATGCCCGATTTTTGGAAGGATAGGTAAGCTATTTTTTTTTAAGCATCATTTTTTTTTAACTGTCTTTTTCTGCTGCTTTGGGCTCTCGCTGATGATCTTTAAGCAGCAGCCCTGCAGTCCATCAGTGGAGGAGAAGATTGGGTTTGACTGTAATACAACTCCACATGCTACTCCACTCAAAGGTTAAATAGCTGCCGGAAAGTGCCATTTAGACCCAAAGAAGAATGTCCGCTCATGGATTAATCAGGTACGTGGCTGACATAAATTAAAAATGCAACCTTTCAAAACAAAAACATGATGGCCCATTTTAAAGTCTGGACATAAAGCATCACCTGGGTAGTGCACAGAAAGGAAAATCAGGTGAGGAGGAGTGTACTCCTGTAATGGCACATCCCACTCATTTGTTTGGAAAGAAAATTGGACAGTTTGCACACGCACATGCAATTTTCAAGTCCAATTTCCCTCTCTGCTTTCCATCTCTTGTGGTGTGCAGAGAGTAATGAAAATATCTGCCCCATTAGCTTATAATGAGGCATTGGCATCTAGTTCAGTGGTTTATGTTTGGATTTAAACATTGACCATGTTTCTACCTCTCTAGCCTGAAAATTGCTGTTGCTTACATTGTTCTATAAGCATGAGGTGCTGCACCAAATTATTTCATTTTACACTTATGTAAATTAGAAACATAGAAACCCTACAGTTCAGAAGGAGGCCATGCGGCCCATCGAGCCTGAACCGACAACAGTCCCACCCATGCCATATCCCCACAACTCCACATATTTACCCTGTTAATCCCCCTAGAAAAGGGGCAATTTATCATGGCCAATGCACCTAACCTGCACATCTTTGGAGTATGGGAGGAAACCGGAGCACCCGGAGGAAACCCACGCAGACACGGGGAGAACGTGTAAACTCCACACAGACAGTGACCCGAGGCCGGAATTGAACCTGGGTCTCTGGCGTTGTGAGGCAGCAGTGCTAACCACTGTGCCACTGTACCGCCCAAGAATTGAACTTGTGACTAGTGTGCTAACCGCTGAGCTATGAAGCCAACTACTAATTATTTGGAAATCGGCAGAAGGGACCATGTAAAGCTTTGCTGATGATTCTAGATTGTAGCAAGGCAGAAAACAGCTTAGCAGCAACACAATTCAATGCAGAGAAATTTGAACAGTTTATACTGGGGAGCAAAAACAGTGAAAAACAGAATATTTAAGTTATCAAATTCTTAAAATTTAATGAAGGAACTCCTCTAATAATCAGATTCATTCATTGTGAAGAGTAGATGCAGAATTTTTATTGAGACAAATGGAAATCTAGTTTTTTGATATCAAAATATAAGGGGAGCGATCCTACCAGCTCATCACACCAGTTAATCGGTGGAGTGAGCCGGTAAGATCGCGAGAGAGGTGAAAAATCGGATTCATGCCTGGTTTCTCGCCTTTCACGATCTTACCGGCCCTAGATTGCCAACGTGGTCAGCCTTGCACCCGGGAAGGGTATGAGGCTTATTTGAATATCGACATCTGCTTTAAATATTCATAGTGAGCCCAGGATGGAATGATTCGGGATCACTTGCCTTAATGGCGCCACTGGTGGAGGTCCGCACCAGAGAGGATCACACATGGTCTCCAGCAACCAGGAACTGATGCGATTGCCTCACCGGTGGGATCAGAGGCCATTGAGGCCTATTGGGGGATCAGGGGCTGGAGGGGTAGTGCCCCTTTGGCAGTGTCAACCTGGCACTGCCAGCCTGGGGCCTGGTACTGCCTACCGGGCACTGGGCAGTTTCAAGGGGAAGGCCATGACAGGGGCAGGGCTTAAGGGGAAGGGGTGAGACAATGATGGGGCAGGGCGTAAGATAATGAGGGGGGGGGGGTGGTCTGTGCTCTCTGCAATTGGGATCAGTTGAGGCGGTGATTGGCCAGGAATTGGGGGGTATCGGGATGGCCATCGGCCGTGGTTATGGGTGTCAGGGCAATATCCAGGGAGGTGGGGATATCAGAGTAATATTCAGGGGGTGGACGAGGCTGATGTATCTCTCTGTTCTATTCACAGAACACTGAGAGGTCTGCGCATGCACAGTAGTGCCCCCTCGCTGTGTGCAGCTGGCTTTCCAGCAAGAATAGACTATATCCACTCCCCCTATTGGCGTGATTCACACTTTGCCTCTTTTTTTTGGTGGCATAAGATCATGTCTGAAAGCTCGCTGAAAAAAATGGGCATGATTCTCTCCCATTTTCATGCTCATCTGGCACTTAAAGTTTATTTGGTAAGATCACTCTCAAGGAATTAAAGTTGCCTTTGTATTAATTATAGGCCACTGTTGGAACAGTGGCTGCAGTTCTTGGAATCCCATTCTAGGAAGGATAGGAGAAAGGTTAACAATGAACATTCACTGGAATAATGCCAGGAGTAGAAGGTTATCGTTCTTAAGAAAGTTTCAGAATATGGGATGTTCAACTCACTGGAACAGAGAAAGCTAAGGATCTATTACAGGATGAATAACAAAATATTGTTTTCACTGGATCATGGAGGGATAGAGGTAAGCAATTAAAACCAACATTGGACATGCCTTCTATGTCAGATTACCCTGAGGTATTAAAAATGAAAATGTTTCCATAGACTCCAGATCATGACGAGAAGAAAAAAGGGACAATCATAGAATCCCTACAGTGCAGAAACAGGCCATCTGGCCCATCGAGTCTGCACTAACAACAATCCCACCCATGCCCTATCCCCATAACCCCCCTTATTTACCCTGCTAATCTCCCTGACACTAAGGGGCAATTGAGCATGGCCAAATAGACTAACCTGCACATCTTTGGACTGTGGGAGGAAACCGGAACACCCAGAGGAAACCTATACAGACATAGGGAGAATGTGCAAATTCCACACAGACAGTCACCTGAGGCCAGAATTGAATCCGGGTCCCTGGTGCCGTAAAGTAGCAGTGCAAACCACTGTGCCACCGCGCCGCTCCATTAAAGGAGTTTATTGTTTTCGCAAAGGATATGAATTGAACATGACACACATTGCCACAAGAGACTATTGAGGCAGTGATGAAAAGTCATTTAAAAAGGACTTGGTGATGTCTTTAAAGGGCAGGCATAGAAATGGTGTTCAAAGCTTTGTCGTAAGAGTTAGAACCAGCCAAACTGCCTCTCTATGCACTGGAACTCTGTTTCTGTGAAATCCATCCATCTCTCCACAGTTTTAAGGTGGATATTAATATCAAATAGGTTATCATCACCATTAGCAAAGTGCAAAGAGAAAATTGATATGAGTAAGTTAAGAACTTGTATAATAATATTTCCAAGTCATTCGCAGCCTTATATTGACCTTCAGTAAATATTTTCCAGTGCTGTTTATCTTTCCTGTCTATCAATGTCTGCCTATCCCTTTAGCCCTACTGACTATAGCCAAACATTTCAGTTTTTCATACATTGATTTCTTACAGATGCCTTCTCCTGTTGTGGTGAAAATTGCACTTTTTTGACCACCCAATTTATTTAATCTTCTGAGGGAAGTGAATAACCGTGGTGAAAATTTCAAAATAAAGGTTTCAATTTCTCAATGAGCTCCAAGTGCAGTGGTATAATCAGACAAAGCCAACATGGATTTATAAAAAGGAAATCATTCTTGACGAATCTATTGGAATTCTTTGAGCATGTAATTTGTAGAGTTGACTGAGGAGAACCAGTGGTTGTGGTTTATTTAGACTTTCAGAAGGCTTTCAACAAGGTCTCAAATAACAGACTACTATGTAAAGTTAAACCACATGGGATTGCAGGCAATGTCTTGAGATGGATAGATAGCTGATTAGCAGACAGGAAGCAAAGACATGGCATAACTGGGTCTTTTTCTGATTCAGTAAGAAGTCTCACAACACCAGGTTAAAGTCCAACAGGTTTATTTGGTAGCAAACGCCACTAGCTTTTGGAGCGCTGCTCCTTCGTCAGGTGAGTGGGAGATCTTTTTCTGTGACTAGTGGGGTTCCACAGGGATCTGTGCTAGGACTCCAACTATTCACATTATATATTAATGATTTGGAAGAGGGAACTGAATGTATTATCTCCAAATTTGCAGATGATCCAAAGTTGGCTGGAAGGATGAGCTGTGAGGAGGATGCAGAGATGCTTCAGCGTGATTTGGACAGGCTGAGTGTGTGGGCATGTGAATGACAGATGCAGTATAATGTGGATAAATGTCATATGAGGAGAGACTAAGTCGGTTCGGATTATATTCATTGGAATTTAGAAGAATGGAAGGGGATCTGATAGAAACTTATAAAATTCTAACAGGTTTAGACAGGGTAGATTCAGAAAGAATGTTCCCAATGGTGAGGGAGTCCAGAACTAGGAGTCATAGTTTGAGGATAAGGGTAAACCTTTTAGAACTGAGGTGAGAAGAAATTTCTTCACCCAGAGGGTGGTGAATGTGTGGAATTCACTACCACAGAATGTAGTTGAGGCAAAACGTTTTCTGATTTCAAGAAGAAATTAGATATAGTTCTTGGGACTAAAGAGATCAAGGGATATGGGAGGAAGGGGGATCAGGATATTGAATTCAATGATTAGCCATGATCAAAATGAATGGCAGAGCAGGCTTGAAGGGCCAAAGTGCCTACTCCTGATTCTAGTTTCTATGGGCCCGATTCTCCCATCCCGACGCGCCAAAAAACGTGCGCGCCGGGATGGGAGAATCACGTGTTGGCCATTTTGCGGGATTCGCGCATGTGTTCAAGATGCATGCGCATCCCCCACAGCTGGAGAACAGGCGCAGTCGGGACCGCGCTGGAATCTGATGGGAAGAGCAATTACATTCCACAAATTTCATTCACAGCACATGACTTATTGCATTTATGGCATGTTTTAATTTTCAGCCACTTATGTTTGCTCTTAGGGGCGGCATGGTAGCACCGTGGTTAGCACTGCTGCTTTACAGAGCAAGGGACCCGGGTTTCATTCCCGGCTTATGTCACTGTCTGTGTGGAGTTTGCACATTCTCCCCGTGTCTGCATGGGTTTCTTCCGGGTGCTCCGGTTTCCTTCCACAATCTGAAAGATGTGCTGGTTAGGTACATTGACCCAAACATGTGCCGGAGTGTGGCGACTAGCGGAATTTCACAGTAACTTCATTGCATTGTTAATGTAAGCTTTACTTGTGACTAATAAATAAGCTTTACTATAGCCTGCAATTATGACCAAACAGATATTCATTCTGCTGTTATTTGTATGAAAATGTATCACTGACTGCTTTTGCTGCTAGACTACTCCATGTTCATGTTACTTTCTGGGTTATAAGCAGTTTTCCTCATATCTAGTTTTTCTTGAGGTTTGTTAGTTTGTACTTAAATTCACTAGTTTTCAGATTAACGTTTCAATTAAATAACATCAGCCAGTTAGCACTATTTTATGGGCCTGCTCCATTACCTCAACATTCACTTCTTCAATAAGAATGAATCCAATTATGAGTATGTTACAGTTTATGGGCACAATGACCTAAGATCACTTTAATCTCTCTTCTCTGAACTCTCTTTGATGTAACAGTTTCTTTTGAAGATAGTATGTTCGAAATTGCATACAATTTTATAGAATATGGTCTTAGCAATGAGCTATTCAGGTTTTTCGACTCATTGATGAATAGTGGGAAAGTGCAAAATCAACATTATTGGGTTCAAATAATGAGTTTCAATTTATAATCAAATACTTTTGATAGCTCATCCCAGTCCTTCATTAATTTTGTTCATAGCAGTGAATGGTCAATGGTCACAAACAATTCCTTTTCCTCCTCTATTCGCACAAAGGAGTATTCTTTCGGTTACATATACTCACACTAATATGTTAATCAAACAACACCTAGTGCAAACGGAAGTCAATAGAAATAAACACAAATAGAAACAGCTGGATAAACTCAGTAGGTATGGCAGCATCCGTGAAGAGGTCCTGTTAATGATTTAGATCTAAATGATCCTTATACAGAACTGCAGAAATAGAAACAAAAACTGGGAGAGATATGCAATGTACAGCCCTCTTATTATCACTCATTTTATGCTATCGCACAAAGTCAAGATCAAGTCCTATTATTGTTCAATAGTGTTCTACCGCACTTTAATAACAGCCCACGATTGTTCAAGAACATGCTTATATCAATAACATGCCACCTTATTTCAATCACATTTCATCTTATGCCAGCAGACCACCGTATTTAAGTATCTCATCACCATAATTCAATAATAGCAATTTTAGTTCAACAGGAATTCAACTTCAATCAAACATTACATTTCAAAACAAAGCAATTCCCTTGAATTGTACAGTTTGTACTCCAATCACATGGCAAATTCAATCAATCTTATATTTCAACTGTTAGACATCTTGCTTTAATCATGAGATATAAAACGTCAATCTCACATCTGCAAACTTCAATAGGATGCACTCGAACAGTATTTTGCCATCCATAGCTTACAACAAAAGAGCATCATAATTCAAGAGAATGCAATTGAACTTCAAATCGGAATGATCTTACTACAAAAAGGATTTGTTGTGAGACTTCAGAAACATTTACTCCTTTCAACCATACATTATCATGAATTAACCATATATTACAGCTGTGATTACATTTCTGAAGAATGTCAACAACAACTTGCATTTATATAGTGCTATTTTCATTGTAAAATATCCCAATTTAATTATCAAGGACATAATAAACGAAGTTTGACACTGAACCAGAGAAGGAAATTGTACAGCAGATAGCCAATAGTTTGGGCAAAGTGGGTGGATTTTAAGGAGCATCTTAAAGGAGATAATGAAAGAGAAGCAGAGATGCTTTGGGAGGCAAATTGGGGCCAAGGCCACCGTTGCAAGGCTGCCAATGGCAGACTGATTAAAACTGAGGAAATGCAGGCCTGGTTAGGACAAGATACACTGCACATGCCCTGTGGATAGAAGGGGTTCAATGAGCCAATGTTTTTTTCATTTTTGATATTCTCTTCCGTTGTTACGTTAGTTCAATCGCAATTCTTCTTATTTCAATCAGAGCATTTTACTTCAATCTCCAACAACTTTTATTAACAGCAATGTTGCATTTCTATAGCACCTAAAATGTCATAACGTTACATAGAATTACATCCGATATACAGCAGAGAATGAGGCCATTCAGCCCAACCAGTCCATGACAGCATTTGTGCTCTAGTCAAAGCTCCTGCTATCTTTCCCAATTTAAATCTATCATCATCACCCTCTATTCACTTCTCTCTCATATGCTTGTCTAGTTTTACCTTATATGTGTCTAGACTATTCATTTCAATTACTCCCTGTGGTGTTGAGTTCTACATTCTCATAGCTCTTTGGGTAATTTTTTTTCCTGAATTCCTTATTGGGTCTCTCGGTGACTATCTTGCATTGATGGTCACTAGTTATGTTTCTTCCCAAAGAGGAAACATTCTCTCTGTATCCACTCTACCAAAATCTTTCATCATTCTAAAGATCTCTGCTACATCACCCTTCAGCCATCATTTTTCAAGAGAAAAGAGACTAGCCTGTCAATTCTTTCATGACATGTATAACCATGTATTTCTGGTATCACCCTTGTAAATCTCTGTACCCTCTCTAGTGCCTCGAGATCATTTTGATAAGAAGGTGACCGGGCCTGCACACAGTAGTGTGATCTAACCAAGGTTTGATACAGGTTTAGCAGAACTTTCCTATTTTTAAACCTCTCCCTCTTGAAATAAAGCCCAGTTCTTGATTTGATATTTTCATGGCCTTGCTAACTTGTGGTGTAATGTTTAGTGATTAGTGTACTTGTACACTGAAATTCCTATCCCACCTCGACTTTCACCTTTAAAGAAATAAGTAACCTCCCTATTCTTCCTACCACAATGTACTACTTCACTTTTATCTGTGTTGAACTTCATTAGCCAATTATTTTTCCATTTTACAAGCTTATTAATGTCGTCCTATAATTTGTTGCAGTCCTCCTCAGTATTGACTATCCCTCCCAATTTGGTGTTACCCAGAAATTTAGAAGTTGTGCTTTTGCTCCCAATTTGCAAATTGATATTGTAAATTATGGACAGCAATGGTTCCAGCACTGATGCTTGTGGACCACTATTTCTCTGTTTCTGCCATTCTGATTTATCCACACTCTCTATTTCCTGTCATGAAGTCAGCTTGGAATCCATTCAGCCACTTGTCTCCTGATGCCACATTCTCTGAACTTATTCATTAGCTTATTCACAGAATCAGAGAATCCTACAGTGCAGAAGAGGCCCTTCGGACCATCAAGTCTGTACCAACGCATGGAAGGCCCTGACCTGCCCACCTAATCCCACTTGCCGACACTTGGCCCATAGCCTTGAATGTTACAGCGTACCAAGTACTCATCAGTTATTTTTTAAAGGATGTGAGGCATTCTGCCTCCTCCACCCTCTCAGGCAGTGCATTCCAGACGGTCATCATCCTCTGAGAAAAACGGGTTTTCCCCAAATTTGCCCCAAAGCTCCCATCCCTCACTTTTAACTTGTGTCCCCTTATAACTGACCCTTCAACTAAGGGGAACAGCTGCTCCCTATCCATCCTGTCCATGCCCTTCATAATCTTGAACACCTCAATCAGGTCACCCCTCAGTCTTCTCTGCTCCAGAGAATACAACTAAAGCCTATCTAACCTCTCTTTATAACTTAAAATGCTCCATCACGGGCAACATCCTGGTGAATCTCCTCTGCACCCCCTCCAGTGCGTTCATGTCCTTCCTCTAACGTGGCAACTAGAACCGTACACAGTACTCCAGCTGTGGCCTCACCAAAGTTCTATACAACTCCATCATGACCCCTTTGCTTTTGTAATCTATACCCTGATTGATAAAAGCGAGTGTGCCATATGCCTTTTTCACTACCGGATTAACCTGCCTTTCTGCCTTCAGGGATCTATGAACAAACACTCTAAGGTCCCTTTTTTCTTCGGAACTTCCCAGTGTCAGACCTTTCATAGTATACTTCCTTGTGGTGAACTTTATCGAAGGCCCTTTGAAAAACCAGATAAATGACATCTACTTACTCTGTTAATTCATCAAAGAAATCAATAGGGCTGGTCAAGCAATTTGAAATCCATGCTGACCTTACATTATTATACCTTTCATTTCTAGAGTTCTCTGCGTCACTTCTTTTGTAAGAATTCCATTATTTTCCTTACCACAATGTTAAGCTGACTGGTCTATAATTCCATGGACATGTTCTATCGCCAATTCCTTCCTCGCCACCTGCCCTCCAAAACCTGGCCCCCAACCGCTTCTCCCCATTCTCTGGGCTCTCCGGTGCCTTCCAGCCATAAAAGCCTGGAACCTGCCTTTCTTCAGATATCCATCACTCTCCATGCTCCTTCCTGCGCATCCGACCGTGCCCACTATTGAGTTCTGGTTCTGCCAAGACTATGAGAGCTGCTGGCCACTCAGATTGGCTAGCACCTCTTAAAGGTAGAATTTCCTCCCACGGAGGGGCAAATGTCCCACTCTCAGCCAGTTTAGTACACCAGCAGCATGTTACAGCTGCGGGGCAGGCCAACCTTCCTTCTAGGGGGCAGGCAGTCCACCTAAACACCCCGCCAACCCCCAACACCTCCACCCCCAACCCCCCATAAAATCCCACCCACTGGGCACGATTTTACCTGTTGTTTGCGCCACATTCCCGCTGCAGCGAGGTTGGAGAATTTGGTGCCCAGCCAAATCGCCATTCACCACGGCAGGATGAGAAAACCCTGCTGGCGTGAACAGTGGTAATATTCTGGCCACTTGTTTATTGCTGTACAGACATTTTAACTAATTTTTAATTGGATATCCTCTCATTTTGTGTCTGTCCATCTTCTGAATTCTGGTTCTATCTCACCCTTTATTCCCTGGCCATCAATGTCTTCCTTTACTTTATTATTTTGAATGTTTTCCTGCCCTGTTTTCTTTATATTTATGGTGTTCTCATTTCATGTCGAACCCTCCCCCCATCTACAAAATTAAAATGTTTTCCATTTGCTTATTTACCCCTTCGGCTTGGATACGGGCCCCCTTCTGCTTCAGGTGGAATGCATCCAATCAACTCCCTGTCCCAGAACTGTTACCAACTGTCCGAGGAAAAGGATTTTCTCTTTCCCACACCAAACACTTGTTCATTCACAGAATTGTTATGGCACTGAAGAAAGCCAAGAGCTGCACTGGTTCTTTGTTTGAAGTATTGTGAGCAGTTTTGGGTCCTGTATCTACGGAAGGATGTGCTAGCCTTGGAAAGAGTCCAGAGGAGGTTCACAAGAATGATCCCTGGAATGAAAAGCTTGTCGTAGGAGGAATGGTTGAGGACTCTGGGTCTGTATGCATTGGAGTTTAGAAGGATGAGGGTGGATCTTATTGAAACTTAAAGGATACTGCGAGGCCTGGATAGAGTGGATGTTTCCACTAGTAGAAAAAACTAGAACCAGAGGGGACAACCTCAGACTGAAGGGACGATCCTTTAAAACAGAGATGAGGAAGAATTTATTCAGCCAGAGAGTGTTGAATCTGTGGAACTCTTTGCCGCAGAAGGCTGTGAAGACCAGGTCATTGAGTATCTTTAAGACAAAGATAGGTTCTTGAATAATAAGCAGATCAGGGGTTATGGGGAAAAGGCAGGAGAATGGGATGAGAAAAATATCAGCCATGATTGAAAGGCGGAGCAGACTCGATGGGCCGAGTGGCCTAATTCTGCTCCTATGTCTTACGGTCTTATGGTCTTATTTGGACCATCATGGCTGCATTGGCTCTTCAAACAGACTGCATTTAAACTGAAGTTGGCACTTACCCATTCAAAGGTCTTTGCTGAAATAACTGCAATACCCCTAATGGAGATTATGGCTATGTGGATTCAAATTCACGTCTGCACAGAGACTGGAATCTTGGTTCAGCACCTAAGACCACTTGACCACACTCCCATATTCTCCTGACCTATCAATGTGCAATAATCCAGAAGTCCAGAGATAATAATTTGGAGATGTCCCAAAGAGCTCCTGTCAATACTCATTATCAATAAGTATTTTGACACTGAGCCACAGAAAGTAATAGCAATATACATCACCAAAAGCTTAGTTAAAGAGATATGTCTATAGATGATCTTAGAGGACTGAGAGATAGAGAGGTGGAGAGGTTTAGAGGGGGGGATTCCAGAGCTTGGGTCTGGGCAGCTCAAAGCATGGCTACCAAAGGTGGTGCAATTAAAGTTGGGGATGCGCAAGAGACTAGAATTGGAGGTGTGCAGACACCTGAAGAGCTGGGGGATATTGCAGAGAGTGCAAAGGTTGTGGCCATGGAGGTACTTAAAGCAATGACAAGGATTTTAGAATTGTAGCGTTACCAGACAGTGAACCAGAAAGCACAGGGGTGATGGGTAAACAAGACCTGAGGTACGGGCAGCAGAGGTTTGGATGAGCACAAGTTTGGATAGGGACATGCTGGAAGGCTGGTTCGGAGGACATTGTAATAGTTAAGTCTAGAAGTAAGAAGAGCATGGATTAAGGTTTCAGTAGCAGAGAGGCTGTGCTGGAACAGAGTTGGGTGATGTCCTGATGGCTAAAATAGGCAGTCTTAGTGATGGTGCAGATGTAAGTCAAAACTCAACTCAGAGTCAAACACAACCTCAAGATTGCCAGCTTCAACCAAGTGCCACCTATACCAATAAAAATACATCTTGTTCCACCATTGCCCAATCATACTTCACTTATATCTTACATTATTTCAGTATTTTAATATTTTAAGGATGTGATATTTTACTTCAATAGTCTGTCGCCTGACATTAATTACACCTGACTTAATTACAATAAAATGCCACCTTTATTGGTTGTATGCTGTCAATCATGTGCAACCTTCATGCAACAATGCTGTAGCGGCATGCCATCTAACTTCAATAACACACCATCATATTTTGATAATATGACAGGTAACCTAACACATCTTTCTGAGGTTTCATTTACTGGCATTTTTGACACATTTAATATTATGTCATTTTACTTGAACAGCAAGATATTTTTTTCTTTTTTTTCCCCCAATTTCTTTTATGACAACAGCTTTTCATGTCGGGATATGGTTCCATGGCCACTGGTAACCATAGAACCATAGAATCATAGAATGCCTACAATGTAGAAGGAGGCCATTGGCCTATCGAGTCTGCATCGACAACAATCCCACCCAGGCCCTATTCCCGTAACCCCACATATTTACCCTGCTAATTCCCCTGACACTGGGGTCAATTTAGCATGGCCAATCAACCTAACCCACACATCTTTGGACTGTGGAGGAAACTGGGGCACCCAGAGGAAACCCGCGCAGACACGGGGAGAATGTGCAAACTGCACACAGACTGTGACATGAGACTGGGATTGAACCCAGGTCCCTGGCACTGTGAGGCAGCAGTGCTAGCCACTGTGCCACCGTGCCGCCCAAACCTTCCATATGATCCAGATTTTATCACTTACAGGTTATGGAAACAGGAACATAGAAAATAGGTGCAGGAGTAGGCCATTCGGCCCTTCGAGCCCGTACCAACATTCAATATGATCAAGGTTGATCATGCACTTTCAGCATCCCACTTCTGCTTTCTCTCCATACCCCTTGATCCCTTTAGTCACTCGGGCCACGTCCAGCTCCCTCTTGAACATATCTAATGAATTGGCCCCAACACCTTTCTGTGTAGAGAATTCCACAGGTTCACAACTCTCTGAGTGAAGAAGTTCTTCCTCATCTCAGTCCTGAGTGGCTTACCCCTTATTCTTAGGCTGAGACCCCCTAGTTCTGCACTTCTCAACATCAGAAACATTCTTCCCGCATCTGGCTTGTCCAGTCCCATGAGGATTTTATATGTTTCTACGAGATCCCCTCTCATTCTTCTAAATTCCAGTGAGTACAAGCCCAGTCGATCCAGTCTCTCATCATATGTCAGTTCTGCCATTCCAGGAATCAGTCTGGTTAACTTTTGCTGGACTCCCTCAAGAGCAATAATGTCCTTCCTCAGATTAGGAGACTAAAACTGCACACAAACTCAAGGTGTGACCTTGCCAAGGTCCTGTATAGCTCCAGCAAGACATCCTTACTCCTTTACTCAAATCCTCTTGCTATGAAGACCAGCAATCCATTAGCTTTCCTCACCGCCTGTCAAAAGTAAAATGCCAACCTTCAGTGACTGTCCCACCATGACACCCAGGTCATGTTGCACTTCTCCTTTTCCTAAATTGCCACCATTCAGATAATAATCTTCTTTCCTGTTTTTGCCACCAAAGTGGATAACTTCGTATTTATCCACATTATATTGCATTTGCCAAGTATTTACCCACTCAGCCAGCCTGTCCAAATCATCCTGCAGCTTCTTAGCATCCTCCTCACAACACACACTGCCACCCAGTTTAGTGTCATCTGCAAATTTGGAGATATTGCATTCAATTCCTTCGTCCAAATCATTAATGTAAATTGTGAATAGCTGGGGTCCCAGCACTGAACCCTGCTGTATCCCACTAATCACTGCCTGCCACTCTGAAAAGGACCCGTTTATTCCCACTCTCTGCTTCCTGTCTGCCAACCAGTTCTCTATCCACGTCAATACATTACCCCCAATACCATGAGCTTTAATTTTGCTCATTGATCTCTTGTGTACGACCTTGCCAAAAGCCTTTTGAAAGTCCAGATGCACAACATCCATTGACTCACCCTTGTCCACTCTACTGGTCACATCCTCAAAAAATTCCAGAAGATTGTGAAGCACGATTTCCCTTTAGTGAATCCATGCTGACTTGGACCGATCCTGTCACTGCTTTCCAAATGCTCAATTATTACATCCTTAATAATTGACTCCAGCATTTTCCCCACCACCGATGTCAGGCTAACCGGTCTGTAATTCCCCATTTTCTCTCTCCCTCCTTTTTTAAAAAGTGGAGCTACATTAGCTACCCTCCAATCCACTGGAACTCTTCTAGAGTCGGTAGAATGCTGAAAAATGATTACCAATACTCCACTATTCCTAGGACCACTTCCTTGAGTACTCTGAGATGCAGAGCATCAGCCCCTGAGGACTTTATCGGTTTTATTTGTTCTTGCCCAATATTCACAGATCTACACATTCAACATGCATTTTGAATTGCTAACAAAAATAAGGTTTTAGCTTTAATAGTCGCTTAAAGATACTGTCAGGGCATGAACATGAAAAGTGCTAACCGAAGGTGATTAATTCCAACAACCGATTCCACTGATGATCTCAAGCATAGTAACCTATTTTCCAATCATAATACTTAATTTCTTCTTGAAATAATTTATTTACTTGGCTTCGATAGAAGGAGAATAAGAAATATTTGCATTTGCATTTATATAGTATCTTTCATGATCCCATAAGAACACACAAGAACACAAGAGTTAAGAGTAGGAGTAAGCCTTTGGATCCCTCGAGCCTGTTCCATTATTTGATAAGATCATGGCTGCATCTGTTTGAGGCCTCAACTCCACTTTTCCTTTCTGCCTCACGTAACCCTTGATTATCTTATCTATCAAAAATCTATCTAACTCAACCTTGAATATATTCAATGACCCAATGACTCTGATCTGACAAATTTATATGGCACTTTTCACCACCACTAGACATCATAAATCATTTTCCAGCCAATGAAGTACTTTGAACAGTTGGAACATAGGAAATGCAGGAACAAATTTCCACTCAGCAAATTCCCACAAACAGCAATGTGATAATGACCAGAAAATGTTTGCTTGATGTTGAATGAGGAATAATTATTGACCGGGGATAACTCGCTTGCCCTTCTTCAAAATAGTGCCACGGATCTTTCACGTCCGCCTGAGAGGGCAGACAGGATTAGGTGGCACAGTGGTTAGCACTGCTGCCTCACAGAGCCAGGGACCCGCGTTTGATTCCCGGCTTGGTTTACTGTCTGTGTGGAGTTTGCACGTTCTCCCATGTCTGCGTGGATTTCCCCCGGGTGCTCCGGTTTCCTCCCATAGTTCGAAAGACGCATTGGTTAGGTGCATTGGCCATGCTGAATTCTCCCTCAGTGTTCTGGCACTGGAGGGGGTGCAGAGGAGATTCACTAGGTTGATTCCGGAGTTGAGAGGGTTGGCTTATGAGGAGAGACTGAGTAAACTGGGGCTATACTCACTGGAATTCAGAAGAATGAGGGGAGATCTTAAAGAAACATATAAGATTATGAAGGGAACAGATAAGATAGAAGCAGGGAAGTTGTTTCCACTGGTGGGTGAAACTAGAACTAGGGGGCATAGCCTCAAAATAAGGGGAAGCAGATTTAGGACTGATTTGAGGAGGAACTTCTTCACACAAAGGATTGTGAATCTGTGGAATTCCCTGCCCAGTGAAGCAGTTGAGGCTACCTCATTGAATTTTTTTAAGGCAAGGATAGATACATTTTTGAACAGTAAAGGAGTTAAGGGTTATGGTGAGCGAGCGGTTAAGTGGAGCTAAGTCCACGAAAAGATCAGCTATGATCTTATTGAATGGCGGAGCAGGCTCAAGGGGCCAGATGGCCTACTCGTGCTCCTTGTTCTTATGTACCCGAACAGGCGCCAGAGTGTGGCGACTCGGGGATTTTCACAGTAGCTTCATTGCATTGTTAATGTAAGCGTACTTGTGACACTAATAAAAAATAAATAAATAATTAACCCCGTGCAACAACTCATCTGAAAGCTGGCACTTCTGACGGTGCAGCACTCACTTTGGGCTGTACCGGAGCGCCAGCCTTAATTTTTGTGCTCAAGTTATGGGACTTGAACTCAGAAGCATCTGGCTCAGATGTGAGAATGCTGCTGGCCACTCCCGGAAGTTTGACACCCTACCATTCCCTGCAGTGTATATGTAAGTAATTCCGGGACATTAATGTTTCAAAAAGAAATCAGAGAAAATTTGCGCCGAAATTTCCAATACACAGGTATACTGCCAGTTTTCAATGTTCCCCACCGACAGTGCAAATTAATAAAATCGCCTCTCTCACACTAATCTCACAACACTCACAAGTTGGGTGCGTCATGATTACAGAAAGAATATAGTTCATTCTATCTGATCCCAATGACCCTAAGCTCCAACCTTAGAAGATCATCCATTGCGCTGGTGAGTGTCTCTGCGAAAGGTATACTGCCCCTTCATAATCACTGAGCAGAGGCTACCAATTATTGCACCATTTTAATGGTGAACCTGACATTGCATTTTTTTGGTAACAATACAAGCACATTGCATCTTTGAACCTTTTGGAAACATGATTATTATGAAAATTATGCTGAGCTCCATTATGTTGCAACCCCATTCACAACAACACAATTTAATCTAAATATGAATCAAATTTTCTTTTATACTTTTAATTGAATTCACGGTCCATAATTTAAGGTTGTGGCTGTGCAATACACCTTTAAGAGGAACGGACTGCTTGCTGTAAAATCAAGGCTGACATATTCGTGGCAATGGAAGCTGTCTAAGAGCAAAGTAAAAATAATAGATTGCTAAGCCTTAAATAAAATTCAGCTGCAGGTCTGAGTAATCAATTTAAATTATTAACAGTTCATGCCTTTGCATTTTTCTGCTCTTTTCCATCTTCAGCTGATAATTAAACATTGCCAACCTGAGATAATAAAAACTTGACAATATTACGGTCTGTCTATATTTATTTGATTTTGTTCGCTTTAATGCACTCAGCGGATCTCAACACAAAAAAAACATCACGCCATACACAGCAGTCATATTTTATTCTGCATTTCCACAGTAAGCATAAAACTGCACCGCAGACTGAAAACGCAAACTCACCCAATCCCTTTGCTGGCTTTGCAGCATCCAGTTTTAGTTCAATCAATTTCTTACTTCTAATAAATAAATAATAATTGTTCAAAGTGTCCCTGAGGTCAGGTAAGCCTCCCGTGCTGACTTGAACAGTTTTGCCTGATATATTAAATTCCACAGATGGTTGCATCGACAAATAAAGTATGGTTGACTACCATCTGCATTACTGGTCCATTGGGCAATGCCCAAGCATCTATGGCAACGAATTCCTTCTTAACTCTCAGAATACGGCAACAAATAGAAATACAGCAAAGTCCAAGAGCTGGTCGCATCCTGAAGTAGAATTTTTTTCCCCCCCGAGGGAAGGGTTATATTCAAATCCATGTGGGACATGGTGCTGGACAGTTGTTATATTGGATCATCCACAGCTCAAGCCTGCTTAAACATGCCACGCTTGCTGTAATGCAATCTCAATAAATAGGCTTTTCAGATGTTTACCTTAAGTGCTTAAGTGCCAATGGTACAATAAATTATGGAAAATTATTGCTGATACTTTCACATCTTCACATCACTCATTTGCATATTTTGTCCTTTTTGA
Source organism: Mustelus asterias (assembly GCF_964213995.1). Taxonomy (NCBI): domain Eukaryota; kingdom Metazoa; phylum Chordata; class Chondrichthyes; order Carcharhiniformes; family Triakidae; genus Mustelus; species Mustelus asterias. The sequence goes on along the minus strand of NC_135801.1, from coordinate 141,550,684 downwards.
GCATAAAAATTGTAAAGTGCCGAATAACATTACTGTGATGACACTGCTCCTTTTACGTTTTAGTGGCATTAATTTTTTTTATGGTTGAGATGTTGCATGTGGAACACAGATATCTATTCAGATTCATCATTTCGCTTTTTAGTATGGTCCCTAGTGTTGAAAGCAGGCATGTTGGTGTTAGCACAATTTGTCCCCTATACCTGGTGGATTGTAAAACCAAAAAGTGAAGCAACAAATATAATTTAAAAAAACATAGGACTGAATTTCCAGGATGGTGAGCACTCGGTGCCTGTCATCTGGGGAGTCAGCGAGGAATACATTACCGCTGACTCTGCTAGGCCCACTGTCTTTCACGCTACAATGAGTATTGATTGGCTGCAGGCAGGAATTCTGTCCACACTTGGAGACTTGGCCGACAGCTCTCCAGCCCACTATCCAGGCACAGCGCTGCAGTGGCCAGAAGAGGTACTGCAGTACTGTGCCTGAGACTGAGGGGCCGATTTTACCAAATTGGCTCTAAGTGCCGGGTGCGGTCGTAAATCAGACCCGCGCCCGGCAGCCGTGCTCCAGCGCCCCCGTACGCCTTTTTTCGGTGTGGGTCCAGTGGGCGGGGCCGAGCTTATTTGCATCTGTCGGAGCACCGAACTGCATATGCGCAGTTCGAAGCCGCCAGCACTCAGCGCGCCCGAGCGCAAAAGTCAAAGGCAGCGCTGACAGCACTGCTGTCTGTGCTGACTTTGACTTTCCCTGGTGGGAGGGGGGGTGGGGGGGGTGCAGGGTAGGGGGGGGTGGGATGTGACGTCTCTTCCCTAGCGGGGGGGGGAGGCGGGGGGTAAGGGGGGGGTAGGGGGGGGATCTGACATCTCTTTCCTGAGGGGGGGTAGGGGGGGGATCTGACGTCTCTTCCCTGGGAGGTGGGGGGGGGATCTGACATCTCTTCCCTGAGGGGGGGGTAGGGGGGGGATGTGACATTGCTTCCAAGAGGGGGGAGGGGGCAGGGGGAGGATGTGACGTCTCTTCCCTGGGGGGGGGGGGTGGGGGGGATGTGACGTCACTTCCCTGGGGTGGGTGGATAGGGGGGGGATCTAACGTCTCTTCCCTGAGGGGAGGGGGTAGGGGGGGATGTGACATCTCTTCCCTGACATGGGGGGGAGGTGGGGGGTAGGAGGGGGATCTGACATATCTTCCCTGAAGGGGGGTAAGGGGGGTAGGGGGGATCTGATGTCTCTTCCCTGGGGGGGGGGGGGGGGGTAGGGGGTAGGGGGGATGTGATGTCTCTTCCCTGGGAAGAGACGTCACATCTCTCCCCTTATCCCCCCCTCAGGGAAGAGATGTCACATCCCCCCCCCTACCCCCGCCCCCTCAGGGAAGAGATGTCACATCCCCCCCTACCACCCCCCCCCCCCCCACTCAAGGAAGAGACGTCACATCCACCCCGCCTCCCCCCCCCCGCAGTGAAGAGACATCATCCTACCCATCCCCCGGAGCAAGGCCAGGATCCAGGACCGCAAGATGCTTTCGACGGATACCAGCGATCAAGGTAGATCGGGAGCCGGAGGGTCCGATCATGGTGGCGGGGGTACTGCTGGCGGGACCTGTGTCCCAGGGTGGTCCGATCGGGGGTGGGGGGGGTTGTGGGCTGCCGGGGTGATTCGCGGGGGCGGTCCGCGAAGGGTGGTCGGGGGCGATTCTGCGGTTCAGTTGCTCAGTTGAAGCCCTATCGGACTTGAATTCAGCAACACGGTAAATGCGCGGGTGCCAATCGAATCGGAGCCTCGTAAGTATTTTAGTATTTTTTTAATATTATGGAACTCCAGCATCTGCAATATTTTGCCTTTGCTGCAGCCTTTAAAAATTCTTAATGACAGGATTAGTATGTATAGAATCACCTGAAATAATCAGCGTGCATAATGCATTCGAAGTGGCAACTTGGTAATTGACTCCTATGGTAATGGCAAATGTTTGGTGTCACTTGCTGGGTATTGGCAGTAACCTGTGCCAAGCATGAATGGTACAAGTGGTGGAACATGTATTTACTTTCAGCAAGCTGTTGTACTTTGGTGCTTGGCACATAACAAATGTCCACTAAGTGCAATGTGGTAACAGACAGAGAAGAGTTCCCCCTACTTTGTTCGATAAATGCACAATTACTCTGAAAAATAACTCCTGCCACCTCGTATGCGAGTTTTCAATTTGCCAAATGACTTTACAGCCTCTGTGAAATTGTCATTTGTTTTTAATAGAACACTGTTAAGACCAGCCTTTCGGGTGGACCATAATCCCGTATATAAATGACATCCTTGCTGGTTCTATTAGTCATCTTGGGCGTTGAATCCACAAGCTAACAGATCAGCTAGTTTCCTCCTCCAAACTGTCCTGAATTGCTACTTTTCTCATCTGCCTCTTCCCCAGATACTTCATGAGTGCCTCACTGAAATATGAAGAGGAGTTTAAACTCTATCTGCTTCACCTTCAGCAATTGAAACACGATAGCACAAATTTCTACTCATATGTCAAGGTTTTTAAGAGAATTAGAGGATTTAATAGTGAAGATAGATTTATGGGGGGATGTTTTACAGGGGCAAAAGGGCCTCGGGCCTCAGCTGGTGAGACATGAAGGGATCCTCATTACCTCCTCCTGGGAGGACCCACTGGTATTACAAGCCAAGGGATGGCACGGTGCACAGTGGTTAGCATTGCTGCCTCACAGCACCAAGGGCCCGGGTTCAATTCCGGCCTCGGGTTATTGTCTGGGTGGAGTTTGTACATTCTCCCCGTGTCTGCGTGGGTTTCCTCCCACATTCCAAAGATGTGTGGGTTAGGTTGATCCTCGTGTCAGGGGATTAGCAGGGTAAATATGTGGGGTTATGGGGATAGGGCCTGGGTAGGATTGTGGTCAGTGTAGGCTCGATGGACCAAATGGCCTCCTTCTGCACTGTAGGCATTCTATAATTCTATGACATCACTGGCAGGATTCCAGAGGATCAGGATCCTGGGGGCAAGAAGTCTGGCCTTTGAGAGCTGCTGACAGCTCTTTTGCTCAGCAGTGCCACTGCGGGGGAGTGGGTGTGGGGGGGGAGGGTGGGGAGGCGGTGTTGCTGCAGGAAAGGCATGCACTCAAGTCTCAGATGTTGGCTTGGATCCCTGGACTCGGGTGAATGGTGGCAGGAAGGGTTTTGCAGGATGTGTGCCATGGGGGAAAGGGATGCAGGGAAGGCAGCAAGGGAAGAGAGTAGCTCTCAACGGCCCCTCCTTCCCAATGACAGGTCCCTTGATCAGGCACTGAATGCCTTTGAATGCCTTTCCCCCAGCCTGGGAGATCACATGTAACCTGCACAGGTTTGCTCAGTGTGCTCCCTGTGTGGCAACTGGTAAATCTGTTGCTGGGTTAATACCAAATTCTGCAGGATGAAGCCCTTAATTGGGCAGTAATTGGCAGTGAGGCAGGAAGGCAGTTCATTAGCCTTGTGGATAGATTCAGATTGACAGCTGGTAGTAAGCTTCAGTAATAAAGCTGGATTTTCCTGCCTGTCCATCATAACAGAATCATAGGAATATAGGAGCAGTGGTAGGCCATTTGGCCCATTGAGCCTGCTCCACCATTGATTTAGATCATAGCTGGTCATCCACCTCAATGCTACTTTCCCATGCTATCCCCATATCCCTTGATGTCATTGGATACTGTCTTGAACATGCTCAATGTTTGAGTTTTCACAGCCCTCTGGGGTAAAGAGTGATGATATTCCTCCTCTGAGTGATGATATTCCTCCTCATTTCAGTCTTAAATGGTCACGTTTTATCTTCATTTATCCACAAATATCCCCTTCCTCAATAAAGGGGGAGCCCAGCACATCAGTGCAAAGGACAAGGCTGAAGCAATTGCTGTCATCTTCAGCCAGAAGTGCTGAGACATTGATTAATGTTGTCCTCCACCTGAGGTCCCCAGCATCACAGATGCCAGTCTTCAGTCAATTTGATTCACTCCATATCATATCAACAAATGGCTGAAAGCATATGGATACAGTAAAGAGCCCTGACAACATTCTGGCAGCAGTACTCAAGACTTGTGCTGCAGAACTAGCCGTGCCCCTTGTCAAGCTGTTCTAGTTCAGCTTCAATGCTGGCACCTACCTGACAATGTGGAAAATTATCCAGGTCTAAAACTGCTGTCATGATGTGTCACACTCATCTCTCATTTTGTTATTTTCTTACATCCTCTGTGACTGCTGTTTGATGTCCATTGTCCAACAACGCCTAGGTCGACCCCTCTTTCTGCCCCCCTCCACTTTGTTCTCTAGAAGCTATGTAGCTTTTCAGCTCTGATCAAATGGCCAGAGAAATACCATAAAAAGCAGGACAAATCCAATCCAACTACCACACCATCTGTCTACGATCAACCATCAGCAAAGTGAGGAAACATGGACAAAGAAGCTGAATTTCAGAGGTGAGATGAGGGTCACTGCCCTTGACATCAAGGCAGCACTCAGCTGGGTATGGTATCAAGAAACTCAAGTAAATGGCAAAAGGAATTAGCATCTATAAGATGCACTACAGCAACTCACCAAGGCTCCCACTACATCACTTTCTAAACTTGCAAACTCTACCACCTAGAAGGATTAGGGCAGCAGACGTATGAGAACACCACCCCCTGCAGATTCTTCTTCAAGACATATACCATCCTGACTTAGAAATATTCCTTCACTGTTGATATCTATTCATAGTTTCAAAGACTATTTCCTCGGGTGGATGGGGCTATTACAAGGGGGCATAACTATAGGGTTCATGGTGGGAGATATAGGAAGGATATCAGAGGTAGGTTCTTTACGCAGAGAGTGGTTGGGGTGTGGAATGGACTGCCTGCAGTGATAGTGGAGTCAGACACTTTAGGAACATTTAAGCGGTTATTGGATAGGCACATGGAGCACACCAGGATGACAGGGAGTGGGATAGCTTGATCTTGGTTTCAGATAAAGCTCGGCACAACATCGTGGGACGAAGGGCCTGTTCTGTGCTGTACTGTTCTATGTTCTATGTTCTATGTTGCTGGATCCAAATCATAGATCCTGCAATTCCCCCCCTGAACAGCACTGTAAGTGTATCTACCACATGGGCTGCAGTGGTTCAAGAAGACAGCTCATCACCACCTTCTCAAGGACGATTAGAGATGGGCAGCAAATGCTGACATACCATGAACGAATAATTTTTCTTTTAAATCCATGAGTTGAGGGAAGCCGAGGCTATACGAACCAACAGTCAAAGAACAACGTAAAGACAGCTGGAAGTTGAAAGAGTGTGATCAAGAGAGGGAGAGAAGGGGACAGAGGAATTGAATATCCTGAAGGAGTCAGTTTCACCTAACTCTCCAGGCTGGAAATGGTGGATTTAGATTTTACACTTCATTCCAATGGAGAGTAAGGTGCATAGTTGTAGAAAACAGGGGATCAACCCAAATCTGCATATTTTACTGATGGGTTAGGTTAAAATATCCCTGGATATTTCCTCTTAGCTGGGTGGTAATCCCAAAACTTCCAGCACAGGCTGCACTCTAGGTTATCATGCGTGCTTTGCTGCAAAAAACATTTAAAAGGTACACATGCAAACAAATTGCCTGCAAACTCCAAAGACCTTGTGGGAACGATGCCACCAGGGTGTTCATTTTAATAAGAAATGAAGACAATATCCTGAGAAATAAATCAATATCCCAAAAAAAGTATCTCTAACAAGTCTTAGACTACACACGCCAAAAAACAAAATAATCACAATCCCAGTTAAGTTTGATCACACTCTATGGGTGGTTTGGGGGTTGCGGGATGGCGGGGGGTGGGGGGGGCGGGGGGAGGGGGGTTGGATTTGATGCCAATGAGATGAGATGGAAAGATTTGGAGGACGGTGGCAAGCCGCCAGTTTCATCGTGAACTACAGGAGAATTTCATTAAAGGATTATCTCTGAATCGCACCTCTAAATAATTAATGTTCAAATAAAGCAAATTCGATTGCAAATTGAACAAAAGATATTTCCGTGGAGACAACCCATTCCATTCTGTCAAACAGCGATAAGGCATTTGCATTGCGGAAGAAGTGTACACATTTTCCCCAGGGACCACTGGGTCCTCTTATACGTTCTTACCTTGATCTTGTAATATATAAAAAGGCTTTCCTCTCAAATATAAAATTCAACAATTGTTCGAAAAGACTGTCAGTGTTTGAGCACAGGTTCTGATCTTATTAAAGAATCTTCTTGCTCGTAAATTGCCTGTATTATGGAATCAATTTAAGTGGTTATCAGTTGAAAGCTTCTGACCAATCTTTAATACATGGAAGAAAATTGCAGGTCTGAATGTAATTGTTGCCAATTTTAGTCCGGCAGGGAGGCGAAGCTCTTCGCTTTACCCATACGAGCAGATAATCTGATACCCCATTCATAATCCATCCCTGACTTCACAAGTAGCGTTATAATGTAGTGGGGCAAATGCCTGGAGGCAGAGGCAAGTGAGCTATTTTTGCCATTGAGATAATCATTTTATTTGGTCAGCCAATACACTAAAGTCTTGGTCCACCAGTACAGCTTTTGGAATTGCTGGCCTGTATGTAAACCTTCTGCTAATGGCACAGAATATCAGTAACCAGAATGTTAATGTCACAAACACAAATGCTGCACATGGATGAATTCTTGTGTAGGCAAGAACGATTCAGTAAGGGGAGAACCATCACACACAACTATTTTGTTCTGAATCAGTTCTGCAGTATGGAACATAAAATTCCATTTTCAAGCACAAATACCCGAGAATAGCCTCCCTCCCAGCGGAGGACGTTGGAAAGCTAACACAGCTCATAAACTAACACAGCTCATAAACACAATCCATCAGTGGTATTGTGAATACAAAAATGCTTCACCCGGTCTAATAGCGTTTGAAATTTTGTCGTGCAATGTCAAGACCTGGTAAAGGATAAAGGATTACTCTGACGGCAAAATGATGTGCTTGAGCTTAGTGCTTTTCGGGTAATCTCAATGCCTTTTTAGCTGTTGACTGTATCATATGGAAATGGAGAAGTGTATTGGTGGTGAGCCAAACAATTTATGTCCGTCACCTCCTTGAAGATTCTGTAAAGGGGTGGTGATTGTTTTTTATTTAATATGTCTATCTAAAGTCCCAACAAATCAGTGAACAGAACATGATGCAAATCTCACACTGCAGACAAACTATCACTTTCATGTTAACTGTCTGCCACTTAACAGGTTGCTTTGCTCTCGCAGGGACTGGAGAGTAAAATTTGGTGCAGTATAAAATGGGCACCTGATCCAATCCTGTCAGGTGGATTAACTCATAAACACTCCAATGAATTCCGTCCTAATGTCGTCACTGCAACATAAATGAAATGAATGACAAGTTCATTTGGCAGGGGTGAAAATGTTCATGAGAACATTGATCATTGCTTTTGCCCTTTGAGCACTCCTGCCATACTGCCCTCCAGCCGACCTTTTCTTCCCCGCCACTCCAACCCTTTATCTTTGGCTCTGCATTTGCTTTGAAAGCTGTTCACATCTGTCATCTTCTGGTGAAAGATCGCAACCAGATAGATTTGAACTCTCGTTTCTCTCCCCATCTGATCAACTGAGTATTTCCAGCATTTTCTGTTTTTATCTATAATAGAGAGAGCTCTCAATGCTTTTACTGTGATACTTCCATCAGAACTCGGAGAACAAGTAGGCAGTACATTCGAAAATGTCAGTTTCCCTACGACTGCAATTGAGTGAGGTTCAGGATTTGGTGTTCCAGTTAATATGACGAGTTCACAATCCTCTGACCCAGAAAATTCAGCAAACTGTAACAGAATTAGGATTTGATCATCAAGATTTGCAATACTTTTCTTCAAATGCAAAATGGAGACATTTTGGCCGATCATCCGGGTGTCAGCTTTTTAAAAAGAACTGTCTAATTAGTCCCAATCTCGTAAGAAGAATTTTAAGATAGCACGCCATCAGGGCTCACCATCCCGAGAATCAGCACCTAATGTGCAGCCGCCATCTCTCAAACTACCATTGCCATTTAACACTCTCTTGAGTGTTGATTGGCAGCGGGCGGGACTTCCCACTGCTCTTGGAAGGAAGTTCCATCGTGGTTGGCCTACAACTCTACAACCCAGCCAGGTACAACACTGCAGCGATTAGGAGCGGCGCTGCAGTACTTTGAAACAAAAACAGAAAATGCTGGAAAATCTCAGCAGGTCTGACAGCATCTGTGGAGAGATAATAGAGCCAACATTTTGAGACTGGATGACCCTTCATCAGAGAACCCGCCAGCCTAAAAATTGAGGCTGAGTGGGATAAGGCCTTTAAATGGCCATTACATGGCCGCATAAGGACCTTAATAGGTGAACAGGTGGGTTTTCTCTTGAAGACCTGCTTGTCCAAGCATGAAATTGTGGCCAGTTTTGGGCGATTGGGTTTCCAGGGAATCCCTGTCCGTTCAATTTTACGTTCTCCCCCCCCCCATCGTACCTCAGAACCCACCTTGGGGGAGCTTAAAATTCTGCCCCCTGGTCATTCCCCATTGCTGTGGAAATGTCTCCTTTTCAAGCACGTATCCCATTCCCTTTTGAGGTTACCATTGAATTTGCTTCCACCTCCTCCCTTCCAGACAGTGTATTCCACTGCCAAGAGCAACAAGTTAAACATCATGGAGGAGCTCAATAACCACAGCCTGAACCTTGCACTTGTCAGACTCATGTAATTGGTGGGCCGAGAAGCAGATGGGAAATGCACGTCAGGTCATGACCCCCTGCCCCCCCCAATGTGATTTCATGCTAGCCGGACATTTAATTGACAGCAAGGATGAAACATGAGCTGAGAAAGTGTCATCGCTGCTGGGGGAGTGAGAGGGAAAGAAGATGGGTCTGAGGAAAAGGAGGGTACAGACAGGTGCTTCTAATAGGCTCCCTCACGGAGGCCAACTGTTGTGGACCTGTACAAGTTAAACATGATGAAAAATCTGTCTATTCTGCAGAACTCAGAAAACTTCAGTCCCCACTTATCTTTCCAAACTTTATTTCAGTCGGACATTTCATCCCATTCTGGATCGCGGTTGTAGTGAAAACCTGAAGGCCCCCTTGCCAATTAGCCCACCTGCCAACCGACCAAGTGGACGAGCCATGTAAAATTTATTTTGACTGACTCCTGAATGGGCTTAATTGGCCACTTAATTGACAGCCAGCATGCTTCTGACTCCCACAGGTGCTTACTGAGCAAAATGTGCAAGCGCACGATGATGTCAGGTTGCTCGTACACCCACTCAAACCACATAAAGTTCTGAGCCATGTTCCCATCCTCTGTCCTGCCCTCATGTTCATTCTGTCTTGTTGAAGGTTTGGATGTAGGCAGTAAATTTAGCATAACCTCGCCCTCTGTTATGAAGAGAAAAGCTGGGTATGTGAAAAAAAGGATTGGTGAAGACAAACATAGGTCCCTTCCAGTCAGAAACAGGGAAATTTATAAGAGGGATCAAAGAAGTGACTGACCAACCAAATACATACTTTGATTCTGGATTCACAAAGGAGGACACAAATAATGTGCCAGAAATGTTGGGGAACACAGGGTTTAGTGAGAGGGAGGAAGTGAAGGAGGTCAGTATTAGTAGGGAAATGGTGTGAGGGAAATTGATGGGATTGAAGGCCAATTAATCCTCAGGGCCTGGTAATCTACATCTCAGAGTACTTAAGGAAGTAGCCCTAGAAATAGTGGATGCATTGGTGTTCATCTTCCAAGATCCTTTAGTCTCTAGGACAGATCCCACAGATTGCAGAATAGCTAATGTAACTCCACTATTCAAAAAGGGAGGTGGAGAGAAAATAAGGAATTATAGACCAGTCAGTCTGACGTCGATTGTGGGGAAAATGCTGGAGTCTATTATAAAAGTTTTAAGAGCAGAGCACTTGGAAAATAGTGGCAGGATCAGACAGAATAGGCATGGTTTATGAAAGGGAAATCATGCTTGACAAATCTATTCAAATTCCTCGAGGGTGTAACTAGTAGAGTTGATGAGGGGAAGACAGTGGGTGTGGTTTATTTGGACTTTCAGAAGGCTTTCGACAAGGTTCCACATAAGAGATTAGCATATAAAATTAAAGCACATGGGATTGGGGGTAGTGTGTGGAGATGGATAGAAAACTGATTGGCAGACAGGAAACAGAATAGGAATAAACAGTTTTTTTTTCAAGTGCCAGGCAGTGACTAGTGGGGTACCACAGGGATCGGTGCTGAGACCCCAGCTATTCACAATGTATATTAATGATTTAGATGAGGGAATGAAATGTAATATCTCAAAATTTGCTGATAACACAAAGCTGGATGAGAGGGTGGAGCTGTGGAGAGGATGCAGAGATATTTCAGCGTGATTTGGACAAGTTGAGCGAGTGGGCAAATGCATGGCAGATGCAGTATAATATGGATAAATGTGAGATTATCCACTTTGATAGCAAAAATAGGAAGGCAGATTATTATCTGAATGGCTATAGATGGAGAGACAGCAATGTGCAACGAAACCTGGGTGTCCTTGTACACCAGTCGCTGAAGGTAGGCATGCAGGTGCAGCAGGCAGTGACAAAGTCAAATGATATGTAGACCTTCATAGTTAGAGCATTCGAGTCCAGGAACAGGGATGCTTTGTCACAGTTATACAGGGCCTTGGTGAGGCAATGCCTGGAATATTGTGTGCAGTTTTGGTCCTCTTATCTGAGGAAGGATGTTCATGCTCCAGAGGGAGTGCAGAGAGAGTTTATCTGACTGATTCCTGGGATGGCAGGACTGACCTATAAGGAGAGTTTGAGTCGGTTAGGATTATATTCACTGGAGTTCAGGAGAATGTGGGGGATCTCAAAGAAACCAAGAAAATTCTAACGGGACCAGACAGGGTAGATGCAGAAAGGATGTTCCCGATGGTGGGGTGTCCAGAACCAGGGTTCACAGTCTAAGAATATTTTTCAAGAAGGAGTTAGGCATAGCTCTTGGAGCTAAAGGGGACCAAAGGTATGGAGGGAAAGTGGGATCAGGTTAGTGAGTTGAATGATCAGCCATGATCAAACTGAATGGCAGAGCAGGCTCAAAGGGCTGAATGGTCTACTCCTGCTCCTATTTTTTCTATGTTACTAAGCTGCTTATAAAGCTGTTGCAGATATTATGCAAGGTTTTTCCAGTCGAGTTACGAGTTTAGGAAGTTACACTTGGAAATGACCCAATTCAAGATTATGAAAGGAATTAACAAAATGTATCCAAACAGCCACTCAAACAGTACAATCTTGTATTTGAAACTAATATATTCTTTTTAGTAGGTCTAAAACATTTTACATTTTTATTCTGACAACAAAGCACCTTTAAACTGCAATCATAGCCTCTATTGTCAGTCGTCATGGACCTTGCACATGTACAACACAAATTACTGATGACAAACCTCTAATAGGGTAGGAGCCCACAGCTGTTTTATTAATTGTGAGGGCAATGGTGAGTGGCAGAAGTGTAAACTGGCTGTTAAGTGTTTAGCGTGATGGGGAGCAACAAACAGATTGAAAATTATTGGTTACAGCCCAGAAGAAGGTCAAGATTAATGGTTGTTTTTTGGAGTGGAAGAAAGTTGGCTGTGGAGTTCACCAGGGGCTGGTATTGGGACCCTTGCACTTCCTATAAATAATAATGGCCTATACCTTGGTGTACAGGGCACATTTCAATGTTTGCAAATTATAGAAAACTTGAAAGCAGTGTGAATTGTGAGGAGGGTGGTGTCGAACTTCAAAGGACAAAGACAAACTGGAGTTAGTGGAAAAGTGGCAGATGAAATTAAAAGCATAGAAGTGTAAAGTGAATCATTTTAGTAGGAAGAACATGGAGAAACAATATAACATTAAGAGCATCGTTCTAAAGAGAATGCAGAAGCAGATGGACATACATGTGTATAAATGTACATAACTCATTGAATGGCACGACAGGTTAAGAGAATGGTTAATAAAGCAGATAGTACCCTAGGGTTTATTAATAGGGGTATAGAATACAAGATCAAGGAGATTATGTTGAATTTGTATAAGTCACCAGTACAGCCTCAGCTGGAGTATTGCATCCAGTTCTGGGTGCCACACTTAAGGAACGATGTGATAGGGCGGCATGGTGGTTAGCACTGCTGCCTCACAGCACCAGCGATCCGGGTTCAATTCCCGGCTTGGATCATTGTCTGTGCGGAGTCTGCAAGTTCTCCCTGTGTCTGCGTGGGTTTCCTCTGTTGCTCCGGTTTCCTCCCACAGTCCGAAAGATGTGCTGGTTAGGTACATTGGCCATGTTAAATTCTTCCTCAGTGTACCCGACAGACCAGGAGATTTTCACAGTAACTTCATTGCAGTGTTAATATAAGCCTACTTGTGACACTAATAAATAAACTTAAACTTAAAAAATAAACTCAACTTAAGGTATTTCAGCTAGTGCAAAAGAAAATTGAGAATTGTTCCAGGTATGAGGAAATTCAATTATGTAAATAAATTGGAAACGTTGGGACTGTTTTCCTTAGAGAAGAGAAGGCTGAGAGGTGATTTGATAGAGGGAGCAGCACAGTAGCACAGTGGGTATTACTGCTGCTTCACAGTGCCAGGGACCGGGTTCGATTCCCGGCTTGGGTCACTGTCTGTGTGGAGGTTGCACATTCTCCCCGTGTCTGCATGGGTTTCCTCCGGGTGCTCCGGTTTCCTCCCGCATTCTGAAAGACGTGCTGATTAGGTGCATTGACCCGAACTGGCGACGGACTGTGGTGACGAGGGGAATTTCGCAGTAACTTCATTGGAGTGTTAATGTAAGCCTTACTTGTGACTAATAAACTACTTTTATTTTAGGTGTTCAAATTCATGAGGGTCTGGACTGAGGAGAGAGGGAGAAACTGTTCCCACTGGTGGAACAGAGAATGAGAGGGCACAAATTTAAGGCTACTGGCAAAAGAAGCAATGGAGACATGAAGGGAAATCTTTCCACATCGCGAATTGTTTATCTGCCTGAGAGTGTGGTGGAGGCAGATTCAATTAAGGCATTCAAGAGGAATTGGATTATTATTTGAAAAGGAAGAGCATGTGGTGTTACAGGGAGAAAGTGGAGAATGCATTTGGTGAATTGCTCATTTGGAGAGCTGCCATAGACATGATGGGCTGAATGGCCTCCTTCTGTGCTAAGACAACTATGTGATTCTGATGCTGTGATTCAGCCCGTCATATCTGTGTTGGCTCTCTGCAAGAGCAATATTCCCCCACCGTTTTGCCCAGGTGCTGCAATATTTTTCTTTTCAGATAATTATCCAATTCTCTTAGGAAAGCCTCATTTGAATCTACCTCCACCACAAAGTTGGTAGTGTACATGTCTCTGAGCCATAAAATCATGTTGATCTGTTCCTTAATTCCATTTATTCACCTTGGTTCAATAATCCTTAATACATTTGCCAAACAAAAAGCTACCCATTTTAGGTTTGAAATCACAATTGACCTATCCGCAACACTCTTTTGGTTTAAAAAAAAAGTGAACATAAAATATTTAGTGGTAGTATTCAAAGAAGACCAGGGAAATTCTCCTCGTGTTCTGGCCAAGATTGTGTGATAATCAGAAAAAACAGGAGAGGAAAGAGAGAAAGTAATAGGAACAGAAAAGTAGGTGAGGGAGGGAGAGAGGGAAAGAGGATGAAAGAGCAAGAAGCCATGCCCTAATGGCTCACCCATGTATGGGAAAGCAAGTGGGTGGATAGGGCTACATCCCATCCTGCCCACCTCCACCAGGATTTTATGAATGGTTGTAGAAATACTGGGGGAACCATCTAATCAGTGCCCAAATGAGGACGTTAGGTGTGAATAGATGCTTATTAAAGGCCTCATCCCACTACTACTCAGATTTAATGGGCAGCAGGGGAGGCCTGTGCCCAACATGCAGCCCAATAAGTTTAACCCTGTGGCTTGTTGTCCAGTGAAAGGTAGGTAGAGTGGGGCAGTGGGGTGTCGGTGCCTGCTTTCCGGGGACCCCTAGCACCAATTAGAGACCCTCTCCCTCCAAGAGTTGTTCCTCCCAGTGCCCATCCTTTTCCCCACCGTACCCAGTCCAACATGCCCCACCCATCCACAGATCCCAAACTTCCTCCATCCCTGATGGTAGTGCAGTACTGTAGAGTTGCCAGTCTCCATTTGACCAACAGTTATGTGAGGCAACGTGTCCTCCTTGGAAATGGTGAAGATCTCACCATTGAAATATTCAAGTGAGTTGGCCAATCAGAGATGGGGGTTCACCTTAGACATTTACTTTGGGGCATAGGAACCTGCCTCCAGCATCATATTTCTGGCTTACAGTCTGCCATTCCATAGAATTTTGATGAGTGGTCCAAGAAATATTTCCATACATGAGAATGTCTATCGATGATGATTTATATTTGCAACCATTTCTGGTTAGGTATGGCATGCTGTTTATAAAACTTACCACAGTTTGTCGACTGAATAACAAGACCCCGAATAGGGTTTTGTTTCTGAAACTCAGGAAAAAGTTGCTTGGTGAAATAATTCTTGTTTTTCTTATTTCTTTTCAAATTGGATGAGGCACTGACTCATACAGAGGAATGATCTTTGCATTTGTATTTATTTAAGGAGTAATTCGCTCACCAATTTATGTAGTATTCTAGAGGATATTGAAATCTGTATGGCGAAAGTAGCTGGTAATTTAAGGAGATTTAATTTTGCCTGGCCCTTTCTCTGGCATGCTGTATGAGACAAGGGTGGAAATATTGTGGGTTGCCAATTATTAACGTGGAAGAATCACTAAACACTTGTGAGATGGTGCATGACTAGAATCAGACAAAGGTGACATCTCTATTTAAGAAGGGTGAACAGACATCTGAAGTCCTCTTAGGCTAGCACTCTTTGAAGATGAAATTATGGAATTGCTTTCAAGAGGCTGGATGAAGGCAGGCCAGTACAACAATAATTAGATAAGGAACAGCCAACATTGAGTTAGGAGGTGAAAAATCTCCCTGAAACACCTCCCTTAGTGTTTTGTGGCTGTTACAATTAAGTCGGTAATGAAACTCCTTATGATATCACTTATTTATGCATTCAGAATTTTTTTAGCAAATGAACGGCTTTCATGTAAACTGTAAACCAGAGCAATCCATGGTACATTAAAATAATAAACTGAACTCTGGCCATTCATACTCCACTACCACTGCCAGCGAGAATGAGAAAATTTGGCACTCAGCCAAATCTCCGTTCACTGCAGTGGGACCGGAGAATTCCAGCTGTGGGCGAGGTCAGAGAATCCTGACTGGTAAAAGTGCAAATTCAGCAGAGCAAAGTTTTAGGTGCAGTCCCAAGAGAGTTAGTGAGGTAGGAATATATCTCAGATGCTGCCACTAAGCAGGAGGTTTTGGTAGATCGGCCAATATAGGTGGCATGGTGGCACCATGGTTAGCACTGCTGCCTTACCACGCCAGGGACCCAGGTTCAATTCCAGCCTCGGGTCACTGTCTGTGCGGAGTTTGCACTTTCTCCCCGTGTCTGCATGGGTTTCCTCTGGGTGCTGCGGTTTCCTCCCACAGTCCAAAGATGAGCGGGTTAGGTTAATTGGCCATACTAAATTGCCACTTAGTGTCAGGGGATTAGCAGGGTTACGGGAATAGGGCTTGGGTGGGATCGTGGTCGGTTCAGACTCAATGGGCCGAATGGCCTCCTTCTGCACTGTCGGGATTCTATGATTCCATGATATACTCAGCCCCGATATTCAGTTTCATTGCAGTGAATGGATTTAAATATTGTGGGTAAATGTTTTGATCCTGCTCGCCATGGGAATTGTCACGGGCGGGACAGAAAATTTGATGGACAATTTAAAGGTCCATTGATCTTGGATGTGAATTTCCAGTCTCCATGACCAGAAAGGTGGCTGATCCATCTTACGCAACCACCTAAGATGAGTTGCTGCTCCAGTGCTGGGACTAATATTACGTCAAAACTAGTGCAATTCTCTGATGATACAAATGTAGGGAAAACAAGCAAGGGTACAGCAAAGGTTTTACAAAAAGACTTGAGATCAGTTATACAATTGGAAAGATAAATTACAACATAATTTAGCACTGAAAAATATAAATATTATACATAAGGAAGCATGAATGTGTATGCATTATGTATAAATTATAACCAAATTAACATAAGAAGGCTGTGAGAAAAAGGCCTGGAAGTCTGAGTAAAGACTTTACTTGCAATGTTTAACCAATGTGTAGCAGCAATTAAAAGAGCTAACAAGCTCATGGGAAAGCTATTCAGAACTGTGAAGAACAAGTTTACAGATGTTATACAGAGGCTTTACAATTCACAAAGATCAACAAGGTTGACCCCAAGCGTAACAGTGTGAACAGCAGAGGGGAAAGTGCAAAGAATATTAAAATAAAATAAATACAAATTCTGGCTGGGATTTTCTGCTTTGGTGAAATCCCGATGCACCGCAGTCAGTTCACCCATGTTGCTCGCTCACCCCTGACCCAGGCTGATTAGCTGAGTTCAGGCGTTTTTCTGACCCTAGGTATCCTCTCAAGCGCCAGATAGCTGGGATGGGGGGGAGAGGGGGGGAAAGGAGAGTGGAGGGGAGGGAACGTGGTGGGGGGTGGGGTGGTTGGAGGATTAGTATAACAATCTGCAAGTGACTGACAATGTCAAGTAACTGGCGGCACGGTGGCACAGTGGTTAGCACTGCTGCTTCACAGTGCCAGGGAACCGGGTTTGATTCCCGGTTTGGGTCACTGTGCGGAGTCTGCACGTTCTCCCTGTGTCTGCGTGGGTTTGCTCCAGGTGCTCCGGTTTCCTCCCACAGACCGAAAGTCATGCTGATTAGGTGCATTGGCCATGCTAAATTCTCCCTCAGTGTACCCGAACAGGCGCCGGAGTGTGGCGACTAGGGGATTTTCACAGTAACTTCATTGCAGTGTTAATGTAAGCCCACTTGTGACTAATAAATAAATAACTGAAAAACTCAGAACTTCCCAAAGGCAAACAAGGGCCTGAATTTTGGCATTGTGTAGAGCCCGAGTGTCACGGTTGGCAGTGCTCCTGCCTCTGAGCGTTAGGGCCCAAGGTTCGAGTTCAGGAACCTAGCCACTGGTGCAATCATGCTTTCTTATATCAGTACACAGCCTATATTTGCTGAGCATTTCCAGAATTTTCTGTTTTCGTCTTTCAGATGAGGCATTAAGCCGAGGTCCCATCTGTCCTCTCAAGTGGACGTAAAAGATCCTATGACACTATTTCAAATAAATATTCATTCAACATTTATTCCTCAATCAAAATCAGAAAAAATGATTATCTGATCATTATCGTATGGCTGAATATGGGAGCTCGCTGTGAGCAAATTGGCTGCCAATTTCCTACATCACAACAGTGACTATATTTCAGAAAGCTCCTCATTTGCTGTCAAATACTCAGAGATGTCTTGTAATCATGTGAGGTGTTTATAAATGCAAGTCTTTCGATTTTTAAAATTCAGATTTCCAGTTTTCTCAGTATTTTCCTCTTCTGTTAGAGAGTACATATTGGGTGATTGGCATACCACTCTCACACATCCATCCATATGCCACCCACACTGGGGTGGACATGGTATATGATCCTGTCAGTTCCTGTGAAAATTCATGGAAGTGATAAAGGACAGAAGCCACCAGGCAGGCTCCTGAACACCTTTCCACAATTCCACGGGAATTGATCTGAGAATTCTGCCCCCTCACTTCAAGCTACATCGAGAAAGTAGGACCAAACAATATAAGGAGGGATAAGTCTTTTATTGGCAATAAAAACGGGTGATAAATATCTGAAAAAGTGGCCAAAATGAGGCCAAAAACCGTTGGGTTATTCAAAATGCAACCAGATGCCATGAAAGACGAGTTAATGTGTGAGAGCGATGAGCTTCAGTACACTGAGTGAACTTTTCTCAGCCCTGACTTCTGTTCTTATGCTCCTATAATGACAGATTGATTATTGTCAATGAGTGACTTTATTACAGTC
Organism: Mustelus asterias; assembly: GCF_964213995.1. Taxonomy (NCBI): domain Eukaryota; kingdom Metazoa; phylum Chordata; class Chondrichthyes; order Carcharhiniformes; family Triakidae; genus Mustelus; species Mustelus asterias. The sequence goes on along the minus strand of NC_135801.1, from coordinate 141,532,651 downwards.
TACTTTGTCTCAGTGTATGCCTTGTAAGTATTTAGATTTTCCCCTAAGTACGTAATTATTGGAAATTGCTTCTATCTGAGTATCATATCTGTTGACTACTAAATATTTTTCAACCTCACCAACCGATATTTATGACTTTACAATTGGACAACCTTAACGAGAGGTTAACATCTTTTACGGAAAACCTCAAACTGATTAAATAAAAAGTTGAGTTTGGTTTTCTCCCAAGGTATAATGGAGTTCCTCGTGAATTCATTGCATCATTATAGTCATAACATTTATAGCACAGAAGGAGGCCATTCAACCCATCATGCCTGTGTTGGCTGAAAAAGAACTGTTCAGCCTCATTTCACTTTCCAGCTCTTCGACCATAGCCATTGAGGTTGAGGCATTTCAAGCAATGACTCCCTGATCCCCACTATGCTCCGAGGGGTTAGATCTTCCCTCAATTTCCCCTCTAATCCTTCTACCAATTCCTTTAAATCTTTGCTCCTGTTATTGATCTCACTGCTCTGAGAAATAGTCCTTCCTCTCAATTCTGCCTATTGCCCTCACATAATTCTATGCACTCGATTAAATCATGCCACAGCCTCCTCTGTTACAAAGAAAACAATCTTTCCTGTCCATCCAATCTCTCGTCATGGTTAAATTTCCCCATTTCTGACAACATCCTCGTAAATCTCATCTGCACCCTCTGTAATGTGATCAGAACCTTCCTGTAACACAGTGACTAGAACTGCAGGCAGCACTTTAGCTGTGGTCTAACAAGTCATTTAAACAGTTCTTGTATAATCTCATTTACCTTTTATTAGCTGAGATGTAGAGCATAGAAAAGAATTCTGTATGGCTTCTTACCCACCTTACCTGCCTGCCCTACTATTTTCCTACCTTAGGGATCTGTTAACAAGCATGCCGGGGTCCCTATAGTTTTCAGTAACCATTTATTATGTATTCCTTGTTATGTCTGCCTTCCCCAAATGTACTCCCTTCACTTCTTCGATTGGAATCCCATTTTCCACTTTTCTGCCCACCTGCCAGTTTATTGTTATCTTCCTTCAGTCTACAACTTTCTTCCTCTCGACTGTTCCTTATTACTCTGTGCCTTTCTAAATAATTTTAACACTGCCTCTCAGGATTGTGTCCAATAATTTGCCCACTACCAAGGTTAGAGTAATTAGCTTGTAATTATTGGGTATATCCTTTACGCCCTGTTTAAACAACAGCACAATTTCAGGTGTCCTCTAGCTCTCCATTCTTGTAGCCAGAGCATCCATTAATTCCTCCCTTTTCTTCCCTTAAAAGAAAAAATATTCCAACACTTTTCATCTGGGTCTGAGGCTAATCCCCTTAATAATTCCTCTCTCACTTTGCTTATCCCTTCCAATACTTCGGACTCCACTTTCTTAACTACAATGTCTGCATTGTCCCTTTCTTTTTAATTTATTCTTTAAGAACCATACCCACACACTGTTTTCTATTTGGTCTCTAACGTGTTCCCCTCTTTCCATTAGTTTATCCCCTTGTTCATTAAGTATTTATAAAACAGCCCTGGGTTTTCAATGATCTTATATGTCAATTTTTGTCCTGCTTTCTCTTTGCTTTCCTAATTTCAGTTTTTAATTTCATCCCTGCTTTCTGCAGATTGAGTTCTCTGCATCAGTATTTTTTGTCTTAACCTACTCTGTATGCTTTTTGACACAGTAAGAAGTTTAACAACACCAGGTTAAAGTCCAACAGGTTTATTTGGTAGCAAAAGCCACACAAGCTTTCGGAGCTCTAAGCCCCTTCTTCAGGTGAGTGGGAATTCTCACTCACCTGAAGAAGGGGCTTAGAGCTCCGAAAGCTTGTGTGGCTTTTGCTACCAAATAAACCTGTTGGACTTTAACCTGGTGTTGTTAAACTTCTTACTATGTTTACCCCAGTCCAACGCCGGCATCTCCACATCATGCTTTTTGACATTCAGGAATAGATTTGGAAGTCCGACCCTGTTTGTGAGAACATATTTGTTCTGAAGCTTCTCTATCTCCTTCTTGAATTCCTATCACTAACTCTGACATCTTAAGAAGTATCATATGGCTAGAATCAAAAAATCATACTTTGTATATGGCTCTAAGAACAGCACAGTTCTGATTTTGAGCTGCACTTCATCAATCTTTGGCATTGACTAAGTCTTCTATATGGAGCATATGAGTCAGGTAAGTGACAAGTCAGAACAACTTGGCCAATGGTATTCGTGTCAACTCTTTGTTCTAGCAAATGCAAAACTATTCCCTCTACCCTGTTCATTTCCCACAGTATCTCCCTCTCAATACTGCAGTCATTTCTATTCAAATTTCATAATTTGGCCCAAAAGCTCTTGGGTCCAGTAGACTAGTTTCCAGACGTCTGGCAGTAGTGAGAGAGCATATAATAATGTAATGTAAACAAGGGGAGTCCATCAAATGACGGAGTTCTGAATACCCATCCCATCCACCTAGCCACCTCAGAGCCCTTGCCAACATATCCACCCTACCTACTTACCTACCTACCCATTCACTCACTCATTCATCCACTCACCTATTCAATAATTTATTCACCAACATTCAGACTGGACATTTAAACTTATCATACAGCAGCTGATGCTGTGAAAAGGGGGCTTATGCTGTCTTCCCCCAACTCTACTCCACTCCTGATGGACATTGCGCGGCACATTTCTGGGAAAACCAGGCTCAGCAAGTCCTGGAAGAAATGCTCAGTAGTGTCGGGTTTGGCGACCTTTTCAACAAAGTGGCAATCCAGCTATCATTGCCACTGCTCGGCAGATCTGGCTGGACAAGGAGTCTAACATTTCCTGGATAATTATCCAGGTAAGTATCACATAACTGTCCACAGTCTCTGACTCTGGATCAGGCTCAGAGACATTCGCAGGAAGTCCCATGGAATGGAGAATTCCTGCACAATTCCCACAAGGACTTTCACAAGGTCCTGATGTGCATCTTTGGTTGTATGCCCGGTCTCTGGAAATCCGGAGACCGGAAGGAGTCTGGGTACATTGTAATTCTCCTTTCATATGGAGAGCAGGTGGGGATAGGGGATGATGAGAGGGAGAGAGATTAAGGGGATTTAATCTGTGCTATACTTATCAAAATCACAAATCTGTTCATTAAAGAAGCTGCTCTGTGGTGATGCTATACATACTACAAAAAGGAAACCTTTGCCAGAGGAGTATTAACTTTGAAACAAATAGATAATTCAAAAGGGAAGATAGACAATGATAGTTTAATCAGAGTAGGGGCATATTCTTGAAAGCAACTAGGTATTATATTAAAACAGGTCCTTCCCTGCCCAATACCTCCACTCATGGCCACCAAGTTTCTGTTCCCAGCAGTTCTTGCAAGTAAAACTTACCTTCAGACTTTCTTCAGCAATGGAGATTTCCAAAATAAAGTCAGACTACCACAACATCAATTACTTATTCTGTTGCAGCAGCAAAGTGAGATTCCAATATGTATTAACATGGCAGCCTCCTAATTAAGGTCCAAATAGATGGAAGACCCTTCACATTGGCGGAAATTTGAGCGTTGAAGCCCATGGTGAGTACAGAGAATCTGAGTCACACTCTGGCCCCCAGTCACAGAGATAGCAGCACTGAGGAAAGCTTTAGGGGAATTTCAGAAATGCAATAAGCCAATTCATGGGTAAGTTTTATTTGGGACTTCTTATTTTCATGGTTATTATTTTAATTATTTTAATATCTAGGGATGGCACGATGACATAGTGCTTAGCACCGCTGCCTCACAGTTCCAGGGACTTGGGTTCAATTCCAACCTCGGGTGACTGTCTTTGTGGCGTTTGCACATTCTCCCCATGTCTGCATGGGTTTCCTCTGGGTGCTTCGGTTTCCTCCCACACTCCAAAAATGTGCAGGTTAGGTAGATTGGCTATGCCAAATTGTCTCTGTGTCCCAAGATGTATAGGTCAGATGGATTAGCCATGGGAAATGTGTTGGGTTGCGGGGATAGGACAGGGCAGAGGGCCTAAGATAATCCATCAGAGAGTCGGTGCAGACTCGATGTACCAAATGGCCTCTTCTACACTGTAGGGATTCTATATAGTCATTGACTCAATAACTGAAATGACCACTGAAAGATGTTGGAATTTAATTTGCTACTTGTCCTATAATAAAAAAAACATTTAATTGCAAGGCTAAACTGCTTTGGAATGGCTCTGATGATTAATTTGCTATTTCTAAAATATTCACAGCAACCCTGACATTGGTAGCAGCACTTTGATGTTAATGAGGCAGCACTGGTGATGTGTATACTTTAAATCTGCAATGTAAATGAAGAAAGTTCTAGGGAAAATGGGCTTCCAAGGCAACCAGAAACTACTTTCATTTCAGGCCTCTCCGCATAATATAGACAAGATGCTAAATTTCATTCTATTTAACCTCATCATAAAGCAGGTAACAAGTGAGTGACAGTGCACATCACACTGTACATCCATATCACAAAAAGACATTCAAAGCAAATATGATTTGTGCATTGCAACCAATCCAAAAAACCAGAGATTATTATTGTTTTGAAAGTTGCAATTGTCTTCTGAAGGAAAATGTTTTACCGGTAACAAGAATTTAATTTCCTCACCCGTGGCCTGTCCAATGTGAGAAGGTTTACTTTTTATTTTTGTAAGGTGTAAATTACTAAGGTTGCCATAGAGAATCCCTGGCTTTAGGCAAATGTGCAGTGATAGCCTGAACAGCTGTGCAATGCAGAGTACATGCTGTGTTTAGAATGGATGGCTACCATTTATGCAAAAAGCTCAGACAGCAGGAGCCATGTTCCTCCCACCACGGTCAGCAGCTTCTGCTAATACATCTTTATGGCCAACTTCACTACCATCTGTCCATGCTCTTTCACATAGACTGCCAGGGAGCTGGAATAGAGATTTATGTGCTTTGAGTAACTGTGTTTCAACAAGAAGATAGTCAGAAACATTCTCTCTTTCTTCTTGCTTTCTTTCTCTTTTTCTTTCATTCCACTTGTGGTGTGAGGCATTGTTTTTTTCGGTTGCTGGTCATTTGAACCAATTTCAGCTTCAGGATAAATACTATTTGATTTTTTTTCCCCAGTCAAAACCAATGGCTCCATCTTACCCTACCAATATTTGACATTCCACCTGGTCTTTGATTTGGCAAAAGTTAGCACCCACAATATTACTTCTGGTCGATTTCAACAGCAGGAGAAAATTTGTGATTCCCAGCTGGGGGTGGGGGTTGGGTGTGAGGGGGGGGAGGGGGGGGCGGTGGCAGGATGCGGGGGGCAAGCTTCTGTTTCTGATCATGTCTTGGGTTGCTACCTGTGCCACCCATACGGCATTCACCATTAATATAATTGAGCAAACCCATACAGGCTGCACAGATAGCAAGCTGCATGCTGTCTGCTCCTATGGAATCAACGTAAACTGTGTAACTGACCTACATTGGTCCTGGTCTCAATTTTGAAATCCTCAAAAAAAATTCCTCCCCCAAATCCCTCAACCGCAAATATCCCTGTACTCTCCTCCAACCCTCCCGAAACCTCGGAGTTCCTCCAATTCTGGCTTCTTGTGCAGCCCCAATTTTAATCATTCCATTATTGGCAGCCGAGCTGCCGATAGCTGCTTAGTCCCTAAGCTCTGGAATTCCTTCCCTAAAATTCTCCAATTCGCCAGCTCACGTTCCTCCTTTAAGATGCTTCTTGAGCCTATTCCTTTCACCAAGCTTTTGCCGTTTTCAATTTTTAAAAGGTGTTTTGGTAATGCTCCTACGAAGCATCTCATGGGACTTTTCTGTGCTAAAGGTGCTATATAAACGCAAGTTGTTGCTGCAAAGCTAGATTCAACATATGAAGTGTTAAATCTCAAAGCTGCGTGGAGCATTTTCTCTTGCACCTGTAATCTACAGGCTGGGACCAGGTTTGTTAGAATGGTGATTTGAAGTGCTAATTAGACATTCTAGGTGAAGCTCATTATGCGCAATCTCAAACATTTCAGGCTATCGTGAGAAGACAGCTCTTTGTGACACCTGAAATTCCAGATGTCATTTGGTTGCACAGTGGAAAGCTTAGCTAAAGCAGACAAATGGGATTGACAGACTGGGAGCCCCATCTCACAAATTTAAGGGGGACTATTCCCAGCTCTGTCGCTCTGTCCCTCTACATTGAGGGATGGTAATTATATTGTTCATGCTTTTTAATAACTGAGAAGGTAAACACATTGATGCCTCTCATTGTGAAAAATTAATACTGCCCCTTAGCTTGTCAATCTGTCGTTTGTCAACAACACAGAATGTGTGTGGCAGCACGTCTGATATTTCAGTAACTGGGCTCCATAGTCAGGGATCACTGCTTCGATCTCGGAATCAGGCTATAGTTGAATAACTGTTGGGGCAGGGAAGTGTACACTCCGTGTTATCAGGCCCGTGAGGTTCTCTGCAGAACCAGCGATGCTGAACCTGAACTCTCTTGCATAAAAACCTGAAAATTGTGACACCACAGGCTATATTCAGTGGAGCAGAAATGCTGTTTCCCAACCTGCCTGCAATGATGGCACGTAAGGCAATGTAGTCCTGTGTGTTATCCATAATGTCAAAATCATCCCTGTATGCTGCACAGGCGTGTGCTTAATGCCTCCAAGAAAAAGAACGTTGGCACACCAGGGCTAATTTTGTAAATGCCTCATCCTATCAGCTGGGGAGCATCTCATAAAATCATACAGTGCAGAAGAAAGCCATTCAGCCCTTTATACCTATGTCAGCTCTTTGCAAGCCTCATCCAATAAATTCTTCTCCTTTGTTCTTTCCCCATAGCCCCGCAAGTTTTTTCCCCCCCATCAAGTATATGTCCAATTCTCATTCAAAAGTAAATCTTCAATTTACTTCCATTCTTCTGTTAGACACTGCACTCCAGATCACAGCAACTGGCTCCGTCAAAAAAAATCCTCATCTTTTCTCAGTTACTTTTTAGCCAGTTATCCTAAATCTGTGACCTCTTGTCACCAATTGCTTGTGTAGAAACAGTTTCTCCCTACTTCTAGAATATCTCTATTACATCTCTCCTGAACTGTTTTGCTCTATGGAGAACAATCCCCAAATTTCTAATTTCCCTCCATTATCATCCCTGGTATGATGCCAATAAATCTCCCACACATATTCTCCAAGGTCTTGACATTCTCCCTGAAGTGTAGTGCCCAGAACTAAATAAATACTTCAGCTGAGGCTTAATCAATGATTTAATAAGGTCTGTCATAACTTCCTTTGAGGTTGTATTCTATGGCTATACTTATGAAGCCAAGTAAATTGTTTGCCTTTGTAACTGCTTCTCCTCACACCTTCAAAGCTTTGCCCACATAAACCTCATCATCTCTCTGTTCCCGCACATCCTTTAAAATTATACCATTTGGTTATGTCTCCCCAGGTCTTCCTTTATCAATCTTTGCTGCATTATGATTTTAACTGTCATATGTCTACCCAATTCAACACCAGTTTGTCAATGTTCTCCTTTGTCTCTCACTATCCACTTTATTTACTAAATTTCCAGGTTTTGTTACATCTGCAAACTTTGAAGTGATGTCCTGAGTACCCAAGTCCAGTCACATTTTTGCAGTTTGTCTGGATCAAGATCTCTTGGGTACACATGTCTAATTTCCAGCAATTAAATTCAGGATTATTCGCATGCTCCAACCCGTCCTTTCCTACAATGCCAAAAGCAGAGTTTACATTCTTGATGAAGGGTAAACACACAAAGTTCACATCGAAACATAGAAGATAGGAGCAGGAGGAGGTCATTTGGCCCTATGAGCCTGCTCCGCTATTCATCACGATCATGGCTGATTGTCCAACTCAATCACCTAATTTTGCTTTCTCCCCATAAGCTTTGGTCTCATTCATCCCAAGAGCTATATCCAGCCACCTCTTGAATACATTCAATGTTTTGGCATCAACTACTTCCTGTGGTAATGAATGCCACAGGCTCACCACTCTTTGGGTGAATGAATGTGTCCTCATTTCCGTTCTAAATGGTCTACCCCGAATCCTCAGACTGTGACCCCTGGTTCTGGACTCCCCACCATTGGAACATACTCCCTGCATCTACCCTGTCTAACCTGCCATTTTCCTTTATGGACGGTGTCTAGCCTTGTGTGCATTTCCAATATTTTCTGTTTTTATCTGAAAACCCCAGTTGCTTCCCTCAGGCTTCCATTGTTGTTCTAATGGCAAATTTTAAAACCTATACTTAACGTTACCTATACACTGACTGGAATTTTCCAGCTCCCCAGTCTGTGAGCTTCACCACAACTGGCCCAAGAGCCATTGAAATCTCCCTTCACATCGGTGGGACCAGACGATTCTGTCAGCATGAAAGGTTGGAAAAATCTGGCCCCCGATTCTTGATTCACCTCCTTATTAGCCTTTCTTTTCACCATTGATGGTATGCTCCTCCGTAGGCCTTGGCTGGAGTGAGCGTCGGTCCCATATTAACCCTGGATGTGCCAGACCTTTCTGTTACACAACAGCAACAGCATCAGGTATTTATGTGGCACCTTTAACATTATTAAATGTAAGGCAATTCACAGGAGCATTATAAATATATATATATTTTATTTGATTTGATTTATTATTGTCACATGTATTGGTATACAGTGAAAAGTATTCTTCCTTGCGCGCTATACAGACAAATAATGATAAAATGCATTTTCTGCTTATTAAATAAAAGCTTTGTCCATATGGAATGCTGTTCTGCAAAGTATAGATAATCACTAAGTGGTTCTTAATTAGTGTAGATTTTATATTTTTCTAAGCAGCAATGATAATTACCTTTGTTGGCCTTTAAAATAACATCCTAGATTTTATATTGCAAACTATCTCCCTTTAGAGCTATTTTCCTTATTAGATAGTGTGCACCATTCTTAGACTCCGGGGTATTTTGTTCCAAGCTTCTTGCCATTTAATGGATGTACCGTCATTTGGGATCTCTGATGGTGCCACACAGTGTGGTCTTCACACAAACAGGACAACACACAGATTCTGCCACTACAGGCTTCTAGCGGGTTAGAAATGGGAAGGTTAATCCTCCCTCTAGTGGTGGAATACAGATTCTGCTGTGTTATAACAAGCACAGATATTGCACAGGCACTGCAAATCCAATGGATCGGAATCTCTGTGAAGTTGCTAGTCCCTGTTGTCTTAACCTCGCCGGATATGATTTGATTTGATATATTATTGTCACATGTATTGGGATACAGTGAAAATTATTGCTTCTTGCGCGCTATACAGACAAAACAGACCATTCACTGGGTACATAGGGGAGAAGGAAAGGAGAGGGTGCACAATATAGTATTACAGTTACAGATAGGGTGTCGCCAAATCTGTAAGAGAGTTAAAGGGAATATTATTGGAAAGTTTAAACGAGTGAGAGTACAGTTTTAAGAGCATAGAACAAGAGTAAAAGATAGAGTTAAAGGGTGTGCTGGGGACAGCTCAGAAGAAGTCACCACACTCCGGTGCCACTGATTACGGGCATCTACAGGGTTTCTGCAGCACCTCCACCAGAGATCCAGAGCAGGTGCAGCAGCAAGAAGGTTCGATGTCAATGTTTGGATCCAAAGACCCCTTACCAGATGGCAGTAGTTCAGGAAGACAGCTCACCACAAGGGCATCTAGGAATGTCAGTGATGCTATCATCGCAAAAAAACATAGTTTGAGACCAGGCAGATGGACTAAAAATGGCATTTCCTGGTCCTAAGCTGTTTAACAGCTTAGTTCTCCTGTTCTTGGTTAATGACTTTGGCCAAACCCGGCATGAGTTATGGAACCTCATGGTGGTCTCAAGATTTAAATGCAGAGGAGGTTTGTCATTGGAAAATGAAAGGACAATCTGACAAAGAGACAGAGAGGATGTAACACCTATTTCTTTGCCTCCACCTCTATCAATTTATATTTATACCCTGTCTTCTTCCATTCTGAAATTGAGAAAACCAATTGAAGGGTCAAGGCCCCAAGTGCAGTCCAAACAAATAGGAGAGAAATCAAAGTAAATCAAGAAATTGTGATCGACAAGTGTGCTTCGGGAATTAGTGCTCCAAAGAAGAACTTCAATGGAATGGGAAAGGATATTGGCAATTTACACGGTGAGGTCAACACAGCATAATTCGTAACATGAACCACATCTCAACCATTACTTAATTACATCAAGCTTCAATTATAAAAGCTTGTAGATTCCAGTCAGAAGGGAAGACTGAAAAAGTTTAAGAATAAGTGGGAATTGACAGAGTTAGAATAGATAAGTGACTTTTCAATAGACTGAGGGCATGAAAAGAAGAGTGTTCAAAATTTAAGTAGAACAAATGGGGAACATCCAGGAGAGTGTTGTCCATAGTAATATTGTTAAAATTGAGTGAGATGAGGGAACTTGTGATAGCGAGAGAGAGATTAGAGAAAGATCCTTATAAGATAGCAATCTGTTTCTTGTATCCTGCCCAGGAATCTGTCAGACAAGTGTCCTGTACCACTTGCCACACATTTTGTCTTAGTTTCAGGGGTATCCAAAGGTAGTCTTCCAGTTAGATAGATAATGGCCACAAAACAGCAGGCTGGATGAAAGGCCTTGCTTCAGTGCCTCCCCTTCCTAAGGCAGTACACCATTCACTTGCGAATCCCAGGACAGGCAGATTTTAAATCTGTCCATCCGTGAGTGGGTAATTTGTTGCAGGAAGCTGCACAGCCAGCTGCTCCTGGCAACCCTTGAAAATTTCTGAAGTAACAATGGGGACTGGATCTTTCCCAGATATCATGTTGCTTTACAAGGTACAGAATCCTACTCTGACAAACAAATGAAACATCAGTCTTTAGATTCTGTATTTACTGAGAAGCAGGCCGTCGCCACAGTTACAAGATCGCACAGACCCAAAAATCTCCATGCTGAAAGATCTTCACTGTCGGTGAAAGTTCAGCAATCTCTGTGACTTTTTTTTTGCAAAGTATTTGCTGGGAGCAAAGTTCAGCAGCTTTTTATCACAGAATAAAACCTTTTAAAGGACAAGTTCTTGAGCTCCAGTTGTAAGGGAAAGAAGAAATAAAGACTTGCATTTATATAGAGCTTTTCACAACCATCGGACAAATGTCTCAAAGAGCTGTACAGCCAATGAAGAAATTTCGAAGTACAGTCACTGTTGTCACGTAGGAAACTCGGCAACCAATAAGAGCACAGCAAACTCCCACAAAACAGCAAGGTGATGATAACCAGATAAACTATTTTGTGATGTTGATTGAGGAACAAATATTGGCCGGGGCACCCAGGATAAATCTACTGCTCTTCTAGTAGCATGGGATCTTTTATATCTATGCATTCAGGTAGGTGGGACTTCGGTTTAGTATCTCTTTCGAAAGACAGCACTTCTGACAGTGCAGAACTCCCTCATTACTGCAATGGATTATCAGCATTAGATAACCAAGCACGTTATAAGTGTTAGTATATTTCGGTAGCAGCATCCTTGCCTTCAAACTAATTATGCGATCAAACTCCACTGCAGGCACTTGTTAATGTAGGTTAAATGCTTAAATTGCAGCACTAAGGGAGTGTTGTACTATGGGATGCACCTTCTTTTGGATGAAGTATTGAACTAAAGCCTCACTGAAACATACAAACAACCATTGCACTTTCTTTTAAAAGAACATGAAAGTTCCCCTGGTGCTCTGACCAAATTGTATCCATCAAATAACTTAACCCAAACCGTTTCATTCTTCATTTATCTCATTTTTCTTTGTTGAGCGTTGTTACGTGCAATTGACTGACTTGTTCCCTTAAAAAAGAAAGTTACTCTTTTTTAAAAAATCATTCTTGAATGTAGGCATTGCTCGCATTTATTGACCATCTCTCACTGCCTTGTTCTTGAACTGCAAGCAGTTTGATACAACTGAATGGCTTGTTAGGCTTCTTCAGGGGAAAAATTAGGAAGCAAACACATCGATGTGGAACTGAGGTCACATATTGACTGTAAAGTTCTTCTTTTCTATGACGTAAATGTACCAATCATGCACAGGGATGTGGGTTCTTTATTTGAAGATAGGATCATAAACAGATAATATTCACTGGGAGGCTGGTCAGGCACATATCTGACCTTGACCTTTGCTGATTGCAGACTGCCTGTTGAGTCATAGGACCAACACATCTTATCCTGTCAAGGTGATAATGATTGACAGCAGTTTAAGATATACTCCTTTCAAGGAATATGCACATCATCTCACAACATAGACCAGTCAGGGTGAGCACTATGCTTCAAAATAAACCTGTTGGACTTTAACCTGGTGTTGTTAAACTTCTTACTCAAAATAATTCATCAGCCGCAAAGCACTTTTGGTACATGGAAATCACAATATAGGTGCACGTTTCTTCTTTTATCTGTCCATTCGACTACTGCCTGCACCAAATCTTATTCACAACAAGGACACTGGAAACTCCTGAACAACATCCTGTTTGAACCTAAGCCCTTTTCCAAATGAAAACCTGAGACCCTCAGTCCACAATGTGACCAAATTGCACAGAATTCTATAAATGCACGGATCGCATTATGTAAAGAGTCACAATTCAGCTGAATTTAATTAATAAAAAGAAATTAAAATACAAGCCACTTCCCTAAATCAGGTGCTTTCAAAAAATAACTTAGCTAATGTTGAATGAACGTATTATATTGTCGGTAAAGTGTCAGGAACTATATTGTTGTGCGCGCGTATACCCAAGTATACAGGATTCCACATCACTCACTACTGCGCTACAGTCAGTGCACTGAGGAAAAAAAAATCAGTCTGCAGTCTGAAGAAAGCTCCAACATTTGAGTCTAAAAATATTGAACTTCTGGAAACCACAAGATAAAATAAAATGTAGCAGCAGTAACTATCCTTTCTTTCCAAATGATCACTTTGTCTTTAAAATGGGAAAGTAGAAGTAAGAATGAAAATTGCAGGCTGATGTCTAATGACGATAGTGTCTTACCTGGTTCTGGAATGATTAGCTGTCCAGTGGTCTGCACATTCCCAGCATCGTTCTCTGCCACACACTGGTAAAACCCCTCATCTGACTTCACCAGACCCAAAACTCGTAGGTTGCTGCCACTCTATGTACAGAGCAAATGGATATAATGTGAAATCATTTAACAGTAACAGCAAAATCTTTACACTCAAGAATCACACCAAATATAGATTCAATTCACGTTTCATTGAAAAATCAATATTTACTTAAATAGGTCACGGATAGATAGATAAATGGATAAGAAAACTGTGGATATGCAGGGAAATGGACCCATGGGGATAGATGTTGATATGCATTGTGTCCATTTTTGAGCTAAAGAGGCACAAATCATATTAGTTTGGAAATGAAATGGCCTGTGCAGATGATAGCCTACTACTGAATTCATATTGGGCTCAGCGTCCCAGGCAGCTGTCCAAAACAGGCACCTTGAATATGCTAATTAGGCCTTAATGCTTGTCTGTGGACCCCAATGTAAAATTTGTTGTAGGGCCTTTTACTTTACCAAAACTTCTTGTGGAGCTAGAATTGGCAGAAATGCTCCCCTCTGATTTCTACAATCCTGATGTTTCTTCCCCAACCCCTCTTGCTGCAACTCAAACCTTCCCTCTTGGTCGGTACCTGAGAGCTGCTGCTGATGACGCAGGGATCTGGGAAATGATATTTCTCATGCAGTGAGCTGGCCTTTCAAGGAATGATGGGTCTCGATAGCCCATCCCAAAACATAGATGAAGTCCAAAAATCAATTCCAAACAACCCTCAAAGCCTTGTGGTTTGGGAAAAGGACCCAGACCAATGTTTTTTTTTCATAAAATATAAAATTCAGAAAGACAAGGATAAACTTGATGGATAGACTTGTGCCAAAGATAAAATATAATACATAACAGGAAATCAGACAGTTTTAAAAGCCAATAGAAATTTAGCTTAATACAAGGACATAAAGATTATTTGACATGCAACGTATCGTAGCCACCCTGTTCTTACCCAGTCTATGCAAAGACATTTTTTCGATATGATTCAATGGATAAGGATTAAGAGTTAGAACTTTGCCTGGCATTTGCTTCACCAATCCATGAACTCTGAGATCAATTTAAGTGCAGCAGCTGAATTTGACTCAATCACCAATGACTGGAGATCAAACTGCTCTGCTCTGCATGGTTTCCCATCCCAACTGCCCATCTGAACCATCGGGACAGTGAGTTAGTATAAACTAACTGTAATATCTGCTCCTTCCTCTTGCTATGTCTCCATGAGTTATCTTATGTCATTATAGCAATGTGGCTGTTATTGTTCTGGACTAACAACTCCAGTGTTGGGAATTTAAATCTCACCATGGAAATTTATAAGGTTAAATTTATCAAAGCTGGTTGATGTTTTGGCTATCTCCAAAAAGAAATAACAATGAAATATTATGGTTTTGTGGTAAAACACAATTGACTAGTGCCCTTCAAGAAGGGACCTTTCCTCTTTCTTCTGATCTGTCTGCCAGCTCCACATTGCACAGCCATCTATTAAAGTTCTCTGAAATACAATAACCACTCAAGTGCACAAACAATGTCTACAAAACAATTAGAGACAGGCAAAAAGTGTAGCCTTGGATTCAGAGAAAGGTTACAACGCAGAAGGCCATTCGACCCATCATGCCCATGCCTGTTCCCTGCACAGCAACTCTTGTCTCAATTTTCAGCCTTCTACCTGTAACCCTGCAAATCTTGTCTCTTCAGATAATTACCCAATTCCCTTTTGAAAACCACGATTGAATCTACCTCCATCATTAGCTCAGGCAGTACATTCTAGATCATAATCATTTTGTTTTATTCTTTCACTGGATGTGGCCATCGCTGACTAGGCCAGTATTTATTGCCCTCGAAAAGGTGATGGTGAGCTCACCTTCTTGAACCAACAGTCCATGCTGTGCACAAAAGGTTTTTTTTCCTCATAACTTATGAGACCTATTTAGTGCCATCCACTTTCTGAGAATAAAAATGCCCTTGTCTTTTGAATACCTGCAATTTAATTGTTTTAAACTCATCAGTATTTTTATTCTCTCATGGCATATGAGCATCACTGGCAAGGCCAGCATTTGTTGCCCATTTCTAATTGCCCTTGACAACTCAGTGATTTGCTAGGCCATTTCAGAAGTCAGTTCATAGTCAACTATGTTGCCATGGGCTAGGAGTCACACGTGGGCCACACTGGGTAAGGGCAGCAGATTCCCTTCCCTTAAGCACATAAGTGAACCAGATGTGCTTTTACAACAATCAATTCATGGCCACTATTACTGAGACTCTCTCTGTCAACCTTTCCGCACCTGACGGTGCATAGGTCAGACTTTTGTCTGCTTCTGTGGCTAATTATTCCTGGAACAGGCCACTGGTCTGTCACCAGAGGCTTACAGCTTTGGGGCACTAGACCTCATCAAGCATAGCCACACTCTCACTCACACAGACAAAGTGAGGGGTAATTTAGCTTAGCCAAGCTGACGAACCTGCATGTCTTTGGACTGTGGGAAGAAACCGGATCAACTGGTGAAATCCATGCAGTCACAAGGAGAGCGTGCAAACTCCACACAGATATCCAGAATCGAATCCGTGTCCCTGGCACTGTAAGGCAGCAGTGCTAACCACTGTGCCACCATGTTGCCCCATTACTAAGACTAGCCTTATTAATTAATTGAATTTAAATTCCACCAGCTGCCATGGTGGGATTTGAACCCTTGTACTCAGAGCATTAGATTAGGGGTTGCGGCTTTAGATTAGTAGTCTTGAGGCATTAGCACTATTCCATAATGGGACACAAAAACTTTACATAAGATAAAAATGCTACATAGCAGAGCCTTCTGGGAGAAATCAAGCCATCACTATTAATCTTATTTTATAGCCAATCATGAACTACCCTCAGCCTTTTGCTGGTACTTTTGGATTTTTTTTTGAATTAAAGAAATATGTCAATTTGATGAAGATTAATTCAAAGCACACAGATGAAAATGCAAAACAAGGAATCACAGTTAAGAAAAGTGAAATAGGATGCGATCTAATGTCCTTTACAGCTGAGTAAACAGTTTATCAAATGGGACTCAAA